>NC_092588.1:54054210-54366184 GCF_047663525.1 Anas platyrhynchos | reverse complement strand
CAGCTGGTTACCCAGGGAGTCGCATTCTTGCTTCAGAGTCTCCCCAGCTGTGAAAGCAGGGTAAGCCCCCTCGTCGACCGAGCTGTGCGCCACGGTCTGGAAGCTGAGCGGCGGTGCCTGCTTCTGAGACTTGTCCGCGGCGCTCGAGGAGCTGACGCCGTTGTCAGCCAGGGAGCCTGGCGAAATAGAGAGCAGGCAGTGAACAGATACTGGCTGGCATGAGAACAGGGCATTCGTTTCACTGCAACCTTTAGGTGAAGTGGGCTCTGCTCCCTCCTCCGTACCAGGCAGCTTTAAGTGTGTGGTAGGATCTGGTGCCTGGCAAAGGCTTGATCCAGCTGCCTTAACACCTCAAATTCATAGGGAAACAAAGGGAAGGAGCTAGAAGTGCCAGGCAGAAGCGAGGAAGGAAAGGTCTGGTGGGAGAGGATTCTCTGCTGAGGCCTGAAGAGGTAGGGCAAGACCCAGCCACGCTGCTGGTCTTGGCCAGGAGGCAAACACCCACTTCTACCCACAGCTACCCCCCAGTTACACAGCATTTTGCTATTCCTAACATCAATCCTGTTCATTTCTACTCTGATTTTAAGATCTTTTCAGGATCCACCTGACAAAACCATCAGCAAACGTGAAATACAAGATTAAAGAAAACAATAATAAAGGACCCGTCCTCCCACTGCAACGCTGCTCCCTTTTAGCTGCAGCCAGGGAAATTGCTCACCACGGCAAGAACCTGCACATAATATTTCACAGCTCAGCCTGCAGCAAGGTACAAGCCGTTCCCGTTTGATGAAGCACCTCAATATTTGCATACAAATTCCAGCGACGGATAACCAAAGACTTACTCTTTAGAGCAGCAGCAGCAGCAAACTGACCTGAGGTCCCGGTGACGGCACTGCTGTTACTCTGCGGTCTGTCCAAGTCTATCAGCAGCTCATCAGAGTCATTCTCGCTGCCATTAGCCTTCTCGTGCTCCTTCTCGCTCAGGTCAAGAGCTACAATGGGCCCTCGAATCGCCTCCTTCGAGACGTAGCAGCATGCCAGGCCCACTTCTTGCTCTAATGCAGTCCGAGTTAAGTAGCTCGAGTCAATGAGCCGCAGGTCGCAGTACTTCAGTGACCTGCAAAAGCCGAGCCAAGAGGAAAGGATGGTTTGTTTTCTCCGACCCTGAACAACGCTCCCCATCTTTAATTGCTGATTAAATATTCATGACCAGTTCAACTAGCCAGTGAATATCACGTAATTTTAAAACATGCTGTGCTCCTTGGTGCTCTGCGCAGATGTTCCCTGACCCACGCAGCGCAGGAGCTTTACTTTTCACAAGCCACACTTTCCAAAATTTGAAACTGTTCCCAAAGTCCTCTAAAACATGCTTCTTTATGAAAAAAAATGACCAGTTGGTATCAAACCACATAACTTCCCCCCCCCAAAAAAATATTTATCAAAACACATTAGAAAACACCCATACTGCAAGAGCCGTAACAGCACCTGGGGAAGGTTTCTCCCAGCGGATCCTTGCCCGTGAGAATAACGATGCAAGGCAGACCCTCCAAATCCTGGTAGGTGCGAGGAATCCAGTCATCCTGCTCATTGCCCCGCCAGGCCTGTGAACAGAGAACACCCAAGTCACGTCTAAATGAAACCTTCTCAGCCATCACCTCTTGTTTTATTTTGTTTGTTTTCAGTTCCTGACTTTGCTTTGCACACAGGGCTGCTCTTGGCTCAGCAGAGCTTGGTGAACACGGCTGAGTTCATCAGGGTTCTCTGTTTTGGGTGAAGCCTCCTCAAGCACTGCTCTGTCTTGAGCAACTGTATCAGCATTCAAGCAAGAGAAGCGTGAGCACCCTACAGCAACTGTGAGAAGGAAGCAAAGCTGAAAGACTCAGGGACCATCGCTTGGAAAGGCAAGAAGGCCAGCCTTCCCTTTTCCAGACAAGGAAAATAAGCCCCAGTTGTTTCAGAATCAGCAGGTATCTGAGCTACAGCATTCGTTCTGCTGGAAGAAGATTCTTCTTCTTTCTTTTTAATAATGGACAAAACCAGTTTGGAAGAAAATTCAGACCTAGCTGAGGCACAGAGTCTGTTTAGCCAAGTCCTACCGATGGCGAGCCCAACCACTCAAACTGCCCATCAAAATATTGATCTGTGTATGGACAGATACCCATACAGATTTGCTACAGGTGTACAAATTACAGACTCATGCAAACTGTGTGGAAAACACAACCTAAAGCAAGAGCCCTGTCTTAAATTCCCTCTCGGTTCTTCAGTTCTCAGCCCGTGTGCTCAACCTGTTCTTCCCTTACCCTTCCTCCTCCCCAAAAGGCCGTGTTTTATGACTCATTTTCTCAGGCAGATGAAGGGGATTGGAAAAGAGGACTCAATAGCAGACCAGTGACTCAGCATGCCATTTTACCTTCTGAAAATTTCCACTGAAATAACCTATGACTAATTTTTTCGTAGCTTCGGAAGAACATGATTTGGAACAGCATTCCCCTTCTCTGTTATGTGGCTCTGATTTTCTTTCCCCAGCCCTGATTTTTTTTTCCCCTGCTGATTTCTGCATCTTCTGTGTAACACGTTCGTTGAAAAAAAAAAAACATATTTCTCCAGCTATCTACCAGCCTCTGCTGGCTCAGTTAAACAGCCTCAGCAGCAGAGAGAGATTTTCTGGCCCAGCAGGGTCAGCCTGGCTGCGCCTTCCCCATGCTGGGAGGTTCTGAGAAAGTGCACGGCTAGAAAATGAAATGGGGGAAGGCAGATTCAAAACTGATTTTTCTTTCTTCTAGCCTAAAGAACGAAAAAGAAGCCTGAGTGCCTGGAGCTTTGAGCTGGAAACCCGCATGCTGATGATGTGTTTTTTGCCCACATTACTCAGGAGGGGCAGAGAGCTGCAGCCCTCTGGGCTCCCCACTTGTGAATGGCTCCTGAATTGCCTTATTACACTTAAAAGGTGAC
Source organism: Anas platyrhynchos (assembly GCF_047663525.1). Taxonomy (NCBI): domain Eukaryota; kingdom Metazoa; phylum Chordata; class Aves; order Anseriformes; family Anatidae; genus Anas; species Anas platyrhynchos. The sequence continues at coordinate 54,363,232 of NC_092588.1, read as the reverse complement.
CTCTATTGCCATGACAGCATGGCTGGTCTCCCCTCCTCGCATTATCCAACATCTTCGTTGGTGACATGACAGGGGGATTGAGTTGGGGTTGTTCAGCCTAAAGTAGAGAAGGCTCTGGGGATGCCTTACAGCAGCCTTCTAGTACCTAAAGGGGGCCTGAAACCTGGAAAAGGGACTTTCTATCAGTGTAGTAATAGGACAAAGGGCTTTAAACTAAAAGAGGGGAGATTTAGATTTGACATTAGGAAGAAATTCTTGGCTCAGAGGGTGGTGAGGCCCTGGCACAGGCTGCCCAGAGAAGCTGTGGGTGCCCTATCCCTGGAGGTGTTCAAGGCCAGGCTGGATGGGGCTTTGGGCAGCCTGGGCTGGTGCGAGGTGTCCCTGCCCATGGCAGGGGCTGGAACTGGGGGATCTTTGAGGTCCCTTCCAACCCAAACCACTCTGTGATTCCCTCTCCTGCAGCAGACAGGGTTCGAGAAACAGAAGGGGTGGCTACTTTAAAGGACATTTTACCTGGTTTTGGTTGTAGAGAAGCTCTTTAGGAAAGGTTCACAAAATTCCTTCATTTTTTGTGTGCTTTAAATGCACTGTAACTCACAATGAAACTGAAAATGAATCTCTGTGTGAGACGTGAAGCAGGGATCAGGACAGATAGCCTGAACTACATTCAAGCTGGTAAGAAAGGCAACCAAACTTTTTTTTTTTTTAATGTAGCAAGGTTCATGCAGGAAGTGGATGTGGCTCGTTGTACCAGCCTCTTATAAATCCACGCAATTAGCGTGGTGCATATATGCTGTGCAGAAAAGGCTTTCAGCACACAGCCATTTGAGAAAATAAGTGCACAACAAACAGAATATTTTACCAGTTGCCAGAAGAGCAGAAGATGGTTAAGCCAGAGCAGACAGTCAGATACACTCGAGAGATAAGCTGGTGGAAATAATTAGTTTGTCTAGGGAGATCCGAGCTCTGCTTTCAGAGGTTCAAAGAGGAAACCTGTCTGACTCATGCTGTTACTCATTTTTAACAAGCAAGATAACATCCGGTGTTTGACTTCGGGGACCAGAAACAATTCAATTTTTTTCCCGAGTTCTTAAATCATTAATGCTCATCAGAAGTCCTGTATACTTCCCTGGAAAAGATAAAGATCAGGGGCTCTTTTCCTATAAAATAATGAAGTTTTAAACCTGTGGGAAGACACACGAAATACGTCCAGCGGTCAGATGACAACAACGAAATTCGTGGTTTCTGCTAACCTTCAGCCGGGTCACAAAGTGTTTGGCAACCGTAAGCTCTGAAGCGGGATTCCCGAGGAGGATCTCGAAGCGGTACTGCAGACCCAGCTTGTCCCTCACTTCTTGTAACCTCTCCTTGGCCAGCATGGCCAGCTGCACGGACGGCACCCTGATGACGAGCATGTGGCCGCAGCCGTTCTTGTCCTTGCCGGGGGAAGTGATCAGGTCATCCATGATGCTGAGAGTCTCGGGCGTGCTGTGATCTCTCAGCGAGGCCATGGTCGTGAGAGCCATCAGAGCCTGGGAATACTGCTGGATGAGAAGGTAGCAGCGAATCACCATGCTGTGCAGCCGAGGGTACCTTTCGGGAGATAACGGGTCTGCGTTAGCGCACGCAAAATCACAGCAGTGGCTGAAAATTCACCACAAAACAGGACTGTGCAGCAAATAAGTACCCATTTTTTTTCCTGTAGTGCTTGAAGAATGGAGCCTTTAATTTTCACAGACCAAAATTTCGCTCAAAACCCAACTGTGTTTTAATTACTTTCTGCATTTGGAGAATGTTTAAAGTGCAAAGTCCTGCTCTCGAGTAAAAGGAATGATAAACTCCTGTTGTCTTTATTTGGGACAGAACTTCAACTAAAGATCTTTAACTTAACCTCAATACTAGGGCAATATTTACGTGTGTACTAGACCCCATTCATCCTCTTCCCAATCCACATCTTAAGAAAAGAAAGAGAGCAATAGTGGCCACTGTCTCTTCCATTGCCCTTGGTCAGAAATGCTCTAAGAAACTTAAAGAACTGATCTACTGAAATTAATTGACCTTACTAATATGGATCATGTTTATTAATTACATATTTTTAGACAATATGGATGTATTTAATGATTCATGTTGCTAATTTGATATTGCATTTTACTTGTTAAATATAGATACAGTTTCAATTAATTATATTGACTGATATAAAATAGCAAAAAACAGTACTGAAGGCAGAACAATTCCATTCTGTTAAACATGGAGACATGAGAACTATATCCCAAACAGTTACAATGGATCCATCCTCCTGATTTGCAGAACAGATCAACTCCACGTTGCTGGAAACCATACCATTGCTTTTGTTTCTGTAATGTGAGCATTTAATTCTGTCCTGGAGATGTGCTATGAAATGAGTTTGTTCAGGCAGCTACAAAGTACTTACAAGCCACTTTCAAGATCTCAGCTGCACGAACCAAAAGCCAGCTAATGAAATAATAAAATTGAAGTTTTTGGAATGACATCACTCTCCTGGGCCACCACCAACAAATTTCCTGGCAGTCTCAGCAGAGAGACAGCAGAAGCAGTGAGGTATGAAACTTCTGCTACCTGCCTAGCTTAGTGAGGGCTGAGCCAGAAGACAGGAGCAGCAGGGATGAGCTCGGACTGCCACTGCATGGGCCTAATCTTTCCGTAAACAAATGAAGTACATCCCCTGCTTCTTCAATAGTATAAAATTTGTTATGAAAATAAAAATTGCACATACTTCACGGATTCCCAGATCAACATCAAATGTCATCATGTCTTCATCTGCCTTATATGGGGCTCATAAATATATCTGTATCCTTAAGATCCCAATTAAGCAGAATCCTATTTACCTTTCTAAAAGCGTGTTGACCATTTTTTCAAAGGTTTCATCACATCTCAGAAGTGGACTTGTGACTCCCCATTGGAGGGATTTGCTGTATTCATTCAAGCCAAAGTACAGCTTGTCTTCACTTGCAGCGTCATCCTGTTCCATACAGAGTTAGCAAAAACATAAGAAAAGCTGGAAACAATTTTAATTTCTTTTGTCATTTAAAAAAAAAAAAAAGCGAAAAGTATTTTCCAAAGCTAAGTATCCTTTCTTTCATTTCTTCTTCCTCAGTGATGTTATTGGTTTGTTTCAAGGAATACAATAAAATGCAAATTGTTTATTACAACTTACTATCTGTCTACACTTAGGGAAAGACAGGTGTAGGTCCTTTCAAATTTTTCAATATATCTTCTACCTTTGATGGCAGGAGGGTTTCAGAATCCTGATACTTCTTTTCTGGCTCCCTATCTCTGGCTTTATATCTACTGACAACTGTTATCTCATTTCTATTTAAAGCAGAACCTGAAAACAGAAGCATTATTCATTTCCAAAACTCTTCTTGATCATCAGATCCTATGCATCTCTAATGATAAACAGAAATTGATCATTTCTTTGCTGGAACATAAATCTGCTGACAGCAATCAGAAAGGCAGAGTATTTACTGCCTGAAATTTCACGAGGTGCCTGCTGGCAGCACAGCATGGTCTCCAGTGCATTTACATCACCAGTGATCACTAGAAAGGTAATTAATCACATACAATCTCATCCTTTTCTGTGAGTTATCTGTTTAATCAGAAGACTGAAGTTGTTTATTTTTTACTTTGGGGGAAAAAAATATGTCTAGACCATTTTACAGAACATCACCACAATGGCTTCTATTAACAATCAACCAAAAAGCAAACTTTGAGTATTCATTCACTCCTTCATTTCCACTATTCTGTTTGACTGTTAACATACTGGGAGTTTATGGAAATGGCTTTTTAATTTTAACTTTAACTTCTTTCCAGCTAACATTTTAAAATATAGAAACCAATGGTCCACTCAGCACATTAAAGTCAAACTTGATATAACTTTTTTTACGAAGAAAAGGAAAAAAGGGTATTTTTTAGCAAGGGTAGGCAAAACATCCTCAGAAACAGCTTGCTGGAATGGTGAGTAGAGGTAATGGTATGGGATGTCAAAGTGACTTCTCGCCTCCTGTCTGGCACTTGCTACACCGTGACTTGTTAACCTAGCACACCATTTTTATTAACATTTGAAAAGTTGTGAATAGACTTGACAGGCTAGATGACATACCACTTACAGTCAAAAGTTAGACTGCTTGAAAATATAAAGCCAGCTCCAGAGGTTTCCAGCATGTCTACATAGCTTTGTCTGACCAGAGCATAAAAAGTCATTACTCATCTTATGTGACTGGATAGAGGAAAACACGAAATTCCTAGGCCTAAATGTCAATGCTGCCTCTACTGTCATCATCCCAGGACTGTGTAGCTAGAGCCTGACTAAAAAAACTCCAGCAGAGAAAGAAGTCCTTTCTAACACTTCGTTTTAATGTATATATCTGCTAGGTTCTGTTAGGTGAAGAGTCAACATTGAGATTCACAATTACAATTATAAATTAAACACTTACCACAGTATCAAATTGTATCCAATGTACCTCATTGCTAGAGCTGATCCTGGACTGCTGCGTTTGCAAGGCGTAAGGAAAAGAGCTGACCTGAAGAACAAGGAGGTTGAATGCTTCAAGGACCTCCCTGCAATTAATAACTCTATCAGCCAGACCATGACTAGGCTCACCATGTGACAGGGAACTTGAAATGGCACTGCAGAAATAAGAATGCAAAGAATTGCCTTACTGACATCCCGAGATTCAATGGGTTACTCTCCTCCTCCAGAAAAATCTCCAAATGACCATGGCACTGAGAATCACAGCTCAAAAAACTTTGAAAGGGTGAAAGATGTCAAAACCATTTGAGTGTTCTCTGTGGGTAGAGTCAGGCAACAGGGGGGGAAAAAAAACACTAAATAAAGGACCAAAATCTGCTGAAAGTAAGAAGTTTAATTAGTGTGCCAATTTAAAAGATCATCAGACAGAGGAAACCAAAAATAAGCCAAAGCTGATGCCCTTCTTACTGAGGAACACTGTTGCATGAATTGTGGGGTTACAATACAGTAACAGGTTTATAAAATCCACTGGATTCTTCATGCAGATACATTTTTCTAAGAGACTGGGAACCTGCTGTCATGATTTCCAGCTCCTGGAATCACCTTGGCCTCCAGGATAGTTTAGTGTAGTGATAGGACAAGGGGTAATGGTTTTAAACTAAAAAAGGGTAGTGTTAGATTAAACATTAGGAAGAAATTCTTTACTCAAAGGGCGGTGAAGCCCTGGCACAGGCTGCCCAGAGAAGCTGTGGATGCCCCATCCCTGGAGGTGTTCAAGGCCAGATTGGATGGGGCTTTCGGCAACCTGGTCTGGTGGGAGGTGTCCCTGCCCATGGCAGGGGGCTGGAACTGGGGGATCTTTAAGGTCCCTTCCAACCGAAACCATCCTGTGATTCTGCAATAAACAAGAATTCCAAATTCAGTATAACAAAAATTCAATGGGGAGGATAAAATAGGAAGAATGTTGCTTTTATCTATTTTTAGCTATCCTGCAAGGAAAGTATTTTATTATCTCTGCAATCCAAATGAGTCCCACAACCTGCACCATGTCTAAATCACATTAAATTTTTTCTCCTCAGTTTATTCAGAAAACAAGACCAGAACTATTTATTTATTTATTTATTTATTTTTGTCAATAGTAAAGTTGTGATTCAGCGTGAAGAAGTGTTTCTGCACATGTGTATATGCTGTTCTGTGCAGATCTGACACTGACCAACTTCAACAGTTTTTTAAATCCTTTTCTTACAGGAGCTAGGTCATTTTTCAGAAGATAAAAAGTATTAGATGTATATAAGCCTTCTCATAATAAAAGCAACGCTGTCATCAAGGATAAAAGCATGAATTAAAACATGGCTAGTTTGAGAACGTGAGACAGCTTCAGGTTTGCATACAGAAAAAAAACAACAACAGGGAAATAGGAAAAAGACAAAGGAGCAAAGAAAGGTGCAAATTTCAGCCCTTTCTCCTGCACTCCAGTACCATAGCTCTTACCCCTGTGAACAGTTTTATTAGGGATACAACGATCTGAAGCTAGTCTCATCCAACTCCAGCCGAATCAGAATTAGCTAACTAATTAGTTAATTATCAGGCTCAAGTACAGAAGACCATTTCTGATTTTGAGGAACAAGATGCCTGAGGCCTAGAGGAACCTCTAAGTGGTAAGTCTTTTGGAATAGCGAACAGAAAGATACTGGAAGAGGATTGTTTTCCTTCGGTCCATCGAAGCACCTACCTTGTTAAATCTACATGGGCATTGTCATGAACCAGCACAAACAGTGTATATGGATTCTGCTTCACTCGTTTCATGAAAACCTCAAATTTTGTTTGAATCTCGTTGTCTAGCCGAACCACGTACTTCTCAGCTCGCTGATACGCTGTGCCATTGTCTTCTAGGCCCAAGTCCACAAGGACACCTACCAAAAAGGAGAATGCAAAAAAAAATATTTTCCCCTGAGTACATCCAATAATTAATTGTCATCTGTAGGTATTGTCTGCCAATATCACAACTTAGCCAAATCACTGATATGCCTTGGGAAGAGGATTACCACAATGCATTTTCTCTCACAATGGAGATGGACATCTGCTTCTTCGCTTCTGGCTTTCCTACAAAAAGTGCCTGAAGACCTTCCAAAGACTTCTCACATTACCAAAAAGGAAAAAAAAAATCCACAAAAACTTCCAGAGCAGCACTCAGTTGGCTGTGCTCCACGATACTAGGCCAAATGTCCCATTATTAGGTAATATTTTAACCTTGCCACAGTCAGTAGTAGTTACTCGGGCCTTTCCTTTGCAAAAATCTTAAATTTATGTAAAACTAACTCTAGTATCATTTTTTCATGCTTTGCCTCTGCCTCAATATTAGCATCTAAATGTCAGTAAAACACAACTACTCTCTAGCAGTCTTTGTAGCGACAAACTGCCATCATATTCATAAAATAGGCATGATGTATGTAGCATTGAACACCTTCTGAAGGAGCAATAAACCACAGTGACACGTGGGTCAACTATCTATTTGCCAGGCTCTTAATCATTTTTACAATTGTGTAAAACGTAAAGTAGAAACCACTCATTTAATATAATAAAATGAATGTGAAACACTAATATCAGACAACCTCTGGTGTAATGTGCAGCATTATTAAGACACACACGTGATAAAGTAAATAAAATGTGTAAAGAAACAAGGAATGGAACAAAAAAAAACACCACAGCAAACAAGGTTACATTAGGAAGGAAAAGAAAACCCTATTTCAAGTAATCTAATTCATTCTTTTCCTTTTACTAGTAAAATAGTACCAAGCTGAGAAAAAGTACCTGCAGAGATGGACCATAACATTGCGCTACATCAAGATATTGGTACAATCAGAAACCGTGGGACGTTTTAGTTCAGAGTTGAAAACAAGAGGGAAAAAAGCCAACAGCTACCTAAAGCCACTCATAGCAACATTACACTGGAAGCTCATACCCATAACTTTCAAATGCAAATACAAGGGATTATTAGATACAGATGAAGACAGAAAAGAAGTCCTGGTGAAACGAACAGAAAAATATCCTAAATATATAGCTAAATGACCAAACATCTATACAGACAGTCCACAGTTCCATTAGACTGGATTTTTTTTTTTTTTCTGAAGAGAAACTCTTATGCTTTTCTGGACTTGTCAATCACTAACAGAGTGGATAAAAAAGGGTTGTTTTCAAAGAGGACATATTCCTTCACCTGGACACTAAAGCTTTCTTGCTCTTCTCGATGTATTTGGCACCAGCTGTGGTGAGATGCAGAACCCAACAAAAAAACTCACTATCTGAACCAGTATGGCAATTACTGTCTGCTAGTGTGAGTGTATTACTCATTTACCTACGTAAATGTACCTGCACTTATGCTTGTGCTAATACATGAGAGCAAATACACAAATGTCTACCTAGAACAAAAGGCACTAGCAATCACAGGGGATAAAAGATCTGAACAACTGCATTCACTCATCCTCTCTCTCTTGACAGCTGGATACTTCTTCAGGTCAAGTATTCCTCAGATCTGTATGAATATGGCAATTCCTTTTGCCACTTCTGCTGTACAGCTTGGGCCCAGTTTACGAAAGGAAGATGTTTCGAATACATCAGTGATACCAACTAATGGAGCCAATACAAGACATGCAAAATACATAGAGGAGCCCTTAAGTCAGAGATGATTTAATGGCAAGCACATACTTGGGTTTGATTTAGCAGTCTCTTTTTCCTCCCCTTCCTTTTACCTGATTGTCGGATCCGTTGCAGGGTCTGCTGCACCAGGACTTCTGAACGGGGAACGATAACGATGAAGTCTACTTTGCTGAAGTGGCCCAGGTCCAGGCTCTGATTGCCACTGTCTGCTATAGCACAAACCTGGGACAAGAGCTTTCTGGCAACCGTAAGCTGTGGCTGGTAAATTTGGAAGGTATCAACATCCAAATCTAGAGTGTGCGTGTTTGAAAAAGAAAACAAAACACAACAAGAAACATGTTTACTTCCCCACCCCCCAACATACACGACCCTCCAAATCACCTTCCCTCTACTATGAGAAAAAAAAAAAAAGAATCACTCACCAGAATAAATCCTAACACTCTGGAAAGCTGGGTACAAATCACAAATGTCAACTTCCTCTTTTTAATCAAAGTGTGATTATCTGTCAGATGACCTCAGGGACAGAACTGCTCATTTTTAAGCGCTTTAAGTGTTTCTGAACATTTTTAAGCATACTTTTAAGCATATTTCAGCAGCTTCCCTCTCCCACTCCTGCCAGGAGAACCAGCTGAGGCTATGGTGCTCAGGGCACCACGGGAGGAGAGCCACCACACCTATTAACCTGAGCAAACTGAGCCTGCCTTGATAATCCTGCCCAGAAGATTCTAGCAGGGCAGCAGGAAGCTAGGAGTTGATTTGTATATCAGGTCTACTTGGATTTCTTGAGCCCCACTCTAAGCAAGCACTGAGATAGCCATGTGTCTGTCTTATCCTTACATATACTACAAAGGGAAGATAAGCAATACACTTATGAAATAAATCTCAATTATTTTTTGGGAGGAGAGCATTTATTTGTTTGGGGGTTTCTTGATTTTTAACAAAATCTGAGTGTCAGATTTAACTGAGCTTAATAAGTGTCAATATACTACTTGCAGAGAACTGGGGGACTGGACTTTTTATAGGCACGTAGCAGAACATTCCTGCAAGAAAAAGCATGTTCCTGTTTTCAGTATTTCCAGTAGGCAATTTCTATGCCTGACAATCCATGTTTAACTAGCCCCTGAACGTTTTCAGCTTGCAGGTTACCAACAGTAAAATAGGATTTACCATAATCCCGTTACAGTTTTTCTTTCCATCAGTTTTTCTACTGGGTTAAATCCTGATGAACAGTGTTTATCATAAATAAAATAAAATAAAATAAAATAAAATAAAATAAAATAAAATAAAATAAAATAAAATAAAATAAAATAAAATAAAATAAAATAAAATAAAATAAAATAAAATAAAATAAAATAAAATAAAATAAAAATCCAGACCTAATACAAACTTAACACACAAGAACAACAGTTGTTTTTTCAAGTAACAAACCACTTTAAAAAGTGTTATAATTTACATGAAAATTTGAGGTTATTTGGGGATGGTTGGACTAGATGATCCTGGAGGTCTTCTCCAACCTTAATGATTCTACATTAGTTTTACAAAGACGTACATGTGTTCATGTGTGCACTTATCTCCTGTTCAGACCTGCTTCATTGTTCATTCCTGTGGATCTACTTTGGGAGAAAGGTCCCACTCACTGCCCAGGAGGCTTACCTCCCCCCCCTTTTTTTTTTTAATTCAGGCAGATTCCCTGTAGCGTAAGTCATTGTATAGCCATATTTTAAAGACAAAACTAGCCCACAATAATAGTTTTGAAAAAAACATGAAGGATTAAAAAATCACCACTGCACATCATTACACCGTAAGAACAAAAATAAAATAATAATAATAATTAAAAAAAAAAAATCAAAAGATGGTTATAATTTCATATTAATCCTGTGTGGAAGCTCAAGGCTTGTCCTTCTGGCAACCACCCTAATTGGATCTTCTGATCCATTTGCAGCCTATAAACCATCTTGTTTTCGTTCAGATTTAACCCTGAGATGATTAATTTGAACTAACTAATGTGAGTCAGAAGCATACCTTTCTTTCACAGGGAAAACAAAGCTTTATTGGAGGTTGAATTTGCTTTAATACTAGACCTAAAAGAATCTCAGTGTTCACAGCAGCTCAATGTATCTTCTTTTACCATTACTGTCATACGACAAGGAAAGCGTGGTTAAAACTCCGAATAATGAAACAATTCCAAAATGGGAAAAATTATAATTAGCATTTTTAGGTAGACACTCCTAGCTCATCCACTGCACCTAAGTATCTCATCACATTATGCTGAATAACAAGAATATCAAGTAAGAAAATTACAGATTATGCTTGCCTAGCACACTCACTCCGAGATCCTAAAACACTCTCCTCAAAACCCGGGAAGAAGTAAGCCCCAGGGCACAACTGCATAGTACATATTATTACAACTCTATGTGTGGAAAGTGAGGAATATCAAAAGTTAAAACTCAGGAGGGCACCTGGGGAGAACAGCAAGGAGAACACAGTTCTCTTTGCCATGAACATAAAATTACATACCTTTTCTAGTTGTACAAGGGTAAGATGAGGCCAAACTGACATCTTCTCTACTCTGCTTTGTGCAGAACAGAAGATCACGTATTTTAACTTTGGAATTATAAAAGTTAGGGGGAATAAAAGTTGCTGAAGCTGCTACTGAGGTTTTCCATCCAGGAGACTGATGTATTTCTACATTCAGACGGCAATATTAATATTTGAAGGGTGGCACACTGACTAAAGACTCTTCAGACTCTTCTGAGGAACATGCATTTTGACATTTAACAAACCGGTCACTTACTTCACATCTTGCATGTTAAAAAAAATTACCTGGTTCTTGTGTAGAAACCATGGCAATTGCCTCCTGTGATGATACACACTCACTAACATCTCCATTAAAAGGAATAATGACGCTTTCCCCTCGCTGCTGTAGCATCTTCTCTAACAGCTTGTCCAAATCATCACCTAGTTAAGAATTAACAAGACCAAATTATCTGGGAGCACTTTAAGATAAATGATGGATAACATGACATACAGATGTTCTCACATGGCTGATGGCAAATCTGTGAAGGGGCAGCGGACTGGAAATAAAGAGAAGAGAGGGCTGGGAAATTTGCCAATTGAATAAACACAAAAAAAGAAGGGAAGGGAAGGGAAGGGAAGGGAAGGGAAGGGAAGGGAAGGGAAGGGAAGGGAAGGGAAGGGAAGGGAAGGGAAGGGAAGGGAAGGGAAGGGAAGGGAAGGGAAGGGAAGGGAAGGGAAGGGAAGGGAAGGGAAGGGAAGGGAAGGGAAGGGAAGGGAAGGGAAGGGAAGGGAAGGGAAGGGAAGGGAAGGGAAGGGAAGGGAAGGGAAGGGAAGGGAAGGGAAGGGAAGGGAAGGGAAGGGAAGGGAAGGGAAGGGAAGGGAAGGGAAGGGAAGGGAAGGGAAGGGAAGGGAAGGGAAGGGAAGGGAAGGGAAGGGAAGGGAAGGGAAGGGAAGGGATAATTTCAGTCCTGTGCCTTTACAGCTAATGGTGAAATGGTGACATCTCATGATGTCAGATGTTACAAAGAAACACACTAGAAACAGCTTCTAACACCTGTGCTAAAAGTGCAAACAAAGATGCTTCACAGTGGAGAAGGGAAAACTGTACTCATGGGTGATTTAACTGCTGAACAGAAGGCAACACCGACCCCCCCCCCCCCAAAAAAAACCAAAAAAAAACAAAAAAAAACCACAATCCCTGTCTTTGCTGGAACTTCTGTTTCTTAGGATCACTTACCTAAAGATGTGTTTTTGAAATGTGATGCCAGGAAACTAACTTTCCCTGTGATGAGCTCATAACTAATCTCTTTCAAAAATTCACTGGTGGTAAGCATGCTTTCTGCAAGTGCTCTAGATTGGTATTGACCTGGAGAGGAGGGGAAAAAAAGCAAGATCAATCCTTAACACAGCGCACTGTGAACGCAACGTTTTCATCCTAGAGGTGAGGGGCATGCCAATGTTCAGTTATGGATCTCCACTGCCTTTACCCAACACTCTGGGAAAGAATCTCACATCTATTTTGCTAGAGACAGGAGAAATCTGTCTAGCACATTGTTTGCCAGCCATTGTCCATAGGTTTGCACACTTGAGTGACAAATGATATGCAAAATAAATGTCTGTACCTTAGATGGAGTGGAGGATTTTGGTTGAATATGAAAAAGTAATAATCCCAAGTATAGAAGAAGAAAGAACATTACTAATTTATATGAAGAATCTGAAAATCAACATGGTAAAAAGGATAAAAAGCATATTCTATTTTACAGTGAGCTGCAGAAGACTATCCAGTACCCATCATGTAAGACGGCACAGCTGTTACATGAAACAGAGGACAGACAGATTTGTTTGCCACGGGGTCACTCCAAGATATTTTCTACGAAGCCAAGCCAAGATATTTTCTAAGAAGGTATTTTCTAAGAAGCCATTCTCTCAATTCTCTCAAGAAGCCATAAAGACTACCATACAGTTGTTTTTTTAGGTCCTCCTGGACATCAGTACTCCAAGTCTTGATGGAGGAATAGTGAACGTTGCAGAGCAAAAATATGAAGGACAGTAAAAATGAAAGAAGGATGTAAAAGCTGGAAATGTAAAAGCTGGAACAACGTCTTGAGAAAATGCATTCTGCAAATTTCCATTAAGACTCACAGTGTACTGCAAATGCACTTACCCAGGACTACTACGCAGAATTCATTTCCTCGTATCTTTGATGCGCAAATGGCAACTACGTAATCCGGGAGCTTCTGATGATGTTTCATTTCATTGAGAGACCTCAAGGTCTCCGAGATGCCCTCTGCCAGCGAGTTCTGGGTAACGACCACGTGCACGAGGTCCCGGGACACACTAGCAATTAACCTAGCAAGCCAAGGGAGTTGACCTGGCGACACAGAGATGCACTGTGCACTTATCTGCAAGGATCGCTCTCTCAGAGTGAACTCCTGCATGGCTTTCAACATGATCTGCTCAAATTCTTCCCTCAGGGGTATCTGGTCAGGACCTACGTGAAAAACAAAGAGGAGAACAGTATCTCATATCAAAATGTTATTGAACCAGGATTAATCTCTTCTCTGTCTTGATGTGACAAGCTCCTTCACTGTATTTTTTACATGTAAAAACCCACTCCCTGCTCTGTGGATATCTACCCACACAGCATATTCTTCCTTTATCATATTAGAAGCCTCCCTCTCTCTCTGTACCATGCTTTCTCTCTCACCATCCTCCTATTTTCTTTTTGACAATAAGGTATTCCATTTTATTCCTAGCTTTTCTACCCTCAGAAACTGGTGGGATGAACAATAAAGTTGAGGAAATATGTGCCTTTTGCCTGGAACAGAAGGATTAATCCCATAACCTCCATACGTCTTTACAGCAGAAAACACAAACGCTCACCCCTGCAGTCTGATCACAGCCATGCAATATGAACAGAGCCCGTCAACTGGTCTTCATTTTGCTTTTCCTTATCATGCATACACGTAAAATAAGTGCAGATACAAGCAAACAGGTTTAACCTCTTCTCTTATGGTTTAATTTAGCAAATTTTCAAACTCCTAATTTTAAGAAGCATAGCTACACACAACTTTAAATCTGCAGTCCTCAGAGTTTGTAAACTGTGTTGTGAACCTCAACTGGAAAATCGAAATAGAAGCTATCCTATCTTAGTAGCAGTCCCCCAGCTCAGCTTTAAATAAGATTTTGTTCAATAAGATTTATCTCATGGTCAAAGACACTCAGGAACCTATGAAGAATATTCATGAATGCAGAGCAAAAAGTAACCATAGTTTAAATTGCCAAGATCCCATGGCAGTGCCAAAGCAGAGAGCTTCACACTTCAGCAGTTTGCTTTTCTATGACAAAAAAAGGGAGTTAAATACCAGTGATATGTGAAATGCTGTTGTTTTTTTTGTTTGTTTGTTTGCATGTTTTCTTTCAGGGCCAAAGAAAAGAAACAAAGTGAGCAGTGAAAAAAAGGAAGCAGAAAAATTGTGTAAGAAGCAGGGCAGGGAATGGGTAAATAAACCAAGTATGCAATATGCAAAATTGCTGCGGGTTGTCATTTTGCCTTTTTGAGAAGTAAATATGGAGAGAGTCGTCACCCAATTACCGTAGGATGGCAGGACAGCTATAGGTTTCTAAAGGCAAGGCTGTTCACATTTTTGCTGTGAAGTTCTGATTATTTAATGCATGGACACTATGGCCTACAAGGCATTGGTGAGAGTTATGGGTATAGCTCTGTATTTCTAATTATCTTTTTGGGAAATATATTTTCTCTTTCTTTCTAAGGTGATGATTTATAAGAGAAAAACTTTTCAAAATAAAGTTAGTTATCAGAAGGGCACTGATAAGGGAATATGCTGAAATTGGCACTGTGCTTAATACCACAGTTGACTCGTGTCAGTCTTTCCCCACAGCAATTATCCAGAAAAACAAAGGAAGTGAGATGATCTGAGATGAAAGACAAAATGAGCAATATTTGATAATAAAATACATAAATACAGAACAGGTATCTGTCAAAGTTAAAAGAGAGGATCTGATAGCTTCTCTGCAGAAATGAGTACACAAAGGGATCATCTTCGCTTCAGAAAATGAAACTACCAAGGAATAATACCATATAAAATCACGTATGGCAAATACAGGAGCTTGAGGTACAAAAATAAAGCTTGAGAATACTTCATTATGAATGCTGTCAAAGTTAACAAACGCGAAATCCAAGTCAGCAAAAGCACTAGGCTGTAAAAAGCACTGAAATCAAATATTCCTTGATAGTTTTTTAGTTATTCCTTTATCAGTCAAGGGAATTTACAGCAACACTATGGCTCACAGTCACAGCTTGAGCTGGGAATAGTCTTCATAGTATTTTTAAAGTGGAAGTATCAAAGACATACTTTGTTTGCTTTGATTTGTAACATCACTGTGAGATTGCTCAGAAAATGTAAACGCATACAAAAATATTTTGCACAAGTAGTGAGATCTGAAAAAAATAGGCAAGGTTCAGGCTGTGTCATTCTTCTGTCTGCTTTTTTGATCTTTGCCCTTATCTTATGCTTTTGTAATATATTCTGGAAGTAATAATAGCTTTTAGCCCTACTTACTCAAGAAAGAGGCTCACATGAATAAACTGCTAATTTATGTGGGTAATTTGTCTTTTCTCCTCGTCAAAAAGCTTTGGAACATGACTGCCCTCCATCTTTAACCTGTTTTGATTATACAATATGGGATAAAGGCTACAACTGTCAGGATTCAAACAGTTTGAAGTCTGGAGCAAGATGAAAACCTGTGCCATGCTTTGATCCCCGTGTTCTTCAAAACGTATTTACTTTGCCCCCTCATTTCATCTCGCACTCCACATATGTCCAAGAGGAAAACTGCTCAGCTTTCAACAGCTAGTACCCAAAGCCAAACTCAACACCTGCTATGATATGGGAACTTCTTTATGCTGAAGGCACAGTGCTTCCTAGACACAGCTCAGCTAAGCTCCAGAAGCTTTGAACAAGGCCTGCTCTAGCTTGCAGCGAAGACAGACTGAACATCCCCTTAAGGCTGGATTTGCTTATGGAATGTGCTTCACTGGCTCCATGAGATTCAATAAATCATCTATTTTTAATTGGAAATGCTGTACCAGCTTGCTGCACGATTCCCTGAAGGAAATTTGCAAGCTGCCTCTATCAATCCAGAACTGTGTGAGGCAGCTCGTTTTAAAAGGCAACCTCTACAAACTTTCCACACCGAGGATGAAAAACTCAAAATAACAAATTTAAGCCCACTGAGAGAACAGCAAGAGAAAAACATTCAGCCAATAAATAAAAGAAACACTTTGTCTGTTCCAACCTGGCATACAATGGACTATTAAGGGCATTTCCCAGCAGAGAATGATAAATAAAGCAAACAGGTCACGGAGGGCATTACAACACAGAAGATAGCCTCCTTCCTGTCTATAACACTTCTGCATCAGCAGAGAACAGCAAAGCAGAAGAACACAGGGGCTAAACCTAGGCAGAGTGCATTTACTCCCCAAATTATAGTGATATCACCAGCTGTACTTCTTTTGAAATGTCTGTTCGTTTCATACCCTTATGTATTACAGATGCCCGAACAGAAATCCGATTGAGGAAAAGCAGCGTGATCCTCACAAAAGTTACTTCACACTCCTGTATAATAAACAATATTTTTTTCAAATACTGAAGTTAAGAAATAGATTGCTGTGAGAAGCTTCCTAAAGCTATCCTGCAATATTCTTTGACTTCTAAATCCTTACTGTTAACATTGTTGTATTTTACCCTAAGGTAGGGAAAAATGGACCTGTAATGAGAGAAAGAAAACGATGTGCTTTGCTCTCAAACCTGCAAAGGGTCCGTTTCAAATACATTTGCAAGAATGAGATATTCATTGAATAACTTGCCTAAGTCTGAAAAACAAATGTGGTTTTCATGTAAACGGTGCTGTCACCAAAACAATGATGACCATCACACATCTGCTGGCATTTGTCACAAAACTGAATAAAACAGACTGAGAGTCCTTAGAAAGAGCTGTGATAACTGATGGTTTGATACCCTAAGCAAATGAGTTATCTGCATTGCAAATGAGGAGCCATTTTCACAGAGGTGACCTGGTCAATCCCCATATGGAGAGCAGAAGCAGTATCAGTTCTTAAATTCGCTTCTTGTCAGATGTTCAAAGGAGCAAAGTCACACACACTAGATGGAGCCACTTACCTCTCCCAGGCACAAAAAAAAAAAAAAAAGCCAGAAAATTGGCTCAGAAACAGAAATAAAAAAGGTGGGGAGAAAAGGGATAGTAAGAAATAAAAACTGAAGTGCTTAGGACAAGCTGCTTACCTAGTTGGACAAGATACTGAATAGTTAAAAGTATCATGTTCTCCACACTTAGCAGCTGACTGCTGGTCAAACCCAGGAGATCCAGATCCTTGTTTTCCAGCTGTGGAATCTTGTAGCAATTCACCAGTAAGGGACTCACAACAATATCACCGACATTTCCATAGAAATAAGGTAAAGTGCCATAACCTTTCATAAAAACAAACAAACAAACAAAACCCACAGAAATTGACAAGATAATCCATTTCATGAAGTCTTGCACAACACAAACGTTTCCAAACTTCTCCTAAACGTTACCTTAAAAAACATCCTGCATCACTGGCCGCTCCTGACATTATAATTTCATATAAAGTAAGTGAAATAGGCCACTGCTCCTTTGCTGTTTTTTTTAAAAACAAGTGATCACAAAGATGTGCAAAAGCTATGGATAACTGCATACCATCGGGATAATAATTATTTTTATCCAAATACAGATGAGAATAATATCTGTTTGGGTCTTAACCTGACCTTTGAATACATATTCTCCATAATAGAGTGTACAAAACCCAAAAATCAATGGAAGGAAAAGAACATTGATCTTAACATTATGAAAACAGCATCAGTAACATTAGAATTGATTCAGCTACCTCAGTATCGCCATGATTAATTGCATTTTTTTCCATGTTTATGTTCTGTTTTCATACACAGGTTAAATAAACATCAACAACTAAACATGCTGTTCTGTAAGGCAAAGCGTATGAAAACAGGCTAACTCTTCTTTTCCTTGAGAATGTTTTCCTTTAAAAAGAAAAATTTCCACGCAGATTTTGCCAAACCCATCCATTTGGGTACATCTGGTTCTGTACTATTAATAGGACACTGCTTCTCAGGGACACTAACATTTAGCCTAGCTGAGGACTTCATTGGCAACTCTCCAAGAGCCTAAGGGCTGCATTCAATTTGCACTTAAGCTGATAACTGCAGACACCCTCATCTTTAATAACGAAGCGTCTCTCTGAAAACATTAAAGCACCATGCTAGAACTTCAGAATACGCTTCCAGAAAAAAAAAAGACTAAGCTAAACAAACCAAACGAAGTGTAACCCTAGCCTCGAGGGTTTTACTAGCATAGATGGCCCTCTTAGTTCTTTTGAAATTGCTTGTATTAGGATTATCTCTGTAAGTGAGGACTCTGAGAACTTCTCTGTGTCTTCATGAATGATGAATTATTCCATGGACTGTATTGACAGGCATTTTCTGTTAACACTAAAGCTACTTTATACAAGCAGCTGTATCGTGCTGGACTGAAAAGGGATTTAAAGAGTTAAAAAAATCACTCCTCAACATTTTGGCAGTACCGGCCAAACCATCTTTGTTACGTATTATGCCCTTATTGCTCAGCTTGAAAAGGATATTCACATTACAAATCATACTTTTGAAGTACAAGCCAATGTCTTTCTAAGGGTTAACAATGTGCTTCATAGAGCTAAAGAATTTTAAAAGCCTGATCTGTTATCTCAGTCACTTACAATAATGATGGACTATAAAAGACAAAAAGTTAGTACAATTCACTTCTGATTAGCCAGGATGTATCAGTTTTCTGGTTCTCATGCAGAATCCCTGGGTTTCAAGATCTGGATAATGCATGCTACAGGAAATATTTTCTTGTTTTGTAAGTTGTTTACACTGGGAAGCTATTTTCATTACATGGAAATATTTCTATTCTTGGATTTTACAAAAATGCTATCTGTACAAAATTTCAGTTTGGCCAGAAGTTTTGCATCAATTTGACCTTGTCATGACCCGTTTGCAAATCAGGTCCTCTCAGAAATCTCCCAACTTCCAATTTTAAGTGTTGAGCAACTAAGTAAACTATCCATGACAAACCGATTACATACTGTACCGAATGTCAGAACCAACAAAAAGAAACCAAAAAAAAAAAAAACACCAAAAACCTTTCTCTTAGGGGAGCATGCATTTGTTCAAAATGCAGGATTTGACTCCCCAGTGTCAGACTTACCTATCAGAATCACTGGTCTGACTCCCGAGTTATTCAGCAGGTTTTCAGGAACTATTACAGTCTCCCCTGCCAGGATGGGTTGAGGCTGTAAAATTCCAGTTAACATGGATTGAGGAACTGGGACTGACAAAAGAGGCTCTATAAAATAAAGAAAAGAGAAGCTTCCATTACTAAAAGGCTCATACTGTGATTTGGCCGTATGAACAAATAAAAAATAAATAAATAACCCCAGATCACAAACTGTAATAAAATTCAAGAGGCCTCTGCATTTCCTGCTATAGTTTTAAGGAATTTAAATTAAGAGCCTATACCCTCCTGTAGACCCACCCCTAAAATAAAACTGTTTCTGGCCACTGTATTGTTGGTGGGAATGAGGGAGGAAAACACAAGGTTGAATATGCATCTTCAAACAAAGCCAAGCACTAAGCCAAGAGGCCACCTCTAAGACAGCAGCTACCTCTCAATAATACCTGTCAATAAAAGGGAAGCGACTGCTCTGACTTCTGGAATAGAACATGGGTAGATAGGAAAGAAAATACAAGCCAAAATCTCAAAGATGTCCTTAGACAGTTGTTGGAAGGATAATTAATAAATAAATAAATAAAAGGCTTTAGGAATGAAAGTGCAAAAGCAGCTTTCACAAGTAAAAAGAAACAAAATGCAAAAATGTGTCATCTGTTATCAGCTTTCGGTGTGAGACCTCCTTCAGAAGTTTCTCAGGCTTCATTTGGTTGTTTGTAACAGATTTTTCAAACAATGCTATCTACAGAAGACATCAGAGGCAGCATGAATAAATGTATGCATGCATACATTTTAGCTGTGGAAATAGCTGTGATTGATTGGAGTTACTCAAGCAGGCAGGCCTACACTAACTACCACGTAACCCTTCTTCCCGTGATAAATATCTCTGCAAGTCAGTTCCAAAACATCCCAAACGCAAATGCTCCAAAGCAGAGTTAAGAACATATTGTGCATGATGAAAAACATGTTTTTTTGTTTTGTTTGTTTTTATCCTTGGGTGTTTATTCTCCTATTCTATACTGAGATCAGTAAGCAATTGTACGTTCCCCTTTACCAACTATTCTGAATCTCACAACTGCAAAGCCCATAAATAGGGAACAGTTTTATTAGTAGTTATGCATAAAGAGGTACCTACACGCACGTTGATGGCTATTCACACGTATTTATACTTAATCCTATTTCACATCGTGCTATCACACATCCCTTCTAGATGTGTCTATCCCTTTTCCACACATATGAGCTATTTGGTCTCACAAACTTTATCCTTCTAAGCAAAGATGACCTAGGGAACATCAATGTCCTTTCTTAAGCCAGAATTACACAAAGGCATTTTTCCTACACCAGAACTGAGCGTGCTGTTTCTGTAGCATGCCACACCAGATAAGAGATGATATATTCAAGTAGAAGGCTAATGGAAATCCTTTAAATGTTCAAGTAGAAGAATAATGGAAACCCATTAAATATGTTCATATATACACACACCTGCACAATTTCAGAAGAACTGAGCTATCTTTGGGGAACTTAGGTTTAAATCCTTACATGTATAATTTTCATCCTCCTTTTTCTCTCTCCCCCAGGAGTTTCACCTTCCCATTGTACCAGCTGAGATTACAGAAACAAGAACAATTGTGTGCTTTTCTGGGTCATGTGAAAAACTCTCCATGGTGCCCTTAACTACTTCAGCAAGCTCTGTTATGTTTTCTGTGCAACCCTTAAGAGAAGGAGCACAGGGCTACTGGTCTGGCTGAGAATAGTTTGTTGTTGTTTTTTTTTAATTATTATTTTTTTTTTAACAAATATCTGTATCATTCAAGTTTTACCTGTTCTAGTTGAGGGCCGAATTGCAGGAACAGGTACCGCTAAGCCAGGAGGAGGGACTGGGGAACCAGGAGACCATCCCCGGTGACGTTTCTTTGGTGGTCCAGAACTGGACATTGATGCTGTGAAAAAAAAAAAAAGCAAAAATAATCCTAGAGTGCTGTTCTTCCAGACTCCAGCCCACATTTCCATTTCACCGTGGTGTTGAGCTGGTTTCACACTACAGAGTTCCAGAGGTTTACACCCAGCCTTACACGAAAGGCAGACTACGATGTGAGAAATGCTTCTACCTGTGTCAAAAACTACAGCGTTGTCATTAGGAGTCATGCCAGACACCAAAAGGATCTGTAAAGACTGAATTGCAGAAACAGCTATGATGGGAAGAAAAACAAAATCACGAATTTCAGGTTCAACAGCCAGTGCAGCTTAAAAGGGACACAGAGCAGAGGTTTTCTTTACCTTGGTCTCCAGCTGCACAGCCAGGGATAGGAGAGGTCAAGTGAGGCATTGGCCGAGCGACTGCAGAACTCAATACATTATTTCTTCCTCCATTAGCGTTTCCATTAGCAACATCAGTGGCACGCAGTGAAAGAGGAGCTGAGTATAATAAAATACAGAGTGTGTGGCTTGAGACAATCTTGAAAACAAACAAACAAAATAATACAGCAGCATGCACACACAAAAGAACAGGGCAAGATGCACGACTGAAAGAAACCCACTCCAGGGAAAGCATGAAGAGTAGTTGGCAGAGAATAATTTGGACGCACGCTGCAAAATCCTAACCTTGAAACAAGTTCTCCACATTCGAAGGCAGAGAGAATAGGATGAAGAAAAAATCCCCAATCCAACAGAATAAAAAAAAATAAATACATACAGAGAAAAATCACTGGGATGCTTACGATACATTTTTAGACACTGAAAATTTTAAAAAGTGCTCGTCATGAATTCATTTTATAAAGATTTCTAAGCCTCTCTGGTGCATCTTTGTATTTTCTCCCAGTTGTCCGTGTGCCATACACACTGAGTCACTCCAGGGCTCTCATCTGGAGCCTTAGAAATGGAGACTGGGCAGGCAAAAGAGGACAGGCTGCTGTGAAGTGCACACGTTCTGAGTGTTACTGAGGCAAACCATGCTTCATTCTGCTACTTCTGCCTAAGACAATCCTCCAGCCCCAGCAGGCCTGACACCCTGGCAGGCCCCACTATATCCAGATCACGAAATGAAACTAAGAAAACAGAGGATCACAAGAAGTTATCTTCACACTTCTGAGCCCCTTCTTATTCTTTTTCAGAGTTTCATAATTTTTTTTTTCAACAACAAATGGCATAAACTGCCTAGAGTGGACGTGGATCCCAGTAGGGACTATGGCTCCTTTCCATATCTGCCAGCTCCACTGTGAGTTAGCTCCCAAGAAGATTTCCAGGGGCAACAGCAGGAGATGGCACAGCAGCTTGCTGATGTTGGCTGCAGCAGAGAGCCTGAGATACTGGTACTGTGCTTAGTACACTCTAACATGGAAGTTGAAATGGTGGGAAGTAATTTCTGTGCATGATAAATTCTCCTACTCAAATACAGCAGGGAGAAGCACTACTTTCATTTACCTGAAAGCCTCATTTTCTGCTATTTTACACAAAGCTACGTTAATGATTTATTTGACACAGGTACATTCATTAGGTCCAACAAAGTAATATGCGTATATAGCAATGTATATTGTAGAAAACAGCAAATAGAGAATCACAGAATCATTAAGGTTAGGAGAGACCTCCAAGATCACCTGGTCCAACCACCCCCTACCAACAATGTCCCCACTAAACCATGTCCCCAAGCACCACGCCCAACCTCTCCTTGAACACCCCCAGGGACGGTGACTCCACCACCTCCCTGGGCAACCCGTCCCAATGCCTGAAATGTCTCCTCATTTCCAACCTACCCCACGTCATATGGCATTTCCTCCTAGAGGGGGCTTTTAATTTATTAAACACACAACACAGAAATGATTAATTACAACAGCACAGATATTAAACCTCCTTAAAGCGAGACTGTATTCCACAAAATGCATCTGGATTAACTATATTCATTGCAAAAGAACAACAACTCCCAGTTAATGGGGCAAGAATTAGTGGAATATCAAGAGGTGACGTTTTGTCCCTCCTAGGTATCTTAGGAAGTGCAGGAGGTATATGACATGCACTTTTATCAGAATGTCAAATCTGAAAGCCGTGGTATGGCTCTGTTTGGGGATAGTAATAGACATGGTCCTTCTGTGCAGAGGACCTGTAGAATATGATGGTTTTAAAGAATCCTAGTGAATGCTTTCCTTTCCCCTTTCCACCAAAAAGATGATTCCTTTATTTCTTTGCTGCTAAGCAGACAATTCCCTTGGCTCTCAGTTATCCTGGAAAGCAAGTGCTACCTGCAGCAAACGTCTTTCCTACAAGCTGTACTGACAAAGCCAAAGGTTTCACAATGTTCTTGTTCCGAGACGGGTCTTGAGTTCCACTTAAATTAATAGCAGAAGACGATTTTGCTGGACTGAACACTGAAGAATCTGAAAAATATATATACATATTCAACTAAGCAGTAATTAAAAACTGTATACATAAGTATATATGTATTGTATATACATAATCACGCATACACATTTATCTACACATATCTGCATACAAAGCAATCAAACTATTTTACGCTTAAGAGGTCATTTAAGGATATCTTGTAGGAGTTGTAACCAACATTTACGGGGCACTTCTGAAGAATCTAGTAATGCACTAAACCCATGACAGATCTCTTTCGCAATATTTTGCATTCATAGAACAGTTGAAAAATATTGTAACCATAGAAAGAGTTATCTCATTGCTCCTAAAAACACCCCTGTGGGATAGGCAAGTAAACGTGGTTATCCTGTGTTACAGATGAGAAAGCTAAGGCAAAGAGCTTATGTGACTTGCCCCCAGCAAGCACAGGGAATAAGCACGTGGAATAAATTGCCTACAAGGCTGTGGAATCTCCATCACATGAGATTTTCAGGAACAAGTTATTGAACCTCTCTCAGTCTCAGACAAGCGGGACTTAGGGCAGGAGAAAAAAAAATCAAATATATAAGCTCTGAAGATCACCTTACAGCACTACTACTATAAGGCTAGGAAAAGTGTATGCCCATTTATAAGCCCAGGTAAGGGATGAAAGGTAGCTGAGCCCAAATTCTTTGCATGAATTAACAAACAGCAACGCCTTCGAGCATTTTACCAAGGCATTAACAAATAAATAAATAATAATTACGGATGGATAAACTGAACAGCAATAAAAAAAAATAATGTTTGCCCAGTATAAAAATGTAAATTGTAAAAGATGCAGAACCTCTCAGCATGTAGACCCCTGCTTAAGCATGAAGGTATTTAATATCTGCCATTTACTTCAAAGAAAAATTCAGCATTGGGATGCTGATACACCGGCAAACCCAAACTT
Organism: Anas platyrhynchos; assembly: GCF_047663525.1. Lineage (NCBI taxonomy): Eukaryota > Metazoa > Chordata > Aves > Anseriformes > Anatidae > Anas > Anas platyrhynchos. The sequence goes on along the minus strand of NC_092588.1, from coordinate 54,338,927 downwards.
ACGACCAAGGTGAAAGAACATTACCCCAACGTCTGTGCAGAAAGGAGTCTGCAAGAAGTAGGCAACGTAGGCTAAGTTCACCTACAGATGTCCAAGTAAAACAGCCAGGGAAAGAAAACAGAAGGCGAAAACCAACTTGATCTGGCAAATACATTCACCCCCGGGTGACACACCATTTGGTGAAGGATGGGGAGGGCGTCTGCTTTGCCATATGGGATGGGGAACACACACAGAAGCCTCGGCTGAAAACCTCGTCCATGTTCACAGGACAAATGCTGAACGGCTAACACACAGACCACCAGCTCTGAGGCTTTGGAGGAAAGCACTAGTCTCTCGTTAAATACAATGCAGCAAACATGTAATGAGAAAGCTTTCCTCAAAGCAAATTATCCAGAAGCTTCGGGTCAGGTTTATTTGTCTCACTGTTTTTCTCCCCTTCTCTCTCATTCTGATGTTTTCTTGGAATTGTATCTATGAAATGAGATACGGCTGGTATATGTTTAAACGTCACACCGATACCTCAGCAGGACTCTTACTAAAATTGTTTAACTTTTTATTGAAAAACCCTGTTTTCAGTTGCTTTTAAACATCCGAACTGAAGTTTTCTCTCCCGCATTTCCACCTAAACCTGGATTTCTGATACTGTTGCCCTGCCAATAAAACCACATCTCTTTGTAAAAGGAGCTGTGCCTTCCCGTGCCATTTTGAAAGAGGGGCGCAGCGCTTGACTACAGTGTCATGGCCACGCTGTGCTGTCAGCTTTAACCAGGATGTGCTGCAATTTCCATCATGAAATCAGCAGCTCCGTGCGGGGCTCGGTGTTACTACCTGCCTACAGGTGTTGTCCTAGAATGTGGAGACTTAACTGCTCACTTACAAAGGCAGAAAACAGAAATGGTTAAAGGGAAAAGTATGTGTGAGTTGACAAAAAAAAAAAAAGAAAACGATTTTGGAAAGTGACTTAACTAATAAGTACTTTGATTTTAAAACAAGAGACCGTTCACCTCAGAGTACCTATGAGTAGCTATGCAAGCCCAGGAGAGAAAAAGCTGCACCACCATGGGTGATGCACGTCAGAATTCAGGCCACAGGAAAAAAAAAAAAAAAAAAAAAAAAAGGTGCCCTCCCCCTCCTCTGGTCACAGGGAATTCGTATGTATGAATGTGGCATTATCTTCACTAGAAGATAACCATAGGAGGAGATGAAAAGCTTTTGACAACTGTGACCTAAGAGCACAAACAGTGACACACAGAAGAGGCAGGCAGACCGAGCACTGCAGCGAGTGATAAGGAGAGAGCGGCATGTAAAAGGTGTATCTATTAACTCGGCAGGTACAATAGAAGACAAAGCTGTGCAAATATTGTTATTTCAAATAAATAGCTTCTCATGCATCTGCGCAGGTCTCATGCCGGGATCGGGAAGCCAGCGGATCATGCAGTGAAATGCAGATGTGTGCGGGTGACACTCTCCTTGCGTTTTAACAAAAGCCTCAAGCATACGGCTTCCTGACAGACCCCGGGCTGACCAGCTGGGGAAAGGGCCTCTGAACACACCGCTCAGCGATTGCAATTCCAATTTAGGAATGCATACGTTCAGGTGCTGTTTGCGACGGTTTTATAACTTTTTTATTTATTTTTATTTGTTTTAATTTTGCATGTTTTAACAAGCTGGTTTTCTTCATCTGCATTTCATACTCCTCGGGAGTAAACGTATGCCGTGGTACACACGTATCAACCAGTTACAGCAACCAAAGTTTTATTTTTCTAGTTTTGATTTCTCAAGAAACAGCACAGACACAAAAACATAAACCAGCATAGGTAAAGCTGCAATGAAACAATGAGAACAAAAGCTTAAAGAAAGCACCTCAGTTATTTGCAATAAATAAATTAAGGATGCTGCTTCTTTGTCAGCCAATATCTGTTTGTTTGATTTTTATTGTTTCTTCTAGATTAATTATGTCATTAATAGCTTCTCAGAACTAGGAAGCACGTATGAGATGCGTGCTAGTTCATGTAACTTGAAACAACTGGATGTGCAGGGGAACATCGCTTTACTAAGCACACCCACGTGTGAAATACAATAAACAAACAAATAAGCAAATGCATAAATAAAAGCTGTCCCCCTCAGCCCAAAAGGAGATCTGTTTCCATTTCGAGGCAAATACCCTGGTCTATGTACTAACATCCCACTATAAATGTGTAATTAAGTCTTTTTAGATTCACAAAATATAAATAAAATAAAAGGAAACAAGGAATCAAACAAATTAATCACAAGATCATTTAATGCTTTTTTAATTGAGTGTTCTGATGAGAGCTAAGCTCATCTTCCACCTCACCTGGGTCTTAAACCTCTCACAAAGCCAATTCTGGAAGGTATCCTCCCAGCTGCAATCCGCACATGGCTCGCAGTATAACCACCCACTTCTTTATGGCATCATCCCTCAACCAGCAATATCTGCGGTAACTTACCACCCCCAACGGTTATCGTTACAGCACTTTCAGCTCCTACCTGTCTGAGTGAACCCTGATTTGTATCCATTAGCTGATCCGCCCTCTGGGGTCGTGGACGGTGACACCGCAGAATTTGGCTTAGCAGGGAGGCTAGCAGCAGCTGATTGCCTGCTTCTACACTCTGCAAACGAAGCAGCTACAGTACATATTAACAAGGCCTGCCTTCCCCGGTCGGAAAGCTCAGCAACACAGGGGCGGAAGGCGACAAAATGGTAAAAGCATACATCCAGCACGTACAACAAACAGCAGCAAATGGCGGCATTCGACAGAAATACAGCTCAAGCAGTTTAGTCAACTTTGTCTTCTAATTAAGCAAACCTCCCCGGGGGCCGCTGAGAGTGCCAGGCAAATAGAGACCAGATGCTGCAAGATGGCAAGGGCCCTCGGCTCTCAGCTTGCAAGGGGTTTGAAGGCATTGGACATGTCCCAGGAAACACTCAGCCACTTCTGTGGCACAACCTTTACAAAAGCCATCATATGGTGCCCTTTAGAAGGAAAATTGTGCTGACACATGGATTCTTAGTGTGTCTCCAGAAAATCTTCAGGGAGATCCCGTCCCTGGGAACCTCTGTCTGGATGAAAACTGAGTTGAGGGAGGAGAAAGTAATTTTAAATATCTCATATCATTCCATTTTTTTTAAACCACGATCTAATCAGGTTTTGTTTTGAAGAGAAGAGGGTGTTTAATAGCACTTCTCTTCCAATTAGACCTTTAATGTTAAGGAAAGGGCAAAGGGTTCCTGGATAGATGGAATCAATACGGGGATAGCGCCTATCAATGCCCATGAGATCAATAATCGGTCAATTTTCTAAACTTTTGTAGGTTCTCGAAACACTTGCAATGAGCATATGATCAAAAGCTAGCCCTGCATCTACCTCTTCCACACATTTGTGATCAGAAGGAGGTTTAAAATAGTTTCTCGTGTGTGTTACCCCAACACCATTTACCAGGTCACACACCAACCCCAAGTGCACGAACATCTGGGGTTGCAGAGAAAACAACCCCAAAGACAGCTCTGCTCTTCTCCTGTGTATGCCAACATGCTAGTAGCTTAATTATTGCCTGCAATCAAAACAAAATCTACATTCAGTGAAACAAAATGAAGGGTGACTCCAAATTACACTTCCTAACCAAGCAAAGATCAAGATTGTCACGAGTAGCCTTGCATATGAACATTGCCAGGCAGCACAAAGTGTTCCCAAGAACAATTTGCTAAACAGCACATCAGACTGCACTGTGTTGTGTGGATAAACCCTGCCATAATTCACGGAAAAATAATACAAAATAAGGTTTCCTTTGTCAGTATCTGGAACTTCAAAAAGAGGCTATCAAATTAAATTTCTGAAGTTTTAAAGGAAAAAGCAGCTGAAAAACACATCCTCTCTGAAGCAGTAGTATATTATGCTTGGAACAGAAAAGCAGCTGAAGGCAAGATCCCTTTGAACCCCAAACTGATGCAGTACTACAATTACTCATACAGTTTTGTGATAACCATCTCTCTGGTGTCCTGTTGCCATTCACACGAGGATGTGACTCTTCAGAAGTCTGTCAGTCCTCCTCTGGAGCTTCTCCTCTCCTCACATCATCCTCTTTGGAACAAGAGGCACCAGCTCAAACTCTGCCTTTACTGAGGGATACAGGCAGCCTGCATATATATCAGTTTGGCAGGCAGCGAGTAGGTAAACTGCTCCCTCTTCAAGTCTTGGTACGGCTCTAACTCAAACATCGTGCATCCATCAATACCAGACCCATGGTTACCTTGCCTCAGGGTCACAGATGTCATTCTCGTTAGCAGATTCATTAACAATATTGCACGGATAGAGGGTAAGCCCACGTGTAAAACACACTGTAAATGGCAAGAGTATGCAAGATTTCTCCTCTTTCCTTGAGATCAGTGACCTGAGCTTTCTTAATCTTACGGTGTGCTGGCTATCCTCAGGCATTAGCCGGCTAGAATTGCACCTGCTGAGATGAGTATCAATGGAAAGCCAGTGCCAGAGCCCTGGCTGTGAGTCATCTTGCTTGAGGTAGAGAAAAGCATTAGCAGACTGAGGAATCTTATTTCTTCTACCAAGGTGGCTGCACAGCCCAAGGATAGGTTTAGGGCTCCCAGTGAAAGCACAGGGAGATGGAGGAAGACAATTTATGATTGTATGGTTATTGTTAAGACTTAATAATTTGGCACGATACAGACTTCAGTGAAATCAGTGGGAATTTTTCCTTCGATCACAAAACAAATTCAGCTTCTATAGTTTCCTTTTAATGCATACATTTTCAGCAGCAACTTTCAATTTTTCATTCAACATCACATCAGCATAATAAAAAACCTCTAAGTGAACGGGCACCTTAATTACCTTTCCAGCAAATAAGAGGTCCCTTTGACAGTACACCTTGGGAGCTCCTTACTAGGTAGTACTTTAAGTGCTTCTGCTTCTTTGGCTGAGTGGTTAATTTCAGGTTGATATGATTGGAAAACTCTGTGAAGTACCGAAATCCTCTTTCTCCACAGCCTATACAATTCCCAGAAAATCCTGGACAAATGAAACAGAAACACACAGATTACATGGCTTTGTGAGAGCTGCTAGGAATAAAGCCACTTCAACCTACCTGCACATCCAGTTCAGGGTGATTAGAGGCCTCCAGCCACGATGGGTGCCCTGCTCAGACCACTCCTCAGGAAGCAGCCACATGCAGGCAGAGTTTAGTCTTAACTTTTCTGAAACTCTTCCATCTTTCTAGGCCATACCAATTTATGCTGAAATTCCACCACCAGTGACCCACTCTACCCAGTGCAGAGAGCTACTTGTGGGGTCGGGAGGAGCTATGATGCCAGACAAGGAAATTTCCATAGGCTTTCCTATTTCTTTTCCACATTTCTACATTAAATGCATGGGCTCCAAGCTGCATGCTTCCCTCTCTCGAAACAGGGGGCTAACCCAGAGTACCCACTGCAACTTTGTGTAGCTAAAATTTAAAATCTAAATTTAAATTTAAATTTTAAAATCTAGTGACTTTCTCTGAGACTCCTCATACAAGGCACTCTCCAAATAAGATGGACCTTACACCATATTAAAGGCTTCAAAGCATTTATTTAAGGTCAACTGTTTAGATTTTCATTGCAAAAAGTAGAGGTGCTTCAAAATGTTTGTGAAAACTTGGAACCTCTCATGAAAGTAACACATTTAGGAGTAAAAAAAATAAGCAGAAGGCTCCTTTTCTGTAATATTTCTCACATGGTTTCATAAAAGAAGATGAAATTTTGGGTTGAGGTTGCAGGCACAGGGTCTGGATTGAGGACTATATGCACCCCTGATTTCCTGTGGCATTCACAGCTACATCAATGGCAATGTTGCACTGCAGCAGTCTGAAATCTTCTAGAACAAAGCACAGAGCATATTCTAAAATGGGCCTGCCCTTAAATCCTTGTTGTTTGAATAAACCCACTTCCTCTATTATCTAATGCTGAACAATTACATTCTTTCAGCTTGTTTGCTACTCCACTAATCTTTGAATTACTTTCAACCTTTGATGAAAAAATACTTTATATTCTTTCTGGAACATCAATAATGATTTAAAATAGGGCTAGGCTGATGAGTACCTAGCAGAAATCCTTTATTTTTGATTTTTTTCCATTTATTAATCAGTTCAAGACCTATAACAGAACGCATTTTTCATCCTCATTACTATCATTATTTACCACAACACCAAGCACATCGGAGAACACTGGTTCCTACCTACACTCACCTGTCAGCCAAACTCCCGGTTTTATGAAAAATACTTCAGCCTGCCTGTCTGGCAAAACGCATTTTCCATAAAACTCCTTATTAATTAGGCCATTGTCTTCAGCCTAATTATGCCTTATTATCATATTTTACCATCACATTGCTGAGGGTGCCAAGAAGTAAGCTTCTTCATCCTGTTTCTCCCAAGACTGAATCAGTTCTTCCCTTATTGCTTGCAACCCAGAGGAACTATTGGTGCATTTTCATAGTGGACAGAAATAGTCATTAGGGTCTCACAGGGTTACTGAGTCAATTCTTTGCTCTTAGGTACCAGCTACAGAGCCACAGAGGTACTTGAATATCAGCATCAGCAATGCCAGAGCAGAGCTGTGAGTCACATCATCAAATGATATCAGAGATGAGAAATTAATACAGACCTCAGGGTGCGAGGTGGAGGGCTTACCAACAAAGACAAGCGCAACCACATTTGATTAGATTGAACACCATCTGTCTGTACGTCAGATAGGTCGTATTGATCAACTCTTGACACTTCCCCTGCTCACTGGGGAGCAGCTCCTATGAGGACGGCAGCACACACCGGATTATTCCACAATCCCACTTCCCCAACTGTATCCAGCAAGGACACATCACACCACAGCTCTCATCTAATTCATGCCAGTGAGATTTCTCCCATAGATGCAAAGGTTTGCAGCACGCGGTAGCGTATTAAATATGCTTAAGGGAGACAAAACATTAACTATCATATGTACAAAAAGGAGGTGTTTCCAACAGTTATGCAGAATATTGATTGTTTGCACCAGAATTTGAGCAGTGTGGTTAAATAAGGGTATTTATGCTTCATTGTGATTTTTTTCCTCTGTTGAAAGGTCTTTCTCAATATATGCCAAGCAGAACAGTGACTAGACAGAGAAATGAGAACATAAATGCAAATCAGGCTATAGGAGCCAAAATACATTAAATCACTTTTACTAGTCTGTTGTGTACCAGTAGTCAGCCAGGCAGGAAATCTAGGTGTTTACGTGCCTGTCTTCAATGATCAAGAAACATTCTTGTATTAAAATTTTAAAAGCTCATAAACATACCCAGCTGTGATATGTGTTGTTTTTTATAATCTATGTATTCGAGAGTCAAATTACCCTCAGAGCTCCTGTTGAAAACAATGTTCCTGGTGGAGCCAAGGGCAAAATCTGTCCCTTAATCCACAGAAAATAGCTCATCTTCTACAGTTGCATGAGCATATTTCTTCTTAATGTTGTAAGCATCAGTAGAGATAAAGAGTATCCGGATAGTTCACATTTAAAATGCCAGGCTGCAATTGTCTTCAGCCCACACAGAAATCACCCAGCTTTGACTGTGGTTAATTGTGGAATCAGGAACTTGTTTTAAAATGGGCTTTTCAGGGGGAGGTTCAGCTGTGGGTTTAATTTAATAAAAACAAGCCTCTCCTCAACATATTTCTAATAGAAAGTCATTAGCTGAAATGATTTTAGGCAATTTTGGACCGACCAGTTTCTCTGAATTATTATGGCACAAAGAAAGAAAACCTCTTACCTAAAAGTGCATTTTTTCCATGATCATCTGGCAAAAACCGCTTGTCGACAGCGCAGACGAGAATGTGCTCAGGAAGGTTTGGAGACTTGGCTCCCACTAACAGGAAGCCTGCTGGGATATCAATTTGCTCCATGCACAGAGATACTAACCGTAAATCCTTGCCTGCTTGACAAAAACCTGGGGGAAAAGACAACAAAAAAGATAAATCTTCAAAAGATGATGTTTAAATTTCTTCTTCTATCAGTTCCATAGGTAAATGGAGCTTTACAACTTGATGCAGTAATCTATTTTTTTTTTTTAATTACCTTTTTCAAGGGAAATTGAGAAAACTGAGAAAGCATCTCATCTAATCCACCAGCTTAGGGTTTCAGGGACAAAAGATATATATTTTTTAAAGAGATCCTGAACATACACAGGCAGAGAACAGAGATGTCTCTAAAGATAAGACATCAAACGGCTCTGAAACTGTTAATTTTTCACAAACACTGAGAATAAGAAGAAAAACTCAAGATTTTAAAACAGAAAACAGCTCTTAAAACATCCAAATATGTTTTTTTTCTTTGCTGAATTTTAGTTTTCACTCTAAATTCAGAAATACCAGTTTCAGTTTTGTTGCTTACAACAGGCTGCCACTGGTACATAAATATCAGTAGTACAACAGTATGATAAAGATTGGTGCCTGAAGTTTGGTAGTGACCAGTAAAGGAAAAATATTATCAAATATAATTTCTAAGCTGTCTCTAGATTAAGCAGAAGATTAAGTAATTCACCACTTCAATAAGAGGTTGCTCTTTTCAACCTACTCTACAACTATTTACTGCTCCTGTCAGCTCAGGCACAGGTCTTTCAGAAGGCATTTAGCATTTCTTCCTGCTTCTTTTTTGTCAGAAGTTCACTCAGCTATATCTGGACATGCATTTTGAGATGTACAGCATGTTTTCTATAAATCTCCAGTTGAGTTTCTTGAAGTCCCAACGGGCAGCAAGACTTCTAGCCTCCAGTTACTTTTTCCCTGCGCACACATACGCAAAGAAAATCAGAACACAACGTTGGTTGTTGGACTGCTGGTTAACACCAGGGTAAAACCAGTGATGTGGGCACAACAGAGGAGCAGAGTGGGTTTCCTCTGCTCCATGTCCTGCGGCGAATAGTTAGCAGGTTGGGACACACGAAGAAGCAGGACTGGTCAGCCCAGAGCTCGGGACTCATGGTGAGTTTGGTAGCCACCAACCAAGCAGCCACATGCAGGGTTTTCTAAAGGCTGGATGAGACAGCTTTGGGGTTTTCAAGTCACTGAGTAATTTGGGGACCTTGGGAGGCTGACATGTATCAATATTTTGCCAACTCCAGCCAACTCCAAAGTTATTATTATTATTATTTTTTTTTACTTAAGTACATGAACAACAACATTTAAAGACTTTCATTAACTTCAGCACTGGATCACAATCTCCCATCACTTTTTTGTTCAGCTCCATCGTATTCTTTTTCTTGAGCAAGATCTACTTTCAAATTAGGAAGTGACAAGTGTCAGAGAAAGCAGAAGTCATCTGGTTTCCTCTCCAGGAAAGGACACGATCGCAGGGGGCTTTCTGATTTCCCTTAGGCAGAAGGCAGTGAAAGCACCACCAAGTTCTATTAGGAACCAGACTCTACAGTGTGTTCCCATCCAGTTCCCACTTCTCCAGCTTAAGACTAGCCTCACAGCCTGGCCTCACACCTCTCCCAGCAGTAGATGATGGAAAAAAAACTATGTTGGGATAAATACAGAGTCCAAAGGTATCACACAGTCATCCTCTGACCACCTCTCATTAGCTACAAGTACAAAAGTACAGTGATGTAGACAACACATGCATGCATCAGCATGAGCCAATATTTCAAAATAAAGTATCATCATGATGGATCTTGTTTCAACATGATTGTTAAAAACACATCAAAATTAAATTTGAAATTACTGTAGTATCTATTAAGACTTAAGCAATTAATGTATATTCATTACACTTAATTTAAAATATTATTTGAACAGCCCACAGCTGGTACAGAAGTTGTAAATAAATACCAAAGGCACTGACTGAGCATCTGGAAACATAACGTGATCATAGCTTAACCCAGAGGCACCTCAGCCAGCATCAATACGTGTCTGCACTCTCATGTACTGCGCTGAAACACTTGGTTTAAAACCTCAGCAAAGACAATGAAAGCTAATGTTTTTTTTTATTTTAAATCTCAAAACTTTACCAGGCAAGGGTGATGTGCAAAGTGGAAGGCAGCCAGTCAGCTCTCATAAACCTCCTGGCAAGCAGCAGCTTGCTGAGGACACAGTACCATGCATGTTGGGTCTTGTGCCTACACACCCACGAAGGGCTGAACCAGTTGGTGGCTCGATGTTTCCTTCAGCCGCTCAGTTAGCTCAGGTGGAGCAGCAGCTCATTCAGGCTGAGAGCAAGCCCAGATTTGCCCTCCTACATTCCTTCTCCCAGCCAAGGAATTAAAATCAAGGGCCTGAAGTCTTCATTTATTTACAAATCGATGAATTGTAATGATTGCTTACCAAAGAGAAGGAAGTCAGGTTTTAGGGGAAAAAGCATTAAAACTGCCTACTTAAAGCAAAACTTCTTTCCTGATGAGATGCAATTGGATTACGTTAAACTCTTTTTAAGGTGTATTCCCTAAAAACGTATCAATCCTAATCAAATGGAGGGCTGCCAAGTTAAGTATTTACTAGACTTTTCACTGGAATTTATATCTTAAAAAGTTGAGATAAATATGTGAACAAAAATCCCTTCCATTCAAAATATTAATCTGCTTATTTGAATACTTATGTCATTTGGATATTATGTCCTACATTTTCGAAACAGGCCTCAAGTATTTTGGGCATTCAGTAAAATCTGAGTATCTGACAGACTTGAAAAATACCGCAGTGTATCTAGATTTAAAATAGAAAAATTACCCCGCCGCTGACAATGTGGGCAAACAGGAAATCTGTAGATAAGGATTATGAAACAGCAAGTGTGATAAGATTTCAAGACAGACTTAAACCTGTCTCTCTAAACAATTGTGCTTTAGCCTTGTCTCTACCCCAAAAAATTCTCAAGAAATGCCCAGAAGCACAAACATCGACAAGAAAGAGGCTTTTGAATGAACTGTTAGCAATACTTGGACTCCAAAGAAAGCAGGAATTTGATTATCAACATTGTTAACATTTCAGTATGGACTTGCTTTCCAAAAGAGTACACAGCTGATATCCAGAGAGCTGCATATAGCAGTTGGACAAGGGGTAACAGTCTTGAACTAAAAAACAGTAGATTTAGATTAGGCATTAGGAAGAAATTCTTCACTCAGAGGGTGGCGAGGCACTGGCACAGGCTGCCCAGAGAAGCTGTGGGTGCCCCATCCCTGGAGGTGCTCAAGGCCAGGCTGGATGGGGCTTTGGGCAACCTGGTCTGGTGGGAGGTGTCCCTGCCCATGGCAGGGGCTGGAACTGGGGGATCTCTGAGGTCCCTTCCAACCCAAACCAAATCATATGCGAAACTTGGAGCCTCTTTGGATGCTCGAAGCTTTTGGTGTCCCGGTGAGGTGAACCAATGCTCCAGCACCCCACAGGATCTGGGACAAAGCAAAATCCAGGCAAGGAGCAAAACAACTCCATCTACTATTTGAGCTGCTGCACATCACCATTTTGTGCGAGTCCCCAGTGGATAAGGCTCAGGAAAACCCTAAGAAACACCCCACAGCATCATAGCACCTTAACAAGTTGATGAGCATTACTCTAACCTCCTGGCAGTACCTACTGAAGCAAACCTATGTGTCTCAGTCTGATATCCCAGGCAACAGCAGCCTCTTCCCTCAGACTTGTTGCGAACACACTTAATATTTCTCACCATTTAGGCTCTGTAGGACTGTACTGTAGGAACGCTGCATCCCGTATAAGCTACAACCAATACCTAAGATTCACTCTCTGTATCCGTCATCTCTTACTCCACCCAAAGTAGGATCTCTCAGATCCCTTCCATGCCCCTCTTCTTCCTCGCACAATCTCCTCCTGCATCGTCCTCCGCTTTGGCTGGCGACTTCTCTGCATCACAGGTATGTACGTGCAGCCCGGCTGGCCAGCACATGCCTCCGTGATGCCTGGGCTGTGGAAGAGCAGAGCTGTAATTACTTCTCTGCCCTGGGGGACACCAGTTTGGGGGCACGGCTGTCAGCTCCTGAGCTTTACAAGCCTTGCTGATATTAGGGTCTGCCAAACGTGGCAGAAAGCCACTTCCCCCGGCTCCCCTCCAGCCAGGGACAAGCCCTGCTGATGGACGAGCTGCAACAGGGGGCAGCACAGGCAGAACCTCGGAGCCTTCAGGCTCCTGTTCGCTCACCAGCTGCCACAGCACCAGCAAGGGGAGGCTGCGGAGTTTGGCCAGGTCCACTTGGTGCTCGCTTAGAGCAGGAGATGCTTGGAGAACGCAAATCTGCTGCTGAGCAGTGAAAATCTCGAATCTTCCTTCGGAGAAACGTGGACGGGACACTCTCAAGAGGCAGCCATCCGTTCCTTCCCTTAGCTTTCGGGACCGCAAATCACTCTTCTGGTTGAATTCCTGCTGCTTTTTTAAACTAAATGAGAAAATTCCACACCAGAAACATTTATTTGGAAGCCAGTAATTGACTGCAGGGAAAGAAACGAGGGATTAACCACTTTCTCTATTACATTCTAGCTATAAAATTGCATTTTTCTAGCCAGCAAGCAACAAGACCCCAACCTTTCCCTCTCTCTGTTTTGCATGATTTTGCATTGCAATATAATTATCTGCTAGAAATAAGCACTTCCACATTAGTAAGGACAAAACAGGATCGCTCTGTACAAGTACAACTTGTGCTGCCCACGTTGAGGATTTCAACAATGCAAAGTCTATTTAAATTTCATAGCTTTTCATTTATAATCGAGTTAGCACCTAAATTTCCATGCCAAGCAGCCCTAACACACAGCACTCTTAAGAAAAAAGAATGGCACTTCATAGTCCCACCGGCTTATGGACCTTTTATGGACGTCTGAGCAAGAAGAGGAGAAAACCTCTGAGCCACTGAAATAAATCAGCTTCTCTTTCTGAAATTATTTATCAACATATAAAAAGTATAAAACCCATAAAAAGTAAAAGCACACAGCCGAGCCATGCCATTTAAATATCATCTTCCCACAGGATTTCAGCTTTGTTTTAAATAAGGAACAGGCATTTATATTCCAATTAGAGATTTGCAAATATCAAGAGCAGTCACAAAAAAAGAAAAAAAGAATAATGAATGGCTTTCACAGACGTTATCTGCATTTCTTTGAAAGCAAAGTCATTAGTTTTTGCTTCTGAGAAGCACATTTGCATTCTCTGGCATTACTTCATTTAGGTTAATGCATCTTTGTGAAAATAAAAATGTATCCCCACAACTGTTCACACCCAGCGGTCCTGGAATCTTCTTAAAATTGACGTTTTTAATATGTCTTTCCTTTAGGGACCAATGGCAAGCAGTGGTTTCAGTGTGGGATACCAGCCCCTTGCTGTACTGCAATAAATGGGGTATTTTGCTTAAGAAATTAGCTTCCAAGCATTGCATATGAATGACTGCTCGCTGTCACTTGCTATTGTAACTTCACAGTAACTGATCAGGTGTTAAGTACCTGCTTACCTAATTGCCTCCGAAACCACCTCGGCCCTTCTTTAAGCATCAGGTAAACTGAGGGTTTAATAACAAAAGAAAGGTGCTACTATTGTGCTTCCCACAGCCTGCATAAAAATGCTATTCCACAAATTAGAAACGGGCTGTTTTAAAGCTACAGCAAACAAGCGGTTAAGGACACTTTCTTGTATTATTTTGTTGCATATTTGAGGTACCTGTACGAAAAGTATTTTTCTTGAAGCCTTATTTTCACGGAAGAAAAAGGTTAGTTAAAAAAAATCACGCTGAGCAGAAAAAAAGGCCCTGAAAAGATGTGAACCCCCCAAATGCTATTTTTCTTGATTGCAAAGCCCTTACTTTTATTGCTAATAGTAAGGATCAATGACAAACGCGATTGCTCTTTCCAAGGTCTAGCAGGAAAGTTAAGAGATGTAATATTATGGCCAGCTCAGAAGGCACACCCAACAAACTGTCACTTACTTGTGAAGCACTCGTTTTTTACTGATGAAAAAAAGGGCAACGAGAGCTTTCTGCACCCATGTGACTGACAACTCAGCCATCTGAGCAAGAGAGCAGGTCATCACAGAGAATAATATAACGATTATGGCATAAATCCCGAGTTCAGGAAAAGCAAACAGCACAAATTCCTTAAAAGGGAGAAAGATTTCACCCTCTCTGTGCTAAAATGTGGGAGACGGGTTTTACAGCAAGAGGGGCTCTGAACTGCAGATTCGAGCACCAAGATTTTGCTCTTGGATAAGCAATGAGACGCATGCTCAGCTTAAAGCATCCAAACAGTTACAGGGACTTCAATTAGTCTAACAGTATTCTTTAACATTTTCCTAATGTTATTTATCTTTGTAATTAAATAACTAAGATAAGGAATGTAAACAACGGCAGCGATTGTATCTTAGTCTCTGGCAGGGCATATTCATGAGAAGAAAGATGAGCTATCAGATTAATATCTTGCTGAGATACGGTTTGCAGAGCGAATGTTTTGGAACCTGGGTGTTTTAAACAGGAGTGGAACTGTTCTAACAGATCATCAGCAATGTTTTTTAACAACGTATTTTCCTTTCCAGACACAAAAATACTGTTCTCTTCCATCAGCTCCTCAAGGAAAACACTAGAGAGGGATAAATATTGTAAAGTTAGAATGGTAAAGTTGACAAAAAGTAATGAACAACCCTAAGATTTGGAAGATGAAGTAACTTTCTCCTAACGTACTCTGATCCTAAGACTTCTACATGAAAATCAAACCACAGAACTGCCTGTGTAAGGTAATCTTTTTCCAGGACATACCAGAGAGCGTAATATTGCATGTACACATGAGCATATAGTTACACGTGCTGTGTGTGTGCAGCATAACTAGGCATAACCTTGTGACAAGCAGTATGCAGCCCCACATGACAGTGGGCACTTGACAGCCAGCAGCATGTCAGCCAGATTGCCTTGCAGAGCAAACCTGGGCAGAGGCAGCAAAGGCACCTCTGTAGTATTTAATCTTTAATCCATTTACACAGCGTCTCAGCTCTTGTCCTGGTTTTATACCACTGTTTATAATACATTCTTTCACGCTTTCCCCTTCTCTGCTCCTACCAATTTAGAAGCCTCCAAAGTATAGCAAACACTGCTTTTTGCAGTCACCAGCATCACAGCTGAATAATAAACTCCTCCAGCAATATTCCCCAGCTTCCCCTAGCAGCCAGTCTTTCTATTCTTTCTTTTAAAGGTAACTGAAGGTACTCTGTTATATCGTTATGGAGGGCAAACATGCTGCTGTGAACTACATTCAGAAAGGATAAAGTAAAAAAAAAAAAGTCAACATTTGCCAACTATCACTCCCCAAAAGGTCAAAGGATTGCGAGTATATCGCTGCATATAACCATACACTACAGTAAAGTAAAAAATCATTCTACAAACTGCAATTTTTTAATGACTCCTACACAAGAAAGCCCATAGTTCCTGGTGAGAAGGGTTGTTTGTTTTGAAAGGGGGGGGAGTACATTTTTAAGAATAAGTATCAGTCGATCCTCTGTCTTTAAGGAAGTTAAATGTTCAGAACACACAATTTCTTCAGAATTCACTATTAGGGGATAAAATGAACCACTTAGATAAAGTTTACTTGGTCCATTAGGTATATTCATAATGACGTGACCCTTTCACACATTTAAAAGAAAACAAAAACAGTATCATCAGAAATTTTCATCACCTTGAACAATAATCAGGACAGCTCAGGGTAAGCAATCAAGCAGATGGAGAAGAGAAAACAGACAGGCTTCCACTACCATTCCTCTTATCACCCTGGTAGCAGAAGGAACACCAAGTCTCCTTCCCATTTTCTCCCTCCAAACTCTTCCTGCTCCCCATGGAAGCAAGAAAATCCAGCTTTGTCTGTGTTTCTGAGACACTTCAGTGAATAAGCACTCTGTCAAGAATTTTGGGATAGAATGAAAACCAGCTATGCTGATGCTGACTCAAGTAACTTCTTTGAGGACAGTGAACCAATGCTGACCAAAGAAAATCAGGGGCTTTCCTAAACTAATGAAGTGTCGCAGTGAGTTTCAGACACTGCTTTCAAGTAATACATTACATTTTATGTACTGAAGAAAGTCCTCTTACTCTGTGTTTTCTCAGATTTAACGCTTTGACTATGAACAGTGCTTCCAGACTTCCTAGCTCAAGACTTTCCAGGTTTAGAGTCCACACATAATGCTAAGAACTGGTTGTATAGATCCCGCACGTAAAAGAAAGGACACTAACCATCAGTAGTGCAAGACCCTTCTGGGGCAGGTTTTTGTGAATATGGGATCGGTGGACTGCTCGAATCTGACATGTCTTCATCCTCCTCTTCATCTTCCATTTCATTAACCGTTTGGTTGGCAGAAAAGTCCAGGTTTCCATTTTGCGAGTAGCGATGGACTAACTCTTTATCCAACTCTTCCACCTTTGGCTTCACATCTGAGCAAGAATAAAATATAAAATAAATTCTCCATCAGTATGTGCATCTATTTCCTTTTAAAATAACCAGTATACCATTCTCTCTCCTCAATGAGGCCTCAAATTCAGATTTTGTGTTACACAATCAACTGCAGCACAGCTTTTTGTTTTTTAATAAAACATATCCCACCCTTTTCTCACACAGAAAAACAATTGAAATGTGCCATACTTTCATGGTTACCTTCCGGCAAGAAAGGAGGCTGGTCAGGATCCAAGTAGAGCTGTGAGAAGATCGGCCGTGGGACAACGCTACTACATCTCAGAGAAGCTTCTATGGAGTTATGAAGAGCTTCTTCAAAACGGGCAGATTTTAGTTGCCCCGCATATGAATTCCCCATGATCTAAAAACACAAAGAAAACAGTCGATAAGTGCATGGGAAAGTGCATACACAGACCATTTACAAATGATCAGTGAGGTCTTTTTATGTCCATCATGACAGGCATTAGCTGAGACATGAAGTTAGCAATAATGCATGCTGTGAAAATAACACCTCTAACTAGTACTACATGTTCACATTTCTCTCCAAATCTGGTGGACAGAGAGACATCCTCTCATTTCAAGAACAGCTTTTAGCACATCTCAACCAGCTGCTTTGTGTCTGCTGCATGTATTTCCTCTCAGCAATCTCAAGAACCCCTCTCATGTAGAATTTAATGGGGGATAGATAAAATCATTATTATTAACACTCATTTTCAGAGCAGACTACAGAACTGAACATTAAAAATGTCAAGTTTGGCTTTATCACTAGTTGTCTACCTAGGTCTACATGATTTAACTCATGGTTATGCCATCATTTACAGAGAACTCCTATATAGACGTCCAATAACTTGAATTTTTTCTCTTGCTAATATTAACTGGAATTATATAGAAGGTCAGTCCTCTGTCTCTTCAGCAAATGCTGTGACATGGTTTTATTTTAAATTGCTCTTTACACTAGTATAGTGATAACGATCATTAAAATATCTATTTTGACAGTTAACATTCATGTTTATATGAATGATGAATTTATGAACTTCATGACATACTCAAGCACAAACAGACCTTTAGATCACCACTTCTTGGGTGACATTATACACCCCACAGCCTGTTATATTTGTGCTTTCAGCATTAGGATACAGACTCTCAAATGTAAACATTTAGTAACAGGATGGCCATGGAAGGTTTTACAATGAGCTGCGAGACTCAGTGAAACATGAAATTTTCCACTTTGCTGGGTCATTACACCATATGACATTTACTCCAAAGAAACGATGATCTAACATTTTCCAATATTCACAATACACGACTGCATTTTCAAATCATTTTATTTCAACAGAGGTAACTTTTCCCCCGTTAAATCAATAGATAGAAAAGTACAAAACCTTATAATGTTATCTTTGTACTTTCCTTCGCTAGATGTCACCTAGCCCTATGACCAGGAAGAGACCTTGGCCAAGAAGATAAGTTGGCATTTAGAAAATCTACAATTCTGTTCGTGGTTGATTGCTGGGTTGCTCAAGGTCTTCAGTGCCACCTGTAAAAGGGCAGCGATGATGACAGCTGCTTACCACAGTGTTTGGGAGCTCCTGGTATAGACAAATACCCAAGAGCTACCTATTTGTACCCTCCGGAAATACTTAAGCATGAAGTTTATCTAATTGCTCACCTCAAAGGTTGGAGAGAGGCTCCATTCCTTGTTCAGCCAAAGACTTTGTACAGCTTTGGGCAAAAAAAAAGAAAAAATCCACAGCTCTCACTTAGCCCTGATTCTAACAAATCTGGGAGCAACAGCATTTCCCCACCCAAACTGGAGGCAACATGAATATATACACAATTTCTTAATATAATGCATTCAGGTATTTCAGCAGTAATGTATTTAAGACAAACAGATTTTTTTTTTCTTTAAGTTTTCATTACATTTGAATAAGGCAGGGGACGTGTATAAACACATAACTGTGAAGCAAACCAGGAAAAAAAAATACGCTGAAGCAGGATTAGGGTTGCAGTACGAGTCTTGTCAGGTGTCTTTGAAGAAATAGGTGGAGAACAACTACCTGACTGAAATCCTGGTTTTACTGAAGCCAGTGATGATATTTCCACAGATCTCAGTGAAATCTTGACAAACACATAATTAATTTGGATTTCAGGAGTGCATCCAAAATAAAAGTCTTCAGTTAAAATGTCAGAGCATCATCTACCTGAAGTCGCTTCATATGCCACATTTTCTACAATCTATGTGATATATACAGTTATGCCAATTACTTTAATTTTGGTGGGAAAGTATTAATTAAATACAGTTTGCAAAAAGGCTGAGGTGTTGGCTAGGCAGGGCTGTTTTATTTGCCTTCATGGAGTCTACCCAGAGAGGCCTGCCTGTGGAGGGCGACTGTCATGGACTGCTGTGAGACAGTGCGTTAGGACGTTTCTTGCTTGCCGAGAGAAAACAAAACAAGAGTACAAGGACATTGGAAATGCCAAGTGAAGGAAGAATTAGGAATGGGTCTCTTCACGGCTTGGAAATGGGGCGGGAGGAAGGCCTGTCTCGGGTGCATGAAGGCAAGAGGGCGCAGGCAGAGGTACCGTGAGGGCGAGTGGCATGGCGAGGAGTGGCAGCAGCACAGCAGCCTCTCAGCTGTGGCAGGGGAAGCTAGGGCCCGTGGAGACCAAATTCAGAGAGCCAGAGCTGGGCAGCTGATGCCCTAACACCGCCCGAGGCTATTAGGACAGCTGGGCCTCATGTGGAGTTCAAGGGAGCTGTGGGGAGAGGAGGGGCTGAAGAGACCCTCCCTGTGACAGAAAGCAGCTCTCCGGGGCCAGCCTCCTGATCCAGCCTGCCCAAAAGCCACAGGCAGCGATTTAAGACCTTCATGTTTCTGCTTCTGAATCTACCCTAAATCTACCCTAAATCTACCCTGGTGTAATTAGGAAACACGGTAGCGAGCACACCGCAGACGCTCTAGAAATGGGTCTGTGTGGAGGGGCTCTGAGGGTGCTGCAGAGAGTTGAGGGAAAAACAAAGTGGTGGGGGTTGAAGGGAAACAGAGGAAAAAACGTTTCTGTTATGAAAACATAAAATGATAACATGAAAACCTGTTGTCCTTGCATTAAAATGTGGCCAAGATTAATGATTTAACACAACTGGACATGATTAAGGAACTCCTCCCTAATCTCATACATCTATTTTTCTTCTGTCGACACCAGTATACCAGTGCCCACTCCGACACCCACCATCCTGCGCCCTGTTATGTAAAATATGTATGTGTAGTAAAATTTGCTGCTGCTCTTTCTCATTCTCCCCCCAGAAAAGGAAGAAGGTTCAGTCATCCCCCCTACCCCACCACCCCTGCAACTCCAGTCAGGCAATTTTTATTGATGTCCTTAAAACTTACTACAGAGAGACTGAAAGACACGATTAAAATGGAATAATTTCAAACCGAAATCTGAGGCAAAACATGAGATGGAGGAGAATTTCCTTAGGTTCAGCTGATTTGCACTTCCCAGCTCTATCGCTCTGCGGGAACTTCTCTGCAGAGGTCCTGACACTAAACCACCATGACTCCCTACCCAGCACATCCCAAGCGTCCCCACTGCTGCTGTGCTTCTTCAAAGCAGATTCACTAAGCCCACTTCACGCCTTCTTTGCAGTGGCCCAGCACTGAACTGGAGGATTAAGAGAGATTTGCTGGAGTTAGAGAGCTGCCTTACAGCATCTGAACTGGGGTCCTTACAAAGAGACGTGAACAAGGCACTCCTGAAATTCCACTGACCTGAAGGCAAGCAGAGAAGTATTAATGCTGCGGGCTTTAATCGGAAATCAAATATGGACACGATTTACAGAAAGCAAAACTAGGACTGCTGGGCGCTTCCATCCAGACAGAAATGGAAGTAAGGTGACAAAAAATGTCAATGATGGATTTTAGCTCTGCATCGCTTAACTGTGCTGTGAAGTATGCAGGGAAATCTGAATGACTCTTTCAAAAATAGACATTGAATTTACAAGGAATTCATGTCGGTTCAAGCAAATAATCTTTTTTTACACAGTCACCTGGGTTTCAAGAGATCTGTGTAGAAACAGGACACTTGGATGTTCAAGAAGAAGCAGAGCCCAGCTCCTTTGCAGCTCCGTCAGACTGGCAGCATTTGAGTACTGTAAACACTACAAACTCATTCTAGTTAGAAAAATAGGTGACTGTGGCCCTGTGCATATCCCTCCCTCAAAAAATAAAAAAAAAAAGGAAAAAAAAAAAGGTTACCTTCTGAAAGTGGACTGTTACCCAGTAATTCTTCCGAGCAGATCTACACACTGAGCTGAAGGCTTTGCTAGTAAAAATATAATCAGATCATTCAGTACACCAGATACCACATATTTGGCCTCCAGGTGGGTCATGACCCCAGCAACTTTAAAGGAGAGGAACTGAACTGGAGGATGAGGGAGGGGGTGAGTGTTGTTGTTATGGCTTAAAGCAATTTCACAATTACCTGATAGCGAATGATGAATCTGATGCAAACACCCTCCATTAAGTCGGCTCTATCAAGTCCTTACTTTGTGTTTAACCTAATGATGTAATTGTATTCTCCAAAACACATAATCTGACTTCTGATCTGGCCTAACCCCACAGAAAAGTTTCTCTTCAAAGGAAAAGAAAGCAAGTTCCTTGACAAAGGCACTGCCAGGCCCAGGACAGCTTCTGTATCTCAAAGGGTCATCTTAGGCAAAGAGAGACCAGGCATCTATTTATACTGTAAAATTGTTTGGGAACTGGTTGTTTCAGGTACATCTAGCATTTTCTACTATTTGCATCGTCCTTATTGATGTTCTTAGTCATTTATTTATTTATTTATTTATTTATTTACATTAGGGAATTGTTAGGATCTATCACGAACATGCATACAGCAGAAAGGATGGCAGCAACCAACAACAGTAACAAGCATATATGATAATTAAAATTAGGCAACAATGACAGAAATATATACCCAGCATTAACTGTAGCACTGAGTGGGGAAAGACTTATGGGAGGGTCAATACAAGAGTGCAAGACAAAGTGTTCTCATTAACAGACCCCTCATCCCACAGCCTTTGTAAGATCCTTCCCCCTCCCTCCACAGTCCTGTCATGATCCTGAGATTCTCACCCTGCTTTTGTCTGTCTTAGGGATATTCAAGCTCAACTGTAAAAGAGTTTACAGTTTTAGGTGGTGACCGACAGCCAATTCATTCACAAAGCCTTCCAGGAAAAAATATTGATTAGTTTGTACTGACTGTTTACAGTGGTGTTTCCTTTTCCTTTTTATTTTTTCATTTATTTTGAATAAATGATAAAATATCTTTTATCACTTAAAATCTAGTCTTTCAGCCTGATGCTGTCACTACCATATCTGAGTGAGGAACAAGAAAGACCAAGAACACTTTTTTTTTTTTTTTCCTGACAAGGTTCCTCCTCTTATTAGTTAGTTTGTAGTATCTGTACTTGGATTGCTGCATCAGATTACCTGGGTTTTGGACAATTCCTTGGCCAGAGGCAGATAAATGGCTACCCCATAACACAGAACAGAAAGCAGATCACAAGTGGTGCTAGAAAAGAGGCTGCTACACCCTGGCTACTCCATCCCTTCTAATGCCAGACTATCCCTCTAGTCTTCAGGCACTGTTCATGAAATAATAAACATACTAAAAGTGAAATTCACACCTGAATTCAGAAGGGTATTAGTAAGTTGAACTGATTGGGATACTGATACCAACTTCAACCCTCAAATACTGCAAAAATAAAGTCTGAATTGCATTTTTAAAAAATCATTGATGTAGTACTGTGGCCAAAAAATAAAAAAATAAAAAATAAAAAAAGGAAAAATAACCAAAAAAATGGAAATTGAAACTCAACCTCATCTCTTCTACTTGAAACTCAGAATGTCTCCTTAGTTCTTTTTAACAGTACAATTTCCCAAGCAGTAGGAGTTTGCTTGTAAACTCGAGAGGAGTTTACAACTGCAATCAAACTTAAGAGTATATTGTGAGGTGCTATGTCACAGAAGTCTCCCAAAGTTAAGCTCAAGTTTTACGAAACCATAGCTCAGCAGTGTTAAGTTACGAGTTCAGCACTCATGTTCACTGCCTAACATCCTGCGTTTTCCTTCATCTTTCACATGCTCTGATAAAACCCTCTCAGGATCTGTAGATGCAATCTTTTGCAAGTCTGTATTTTTTTCAAGTGCTGTTTCAAAGTTCAGTTTGTGTGGTCAGAATAAAACTATGTAGAACTGTCAGCAGCAAGTCCTTCTTATCCCCAAATGAAGCTGAAAATCATTTGCCAGATTCCCACTGGTGAAGCTTTGTGAGTTGAACAACACAACGCTTGTGCTGGCTTTACTTTTCTTCAGGCCATGGCTCCCCCTCAGAAAATACCACATCCCAGGTAGTCTGAACTCACGTGCCACAAGAGAAATATTGGTCCAGTCGGTGCTCTGGGGATGCTGAACACAGTCCTCTTGTGAAGACTGAGATGATTTAAGGGTTAAGCATGCGCCAAGCTTCATGTGATACCACCTCCTCAGTAAACAGATGCAACAAACAGATGGAAGAAAACATTTGATCTCGCTATTTAGTGTATGCGAGCTCACCTACAATGACTGCACAATACGCAAAAATCATGGAGGGCTACTCTGTGAGTAAATGACAGTATGTTAGAAGCATTTAATGCAATATATAGCTACCTGAATGCAAAAAATAAAAATAAAATGCTTAAAGTATTATAAATAGATTGGAATATTAGTGGAGCAAAACTGCAACTGATACCATTTGGCAGGCTGCTCTGAATCAAGGAACCCCTTAAGACAGCTGCTGTAAATGCACAGCTAGGCTTCACGTGCTAAGAATGTCTTCTGCAAGCAAACGCTGGGCTACAAATAAGCACTGCGCGTCCTGTCGCCACTTGCATGAGCCCATGGACATTTACTGTCTCTTTCACACTCTCATCCCCACAGCTGTTCACAACTCCCTCAACAAAACCCAAACAAACTAACAAAAGCTTTCACAAATACATTTCCCCAGTTACTCCTCCTCTGCCTTCCTACCGTGGAAAAAGGAGAAATTAGAAACCATAACTAACTAATTAGAAACCATAAATGAACTGCAGTTTGTGCTTACAGTTTTTCAAAATGATTCTTTTAAAGTCTTGTCCCATTGGTGTTTCATGGAAAGTTCTGCAATACAGGACAAGCGCAGGAAGATGGCAACAAATTTGACCCTAAGGGCTATAAAAGAGTGGAAGAGTTAATAAAATGTAAGTTACCCATAGTAAAAAAGTAAAGTTCAGTAGCATATAACCGTGAATGAGATGATCTAGTAGAGCATGAACCTTATGTGAACAGGTCTAAGCCCTTCATGATACAGCAGCTTTCAAAAGTTAATTATGTTAATTTTACCCACTCTGCCTGCAAGGCTTTTTGGAGTCCTTTAAATGACGTTATGAAATTAGCAAAGAAATTATTGTGAAGGTTTTCTAGGGTTTTTCAAATTCGTTTGTGGAAGCTGGAACAAATCCTTTTATGCTACTTCCACCATGCACGTAGGGAAAGGAACAATTCTACCTTCAACAGACGAAGTACATTTTCTCTTTTCTGTCAACAGAAAGCCTTCAAAAAAAAAAATAAAATTAAAATGTTATTGCCCTAAAAATCTAGCTTTTCATTTTGAATTTTCGGTAATGTTAAAAGACTTCCTCACTTTCAGAGAAGCATGTGCTCACACTTGGATGCTCACACACTGACTGCAGAGGCAGCACAAGTAAACCACCAAGGAGTGCTTTTGAAAACCTCATCCTGCCTCCTTAAAGCACGTGCACTCATACATAGCTTTCACCCCTTATGGTCTCTCCCCCCCCTAAATCAATAGGACTATTAACCACGTTATTAATGCCAGTGCAATATAACTAAATCAGTCATGATGTTTAGTTTCAGCTCTAAGATCAATGCATAATTTTGCTGAGTAATTTTGATTTTGCAGCTGTAGATATGGATTAGGATTTACTCTCCCAACAACTTAGTGTCTTAGCACGATTAGGAAAGTTACAGGTTTGAATCCTTTTGGCTACCACTGCTAACACCATAGCAGATAAAAAAAAAATGTAGTACCTAAGTAATTAATGTAATAACTGAAATGTTTTTCTGATCCCAAATGTGTACCTGTTTCCAAACCCAAAATATTTTCATTGAAATTTGGTTGTTGTTGTTATTTTATATATAGTTTTCATACACACAGATATACAGGCATTCACTGACAAAACATATTCTATCAGTAATACACAGATCTTACTTTAAGCTGCTAGCTAACAAACTTATTTAGTGCCTTCTAATTAAAACAAATTTATTAGAAACACAACAGACAGATGTGTTTATACTGTTTACATTAATGTGTAAGGTAAAATGCAGCTGCTCAGTCAGTAATTAGTTAAGTAATTTAAAGCTGTGGTTTTAAGGTAGAAGTATGTTTACTTCAATGGAACACAAATAATACCACTTTTTTTTTTTTAAGTGGATTTTTAAAAATTTCTGTGACTTTGAAACTCGATGAACAGTCTTGTATCTTCCCAACTAAGAAATGCAAATCTGTATCTGTCAATAATTTTAATGGTGATAACTATCTCTAAAATTGTTTACTTTCATGATTTTTTAATTTTTTTTTTCACTGAGGGGCTGCTTCTATCCTGAGAAAGTGAAAGAGAAAGCTCCCGGTGTTTCAAGGGAGACATATAGTGACATGAAATGAAGAACCCATTTCAACTTGCAAGGCTAGTAAAAATTAAAGCGATGATGGTCTATTTAGCTACTGTGGCCTGATGGTGTAGAAGCTGAGCACTTCACCTACAACCCCAAACATCACTTGAATGCCTTATCAGTAAAGTTTGTGATCAACTCAACACCAATGGACTAACAAAAATCACCGTTCTTTATTTTTTTTTCCCCCGCACACCCTCTCTACACCAGTTCTCATGGTCTGCCCTAAGACCTCAATCTTTTACGTGTAACTACATATTCAGCTGCTTAGTGTTGATTTATTGTTTTCAATAGGACTATGGAGTAGGACTTTGCACTGTGCTTTAGCAAACTATGCATGTAAATTACTGTAAGTCCTTAGGTCCCTATGCTGCAAAAAAATCTAAGTTTTAAACATCCACCGCTTCTCTGGGCAACCTGTGCCACTGCCTCACCACCCTCTGCGAAGAATTTCCTCCTAAACTCTAATCTAAATCTCCCCTCTTCTAGTTTAAACCCATTCCCCCTGTCCTGCTATTGTCTGCCTGAGCAAAAAGTTGCTCACCATCTTTATAAGCCCCTTTAAAAAAAAAAAAAAAAAAAGGCAGCATAAAAATTCGCTACAAACATATAGAAAATAGAAGCTAAAACATAATCCATTCTGATGTATCTCAACATCTGATTACACAGTACAAGCATCAAAATCTTTACTAAAAATCAACCTAGTCAGCTACAGCTTCAGTAAAAGCATTTTCTCCCAACACCCTTTTTTTTCAGTTTTCACTCACATGCTAACTTCTAAATAAGGAAGACAGAGAAATTTTTACTTCTAAGTAACGTAAAATAATTACTTCACATCTTGCAGAGTTATTACTTATTCCAATAATTCTTAATTCCAACACCATGTACTAACTGATGCTACTAAAAACCTCTTTCTGAGGCATAGTGGGAATACAGATTACATTGGTTCTTTAAACTTTCCAAACAAAGATGACCCAATTCTTCAGGAATATCTACTAAGTACTTTGTTTTTCCAACCTTCATGTTATCTGATGCCTGCTCTGGTTTGTGACAGCTGTAAAAGACTGAAAATGAAGCTCCGTAGTAGAACTTTGTAAACTGTCCTTTCTTTTGCTGTAAGCAACCCTTTTTTACCCCCAGAGCTGGAGTCATCATGTGGCGATTCCTCAAATATGCAAACCTGGGAGTCATTTCGGGGCCACTCTCCTGCTGGGGTTACCACCTCGAAAACCAGACGGGCTCTGCAGCCAGGGCATGTCTGTGAGCCAGCCAAGAACCTCACACGCTGCCTTTCCCACTTCTTCATCTGCAAAACGTGTATTCCTGCCAAAAGCACCACGAAGTTTTGCTCCTCTCCCTCTCGCGTAATGTTATTAAATTAATCCATAACACAGATTTCTAGATTAAAACGTAAAATTAAATCAAGGAGTAATAAAGTACGTCTTGAGAAATCAAACTGCCTAAAGCATTGGGATAAAAGGTGGCTGGGTGGGTTGCTCATTTCTCACCTCTCTCAAAAAATGACTCTTTTCCTCCCTAAAGCCCTGACTGAAAATGAGGTGAGTCTAAAAAAGAGTTCTTGTTTTTATGAGCTTTGGAAGTCCCAAAAAACAAACCAACAAAGGCAGAAACAAGTCCCTCTTCTTTTGCAGAGAGGCTGGATTGGAATATCTGTTGAGCCTACTTGGAGCACGTTCCTGTGCAACTCTTCCAAAAACATTGTTTTCAAATAGGTCAAAACGATCATATTTCTGCTCATCTGATCTCTGAATCCATTTTAAAATGGAACAAGCAAACCGTTTCTGAAACTCCCATGCAGTCTGCAGATGGAGAGGCATAGCTGATAGCATTCCCCCGCAGCCACTTCTAGTCAGTGCTGCAGAGACAAATAATAAAGCTGCTTTCATGGCCACTTCTATGCAGAAAGCAAAGCACTAAACAAACAGGAAAGCATAGGTCAAAACTACAGCAATCAGCTTATACCCACAATCTTGAGTTAAATATTGCATGGACTTTTTTTTTTTTTTTTTTTTTTGTGGTGCCACTGCTGTGACTTGTTTATATTGCTCATAGAGTTTCGATTAAAAAAAAATTAAAATAAATCACGATTAATTTCTCACAGAATTTTAGTGGAAATGAACTTCAAAGTGTGGAGCGCTTTGCAGGGTTCTTCCTTTTCCTTGCCTGCAACATGTGTTTATCATGTGTCAAAGCTGCCTACTTTCTCCCCTCCCCAGAATACCACAAATTCTTCTGTAAAATAAACAAAGCTCTGTCAAGAATCTCCGAAATTACCAGAGGCAGCCCCTGTTTGAGATCAAAGATGCACATCACTGCTAGGCCTTCTGCAACATCCAAGCTCTCACTTACGATGAAATGTTCCACAAACAGGCAATCAACGGAACAAAACATTAACATCACATCTAGGGGATATATCTAAAAAGAAAAACTTTGCCATTCAAGCTACTCTCAGCTAGATGCTTTGAAATCCCAATGGGTATTTGTGGGAAAAATACCCGTTTCTGGGTATTCACGTAATGCCATTTAGATCTGACAAAGAAAAACCTTGGCCTTTACCTAAAAGATGCAAAAATTCAAAATTACATATTGTTAGCACTTAATAGAAGGAAATTTCACTAATTTCATGCTTGTATTTGTTCTGAGATGCAATTCATTACTTGCTCTGACATATTGTGTATGGGGACTTTATGTCTTGGCAGAAGAAAAAAAGATAATGAAGTACATTATTTATTTGAGACACTGGATGTGCTTCCCTACTTGTTTTTCTCCCAAAAGGAAAAGTCTTAAGGATGTTTACAAACTGGGCTTAATTTATCTGCACCATAAACATGCTAGCAGAGGCAATTTTGATTCCGAAAGCTGCTATTATGGTTTAGTGAGTCAGTAATACAAAAAATTCACTGCTTCTATGCGCTCTTGAAAGCACTCATAGAAAACTTCCAGTGAATACTGACATTCAGCATGAAGAAAATAGCTCTCCTAGTATTTATGTTCTGCTGTGGCAGCAGTCACAGAAAAACATTACGTGCAATATCCTCACTGCGGGCTAAAATCCACTCGGGGAAAAAAAACAGCACTGATAAACATTTCATAGATCCAGAACAATTTTCTCCAGCAGATGAGAAGAAAATCTTAATAATACATATAATTCCATTTCACGTATTTCGCGTAATTAAATTACTCAAACAAAATAAATATAATTAAAATACTTATTATAAATAATCTGCTATTAACAAACTAAACAGTAATATATAAACAACATAAACAACATTAAATATTCCAGTTCAAATACGTATTTTTCTAAGTGGTTTAATCGCATAGCTCATTTTATATACCCCTTAATTCCATATAGATATGAATTTAAAATAGGATATTCATATTTACAGGGATAAAGCTGTAAACAGCCATCTCATTGAGTTCCTATGACAGAAGCCAGTCCAATCTCATAGATAAATAAATCACCTTAATTCTTTCTTCATCTGCTATTGCCTTATTGCAAAAGAATTACGCTGAAGCCTAGAAAGTCAAAGTTAAGGCCTGACCTTCCATCTCTATCCTATCAGTCCGCTCCCTTGTGTACCCCTCAAACACACATGCTATCATTTCCTGATGAGTTTAGAAGGGGTTATCAGGAGAATTTCAAGACATGTGTCGGTTTTGTGGCAACTTGAACGCTCTACAAATATCATCTGTGTTTAATAGGCGATTTGTATTTTAGTCGGTTTATCCATTCACAACTGTATTTGTTTAAAGGTGCCTTAACCTTGACATAAATCAATGCTAAGCATCTGTAGATAGCACTTTAAAAGAGTTTAAAAATTAAGCTCTTTGGAGAGCCATCACTTGCAAGCAGGTTTCTTTCCAAAAAGAAAAGAAAAGAAATGTTTGTCAAGTTCTTTGCTCATTGTTTCCCCTCCTCCCCTTTGAAAATTAGGCAATTTCTTCTTCACTCTTCTTATAGCACTTTTTTTTTTTTTTTAAGTTTGCAATGAACCACCATGCTTGTTACTATAAAAACACTGGCTCCCACGTACCTTTTTCTTCCTAATTTGACAATGACTGTTTGTGTAAGACAGTAGGGCCAAAAAGTCTGAGCCCCCGGGTTGTGTCCTGCGGCCACCCCCCTTTCCAAAGGAAAACAAAAAGCACTGAACCTTTTCTGCCACATGCACCGTCCTTCCCCCACCACCTTTCTTGTGAAGACAGCCATTATTACATTTCCTTTCTCGTTATTTACAAGGTCTTGGCTCTGACATTGATTTCTTATCTGTTTCTAGGACAAATGTTAAGTGTTAATAATCTGTCACTTTAAAGGAAGAAAGTGCTGAACAAATTATAGGAATTAATTACTCAAAAACTAAACATTTTTGTGAGCATTACAACACGAGCAGCAAATATTGCTCAAGACCAGCCAAAAATATATTTTCAACCAATTAATACGTGTTATCAGATTAAAAAGTTATAATTTAAACTAGGCTGAACCCTGATGATCTAAAGCAAATCTCTGGGGAGATACAGGGTGACGCCTGGCGCAGCTCCCTAAGGAGCAAAGCCTTTTAATTTCTAAGTGCTGGGGCTTACTTTTTACTTTTCGATCAAATTTTAGGATCAAAAGGTGAAAGTTCAGCCATCTTTTCAGTTACAGGACCTTTAAAATGATAAACATTTGGGATAGCGAAGTACACTTCTACTCTAACTGTCCTTTCAGACCTGCATTGACCGCACTAGAATAGCTGCCAACATTTGGTAAGGATTAGCCTTTCATTTAGACAAAAGAAAGCATTCCTTAGCTAAATCAGCACTTTTTGCCATCAGACTCATAAAACCTTTTCACAACACAGATTTTCAAGAGAATCCTTTAAGGTTTTAGGATGCTGCTCCTTTTACTAAGTAACAAAATACACCCCAGGGTGTCTCATTGACCGCGCTCGGCTGTCCTTTGACCTCCGCAATTGTTTAGGCCTAACTTCAGGGCCACAGGATCTGCCTCCCCCCCACCAACGGGGCGAAGGCTGCTTCCTCCTGGCACCTGGGGAAGCAAAATGCTGGAGCTTCCCCCCTCCTCTGACAGACTTCTACCACCGTCCAGATGTTGCCACGGAAAAATCTTCCCGCAGCCAGGTTTTGGGAGCCCGCAAGGGCCACTCGGGGCCTGGGCGGTGGCAATGACCCCCTCGCTCCGCTGGGCCTCCACGCTGCCCTTGCCCCAGGGATACAAGAGGTCATAAAGCATCTTCAGCCTTCTGGGTACACCGGCTATTTAAATGCAACGGGAAAGTATGCAAGCCCAATATTGTGGACTAAGACAAGCCTCCCCCTTTAAGAAGCCAGAAAACGCGCTTGTGGGAATCTCAGTTGGAAGCACAAATCTAGCCTGATCGTCACAAAGATCTGCATTCTTCTGCCCATTTGTTTTAAACCCTTTGAGAGGACAAACAAACAAACAGCCACCCTCCAAGTGCATAAAACATACATTTAGCGAGCAGCTTAGGTATTTGCAGTGCCTCTAAGTAAAATACCAGAAGAAAATCATTGCAGCTTCAAAAGAACTGCCATTAAATAACAAAGTTGAGCTCACTGTGGATATATAAGAAAAAACTGAAGCACAGATCAGTCTTCTTTGAAGAACTTAAAGTCTGTACACGATCAAAGCAAAATAAAATTGTTATTTACAGTCCACCCCATTTTTAAAACGTAGTCGATGCATTTGAAAGCATTAAACACAGCACATAAACAAACACCCCACATATTCTCTGTTAGGAAAGGCAAGTACAGTACCTTCTCAGATTCCTTTTAGCCTATCTGAAATGTAGTCATGATTAAAGGGTGCAGCCAAGAGGTTGTGAAGCCTTGCTGCGAAGCTGTTTGTAGCTCCTGACCACCTGGAAAATAAGAAGGGAGAAAAAAAAAATTAGAATGAGTTGTTCCAACATACATTTAAAATGAGCCAAGAAAACCTGCTGATCTACACCTGGGCTGGGGGCAAAAACTGAACTAGGGTGGGGAAGGGAGGGCCATGGAGTGGGTGGATTGTCAGTCACATCATCCGGGTTCCTAATGCATTTATCTGAGGTTCCTATTTTAATTCCTGCATGCAAGCTGACTGCATTAAAAATATGTTTTTATTTATAAGAATACTTGTTTGAAGCTGCATTGCTTCTTCCCTGTGTTATACCAGAAGAAAAGTACAAGCTTATCAAAGTGTTTGTACATTTTTGATGTTGGTTGCTGTATGAGATATTGGGAACTGACCACATCAACATGAGAAATCCAAGTGGAACAGACACAACAAAAATAAATGATAATTTCGAAACAATCATTCTGCTCTTTGTTTAAAAAAAGAAACAAAATGAATGGGAGAGCAGTTATCTACCCCAAAGTAGAGATCGATGTTCAAAATCGATCGAAGGCAGCATTGGCTGGCTGCTCTCCTTTCTGCCATCCCATGAAGGAGTTTCATTTCTAACAGAAATTATAGTTCATAAAAGAGAAGGCACGTGAAACACCCAGAATGACAACAAGGTTGTAGCAGTTCCTCCTAAAACAGTGAGGGCTGTATAGGACAGTAATGAACATCAGGAAAGGCTTTAAATTAAGTTATCATTGACTCAACTCTGACAAGACTTTCTTAGGCATACAAGCTGGTTTGGTTTCTTAATAGAAATGGACAATATTTAGCCAAAAGATTTAAAGGAAGCTGCCCTACTGCTCACAAATGGGATTTTAGGCTTAAGGCTGGTGCCACAGCTTCGGACCAGTCGTCAAAACCAGAACAAATGCAACTCTCTTCAATACAGGTCTACAATTCAGGTTTTAAGATCAAAAGCAACACGGCTTCAGGCTTCTTCCCCCTCCTCCTATTTTTAAAAATCAGGCTATTTAGGACATCAGCTCTAACCCTTAGCTCTTACCAGGAGAAGGGTTTTGTTCAGGATCGTTGTGTTTCGGGGTCAGACGTTTAAACAACTCTATTCCCAGGGACCACCGATGTTACCCCGCACCACGCATCCCCCCCACGCCAGCGGCAAATCTCTCCCAGATGGCCAACAAGGTTACCGTGCACGGCTCCTGACCAAACTGTAGGGCCCTGCAAAGGCTTTAATGATCACAGAACGCCAGTAATCCAATTCCAGCAGCTCCCGGGTCTGAAATTGCTATTTTTCGGACACGTGCTGAACATTTCACCTGCTAGTAATGACATTTTTGTATTTTCTTCTAATTACACTCAAAGCTAGGACCTTTGGCCCTAGGCCACGGACCTCTATTCAGGCTGCACACATTCTCTTAAACGCCCTGATCCTTTGTTGTCACCCTCAGTCTTTCATCTATTATTTACATCCATTGAGAAGAGAGATACTCCACCATTTGTGACGCTTTAAAGCTT
Organism: Anas platyrhynchos; assembly: GCF_047663525.1. Lineage (NCBI taxonomy): Eukaryota > Metazoa > Chordata > Aves > Anseriformes > Anatidae > Anas > Anas platyrhynchos. The sequence goes on along the minus strand of NC_092588.1, from coordinate 54,306,314 downwards.
CTAATCATCTTAATTTCTTCGCCTTTTCAGCCAGCGCTTCCCCTTATGGACCAATGCCAATAAGTGTGACAAAATAATTTTGCAAGCCCAGATCCTCCTGGACCCTTTCCCAAACCTTGACACGCACCGGGCTGCGCCTTTTGTTCGCGGCCGGCTGCTTTCACCAGCACAGAGCACTGCTCGTTTCGGGGGGTTGGCCTTGCCTCTTAGCACTTTAGGGGCAGTTTTCGCGGGGCTCGGGGTGTGTTGGTTTTTTTCCATCGTTTTCTTTCCATTAAAACGTCCGACTCGATTAGCCCAGCTGCGTCGGAGGTACGGTGCTGGGTCTTCCCTGGTTTTAAAACGCTGAGTGCTCTCTGAAATACAAACTGCTACGAATTTTAAGTTTCCCCCTTTTCCAACAGCTAACCTACAGAGATGAACAACTTTGATTTCCCGCTGTCATGCCCCCCCTCAGTACCAAAAGCTTCCCACACGCTATTTAAGGAACACAACGCATCGGCAACCCTTTCCCTGCTTATTGGCAGTATTGATTTCTCTTGGCCTTACAGCACAACGTAACAAAAAAGACAATTTCTTCCTCTGATGTTCAGATCCCATCCTTCTGGTCCTCCCGTATTTGCAAGCAGGAGGTGAGCCGATGGCATTTTCATCAGGACACCGAAGATCTCTTCGGAATACATCAGCCCTTGCCTTGGTTTCCACGACTCGTGGGATATGGGAGCGTGTGATCCATCTTGGCTCTTTCTTCCACTATTGCCTGGCTTACTTTTGATTTCTAACAGTGCTTCCTTGTTGTCTGCCCCCTCTGAAAACCCCAGCCCCCTCGGCTTTTCTTATTTTCACCATTTGCTTCAACCAGCAGTTCACTTGAGACTCATCCATCTTACACTGCCTCAAGTGACAGATGCTCTTAGGAATGACCATACTGCTGAGCGAACAAAAGATAACATCACCTCTAGGAACTCGCAGAGAAATACAACTTCAACCCGAAGACGGGGTTGTCCTGATGGACACAGCACCATAAACCTCTCCCAAGTGAAAAAAAACAATTGCAAAGAAAAGGAATATGACACAATCAAAGGCCCAAAAGAGTATTTGTTTTGTTGCAGCTGTAGTTAGTGCCGTTGACAGCCTTTTTACTTACTTTTTTTTTTTTTTTTTTTGGCTCTTAGCACCCCATGGAAGGATTTTGTAAAATCTACATGTGATAAAAATTAAGAGGCGCAGACAGGGTGGAAATATTCCACACAAAAGCCGTCTCGAAATTCCTCCAGAATTTAGCGGAGGAAGAAGGCACTCCTTTTTCAGCAGTTTCGGCAACATGGCACGCAAGTCTTTCACCCAAACACAAATATTACTTTCTTAAAATCCACACTTCCTACAGCCCAGCTGTTGCTCTGTTAAATTCTAAAGGAATACATACTCACAGTACAAGCGTGTGCATACGATGAAGAAATAGCGGTAGAGGAATAAGATCGTTTCAGTGTCACAACTGCTTGATAAAGCTGTAATTTGCAAGTAACAGCTCTGCCCTGTTTTGACATTTGAGCACACGCAATTTAGATTTTTTCTTTTAATTACAATGATAGATTTTGCAGCTAAAACCCACACACCAGCCTACAGAACAATGTCTGTTTCGAAACTAAGACTTACACTCTGTGCCTGATACGACTGATGGAACAACCTCTGCTTCAAAATACACCAAATTAGTGGAACAGGACTTCTTGTAGGGATAGAAGCAGTCGTGGCTTGTGCTACAAATCCCTTACTTAACAAAGAAAAGCTCGTATTAACATCCCCCGGCGACATACCAGCAGAAGGGATGCCACAAATGCTGCGAATCCGTTCTCTGCAGTGAGCTGCGAAGAGATCCCCTCTCCCTCTGCAAAGCTTTAAACAGCACCTCATGATCGGTTTGCAAACGCTACAGGAAACAACCATCATTACAGTACATGAGACTGACAGCACGCGAGGTTAATGGACATAAAAGCTGGAGCTGTAAAACAAGGACCGAGATAGGGGGCCTATTGAGCAAACGTCTTCTGTTTAATGTAAAGTCTGGGGGAAATCACAATATGCATTTTTTTTAGCCGTATTTCTTAATAGTAAGCAACTTCAGCTTCTCTGTCTGCTCAGCAGCCGCAAAAATAAAAAAATAACATCAAAAAGTTGAAGCCAGAAGCTTTCTTCCTCAAACTGGCTCATGCCAGGCAAGGTGTAATGGTTCGTCTTTTAATTTAGCAGAAGAGGTTGTGTGTTTTATAGGATCAACAATACCAGAAACCACCCCTCTCTTTCCTTTGTTAAAACTGTGTTATCATTGTGGTGAGCTACAGTTTTAGGTCCCTGTCCTGACCTGGAATCTTTCTGCTGGGCTCTCCTAGCATTGCCAGCCTCCAACTACCAGACCATAGACACAGAAGTAAGGTAGAAATTCGTAACACTTAATGGAGGTGGTTTTCCCAGAGAATGCCACGCAGTACCTTTCTGAATGTCCAATATATGGAGAATAACTACCAACCAGCCACATTTGGTCCTTCCTGAAGAGAAACCACGCTGCCTCCATGGAGCCATCCCAACTCCAGCCCCATGCTACCTTCACTGTTCCTCTCCCTTTCTGAGCCACCAAGTAATCTCGCACTGAAATGTTTGATAATGCCCCGTTCAGTTGGAGAAAACACTTAATTCAATGTAGGAACTGACAGTATTGGGACACAACTGAAAAGAGTTTTATAAACGACTGTTCTCCACTGCCTCCCAGCCTGCCCAGTCAGTCCACATCACTCTGGATTCACATCCCTTGGCCAGCGGCAGGGCTCAGGGCACGCCACAGCTGCCAAGAAAGCAGTGAGAAAAACAAGTTTGGGAGATTTACAGGCACCTTCTGCTTTGGTATCTGAATCCAAGTAGTAAAATATATCCTGCCTTACAAAATCTATACCCTAGACTCAAATACACATCTTATCGTAGGACAAGCCTTACACGTTGTATCTCCAAATATTTATCACAGTGGGAAGATGTGTTTATAGTTAATATGCAATCCATCTTCTGCATGCTGCTGGTTTTAAACAAGAGAAAGAGCGAGGTAAAAGGTCAAAACTACTAGAAAGAGCCCCAAATAAAAGCCCTGACATTACAAATATCTTGCCAGAAGAGCCAAGATGCAAAATGGGTTCTTGGAGTCAAACTCCCTACAGAAGGGATCAGGCCAAGGTTATGGATCCAAACAACGATGAATAATAACTCCATGGTTTGTGTTGATGCATTTAGTAACAGCAGACTGCCCCGAAAATCTCTCTCATTTGATGGGAACAACACTGTTCGATTGAAACTGAGTATTTTTAAATGTCCATTTGTAAAACCAGTTCTATTTTAACGTGGAATAACCGAATACTGCTCTCACAGGTAACTTCTGCTGTTACTATTAAGTTATTGACACTGAAACATGACCTTGAAATGACAGCTCCATTAATGCAAGTCTTACCGAGGAAGGTTTCAAAAAGCCCCGATTAAATTAACTACTTTTAAACACAATAGGATCAATATGTATGCAGAGAATGTACACCCCCATGGCAAGTCCTGCTTGCTTGATTGATCAAAAACAAAAAAATCCTGTGGCCTTCCAGATCTCAGCTGGTGCCAGAAATCCACATAGAAAAAAAAAAAATCCATCTAAATGAAACTCTGAAAAGGTTTACCCTTCACCAGTCTATTTGCACTTCAAAAACTCCTTAAGTCCTTCAGCTAAACCCCAGGGTTGAACCATTTCAAAAATGAGAGGGGGATGGCCATGATTTATCTTCCTTCTGTGCCCTGGACAGAGCCGTAAAATCTGCCTGCCTGCGTGCATGTGTGCTGTAGACTCGTTTTCAGGAGCCTCGCAATATTTACCATTTTTAGAAGTAACGCTGCCCGATTCCTTCCTGTCATTTATCCTGAATTTGCGCTGACAGAACATTTGCTTAAGAATATGATTTAATCCTACCCCTTGTATTTTGTGTCATCAAACCCATTTTTAGCAATATGCTCAAGATCATTTTCCGTCCGTACATAATCGATGCGTTAGGTCACGCAGGATGCGTTTTTCAGTCCCCTGTACTTCCAGATACGTTACCAACAGAAGGCAAATGGAGATTTCATGGGTCACAAACTTCTGGGTCACAAGGACCTTCAGCGCTGCTGTCAGCCCAGTAAAACTCAGTCGATATATTCTTGCTTTATACGGCCGCTATTAAAAATACCTGCACCTGAATTTCGACACGTTTCCTGAAGCAGAAGCGCCAGCTCAAAATGACTGCAATTCTGTGAACAGAAATTAACGCTCCGACACTCAGTGAATGTGTTAAAAATATAAACTTAGACATATATGAAACGTACACCCCCCTCCAACAGCACAGCTGAATTCTGTAGCATCAGCATCACAGAGCAAGGGCCGAAACGTGCCCGTGTATTTTAGTTTTTCTAAAGCTTTCTCCTACTCTTAAGACTCAACCCAGTAAGCCACATATCAGTGAGACAACTCTTATCACTCTAAATTCTTCAGGCTTGGATAAGCAGATAGATTTGCTCCTGAGGTAAGTAACAATGGATTCAATATTATCTACTTTTGCCTGGAAAAGGGCCTGCTTATTTCCAAAATCCTTTTCAGGCTTTGATTTTATCACAGATTTCAGTGTCTTCCATTCTAAAATAACAGAAGAAAATGAAAACTCTTTTACAAAGAGATAAAAACATGCCGATCCTGCCACTGTAAGTCGAGTCTTTAATTAGACTAGTGGGAAGCTTGAAAAACATTGACATTGTGCTTGTTTTTGTGCAAGCCAAATACTGGCCACAGCAAAATGGCAGGCCTAATCTGAAAAAAAAAAAAAAGCCTAATCACTCTATTAGTCCCCACTCAAAGCAGCAAGGACAGTTAAGTAAGAGGTTGTGGATATAGAATGAATGGCATCTTTCTCAGCATCTGACATGTTCCCCAGCTTAACTCCTCAGAGCCTGACGCTCTCCTCTGCTTTAGAAAAAGAGTACAAGGTGTTTGAGCATATATTCTCTGTATTTTTTTTTTATATATATATATATATATATATTTCATGGTTGTTTTTTTTTTGTTTGTTTGTTTGTTTTGTTTTTAAATCTCTGGTATAATTAGAGATCTGTGTGCTTCTGCAACATCTGTAATATAATAGTTACTTGACTATGTCCTTCACTCAACTGCACTGATGGTGTTTTTCAACTTGCATCTGCTTCTGGAGTTCTTGCAAAATTTAAAATTCCAGCTGCAGCACGATAAGTAAAACTTTTCAACTTCTCTACATATGCCAATATCTGCTGTTTTAATAGAAAAATAAATTTCCTGAAGGAAGGCAGAGGTTTGTCTCTCCATATGACATTCGGCAGCACCAGGAACAACTTTTATGTATTAGTTATTGCAATAAAGAAGTTTTGAGTGTATGTGCATTTTTTTCTGCATTTATTTGTAAATCCTAAAGAAAAAAAAAAAAGAAAAAAACATTTTGATCAATAGGATTTGGTACTTCATTTACAACATGACCGTCACCACAGCCAGGTAAACCAACATTAAAAAATGAAGTCTGAGAGCAGAGGGGAGAAAAGCTCCAGAAAAACAAACAAACAAAAAACCACAACCAGATAACAGTGTTCTCCAAAAAAAAATAATAAATAATAAATAAATAAATAAAAGATAAATAAAGAAAGGAGAGAAAAAAGCTGGAAAATCGTAACGAAAGATAAACAAAAAATACCCTGTGGATTCATTAGCAACCAGGGTGGCAGGCCTCCGTCTAATTCCCTTATAAAAGCCCATGACTACCTGCAGAGCCTGGGAGTGCAAATCACATTAGTGGAGACACCAGATGACCAAAGAAAGCACTGGAGGCCTGGTAAAACCAGTAAACAAAAGGCAGCATTCCAGCTGAATACCACTGCTAGAGTCAGCATTGTAAGATGCTTGGATCTGATAACCCAAAAGCAGATTAGCTGCAGGCAACAAAAGAGTAAAATGAGAAACAAAGGGGTCATTTTGACACATGAAGAAATCATTTCCATTAAGCCATCTTGGGTTTACTGTGTAGTTATAAAAACTACTCCTACTTGAAGTGACATCTGAAGCAATGAAGCTGTGACAGTGCGGAGACTTAGAGGAGCTCCTGAAATAAAGCATTCCTCAATGCAATATCATTTAAGAGACGAAGGAGCCTCTTTGCCTCTGAATCTTTGTGGCATTTTAGAGATCTAATAATGATTTTAAAATCTGTGGCACTGATTTCAGTTAAAAGACTACCATTTTTGATAGGCTCAATGAACAGAAAATTCATTCGTTTTATCTGTATTTAAAAAAAAACTCCTGCAGAGAAGGGACATACTGTAAAGATTGTCATGTCACTATATGAAAAGGCTCCCTCTCCCTCCAGCCTCTTTCCATGCTGCACACATACGTATCTCACTTCTTTCCTGTGTTGAGAGTGAGCAAAATAATTTGATTACATTCCTTATCAGAAGCAGAGCATTCAAAGGATTTTTTATTCTGAAGCAGGTCCGGGTATATTTCCCATCACTAGAACCAAACTGCGAAATTGAGATGTAGAAGCCCATAAGAACAGAGAGACCATAGAGAGAGAAAAGTTGCCAGGCTAAAATTGGAAAGTTTGCCACAATTTTGTCTTGTCCAGGACACAATAAAGCATTCTATATTCTCAAAAGTTCATTGGTGATTTTTTAAAGCATCTGACAAAAGTGGTAGAGTACTCTAAGCGCAAGGGCAAGCTGATCAGCTCAGAATATTCAAAGAAATGCTCCGACATTTAATCCAAGCAGATGCCATGTTTCAGTTACAATGTTTTTTTCTAAGCAAGGTTACTTCAAGTTTTGCTGTTCTGGGTTCCCCCATCGCTACGATAATCCAGCAAAACAGAAACCCTGTCAGGACTTGCTGCTTAACTGCTGTTCCTCATGGCCACACGGGATGGCCAGATCTCCCTAAAAATGCTCATGCTCAAAGTCTGTATCTCTTTGAGGAATTCTACTTATTTTTACATAGGGGCGAGCACCTGACTCACAGCGTCCCCTGAGCTGGGACAGCCCGACCACAGCTCTGGGCGTCTGACTGAACATCTGGGAGGTGGAGGGACTCATCCTCTAAGACTGCAGTCAAGGTCTACATTCTCTTCCACATTAATGCTGCTTTTGCTTAAAAGCCCTCCAAACGAAGACATCCACAGAGCTCCCTGAAGTGGCACACTTGAGCAAAAATGTGGGCTACAAATACCAGACAGGAGAATGGTTATCCTGGTACGGTAGAAACCATCCGCACAGACACTATGTCTCATACAGACGCTGCCTGGCATGCCAGAAGTCTAAGTGCGTTTCTGAAGATACATATTGAAGCATTTTACTTGAAGGTTGGTGGAGAAATGAAACAAATCGCTCTTTGAACAATTAAAAAGAAATCTGGCGTAGACAAAGGTCTAGATGAAAGAAACAGGACTGGGAAAGGATCAGTTCTTCCACATCTCCAGTGCTCTGGCATGGATTGAAAGAAAAAAAAAATAATCAGTCTAGGCAAGAAAAGGGTTTTCAAAAAGAAGAATTTCATAAGAAAATGAAGGGATCTCCTTGTTCTCTCTCACACACGCTGAAATAGAAAGATCTCACAAAGACTCGGAAATAAGGAAGAGATCATTCTACCATTGAAGTACAGGAGGGGAGCAGCGGATGGCAACACTGATAAGGGGCTCTCTCTGCTTGTGATTACAATCCCAAGAGAGTCTGCTAAAGGTGGGATGAGGAGAGTAACAGCATTTTCTCCTTCTGACATCATAACCTACTTACACTGAACTCCTCAGGACAGAGCCTACCTTCCTTTAAACCAGTACAGACCTCTGTTCTTGCCAGGGCTGCTTTCGAAACCACTGCAAAATGCATCGACTGAGAAACCCAGAGAGAGAGCCTGGAAAAGAAAAGGCATTCATATTCCCAGCTGTTAATTATAACTTCACAATCAGGACTACATACAAAGGCATTTAGCAATCTAATCCTCTCTACAGCTCTATTAAGCCTGACTTGCTGCGAAACGGACATCCCCGTCTGCACCCCCTGTCCTTCCCAGGAAAAGGCTCCACTGCTGCTGGATGTGCTGGTTTTCAAGGCCGTACCCACACACAGGTCTAGAAGGAAAACAACATGCTCTGTGGAGTGGGAACCTTCTCACTGAATTCAAAAGCAAGACAATGTTTTGTTCCCCACTTATTATATCCTTGTTGTACAGGCAGTTTCTGAGAACAGGTTGTGTAAATGCTAAGTAGGGAGAGAAATACTGGCTTCCCTGCCTGTCACCCCTGAAATCCCTACCGCGACAATACGCAGGACTTCCCCACCATATGCTGCACGCTTCTGGTGCCTTCCAGAAAGCCTTTTTATCTGACGCTGAGAGCAGACTCCTGCCACAGATCTGAGTGCGAAGGACTGAAAGCACTGCACAAATGGGAGATGGAGATGGAAAATGCATGGTTGAGGATAGAAAGAAACAGGACATCAATTCTCAGAGATGCTATCTCTACTTTGTTGCTTCTGTTCCACCTCCTCATCCCATGCTTGTTCTCTGTCCCTCACCAGTTTCCCACCATACCAGCTCTTTTCCCAGCTACAAGATGAAGGAAACCCTACCAAGATCAACTTTCCTCTGCTGATGCAGCACAGCTCTTTCTTTAGAGTACTGTCTGGTTTACCCTGGCCTATTTTGGCCACCCTCTGAGAAAGCAGCAACTCTTTCTTGCAGTTTTTTCTCCTTCCCTGAGTACCAATCCAGATCTCAACTAATGACAGGGTTTGAGATCTTTGGGAAACCCTGAGAAACCAACAGAAAGATGAAAATTACAGTGTAAGAGGAACAAACAGCCATTTTTCTTTTTGGAAAACCAGAGGCCAGCAGGATAACAATTCCAGATAAGATTTAAATAAACATACGTGGGAGGTAGCAGGAAAGGCAGTGGGTTCCTCATGCTCAGACGCATACAGGTAATGACCTCTGGCTCTCTGGCTCTCCCAAAGCTAACAGTGCTGGTTATTGCACCCCTCCAGTGTGATCTGGAAAGGATCCAGTGCACTACTGATTACATTTCATCCGCGGTTAGTTTAACCTTTGAAACATGTCAGTCAGCGGCAGGGAACAGGCCAGCACGTAGGGTCAGCTCAACCTTGCTGGTCCCCACATTCTCCCAGTGTTTGCACAGAAAACAAGCCTGTGCCCAGGGATTCCTCCCCGACAAATACAAAAAGACACGACAGGGACATCAGAGAAACAGATTTTATTGCAAGGTGCCATCCATTCATCTACCAAAGCAGGAAAATACTTGTTCTCACTTTTCCAAAACTGTAAGGAAAAATCCATGGAAATGCTCTCATTAGGAAGGCAGAGATGCAAGTGCCTTATGTAATGCACAATACCAAGAAGATGTTGCAGATCACTCCTCCATGACTATGGGAAGAAAAAAATTGTTCTGCAATGACACTGAAGCAACTGGAACAGCAAGTGTATCAAAAATACTCTGTGCTAAAAGGAAGGTTAAAAAAAAAAAAAACATAAAACCCTATTTGGTTGCCCATTTTTTCCAAATTCACTTCCTTTCCAGAACGCTCTCTTTTGAGACTCACATTTTGTCTGCTGGAGACCTAATTTTCAAAAGAAAAACCAGCATCTTCAGTTACCTTGTACTTCTACAGAGAAGCACAGGACTTACCAAGATCAGATACTTTATCCCTTTCTAAATATTTTTTTTTAGGTTTCTACAAAACCCTTAGTCACAGGAGAACACATGCAACAGGAGAGTAGCACTGAGGTTCTTAGCTTCAAAAAGCTTCTAGTTAGTTATTTAGGGTTATACATTTTCCTTCTGCAGACTGAGAGCATTTTAAAGTTATTAAAATGGAAAAAAAAAATCAATTTTCCTTGGGAACTACTGCCCTCTAACATAATAGCAGCGATGCTTAACTGTCCCTTGGAGCATGTGCACTTGGATTTTTCATTATTTGGGTAAGTGTTTGTGTGGACGGCTCAGGGAACACAGGCTTTTCAAAAGCCAGGAAGAGGTGAAAAAGAGGTCACTTCAGCAGAATTCATTTTCTCTTAAATTCTCAGAAAAAAAACACAACACACACAACACTGCTGAAGAGTAGTAAAAGCTTTCAACTCTTCTCTCCCTATTAGCATTTTCCTGAGGTTCCTGCGCTTATAATACAACGGTACCTCAGGCTGTACCCCACCACCCTTTTATCTCCTCCTCTACCATACCCCTTTTAACTCCTCCTCTAGCATTTTAACATTTTAAACACATATTTTAACACGAGCACTGGCGATGGTCCTGAGGGCAGGAGCGGGATGAGGCCTCCAGACACCTCTCCCAGCCACCATTTCAGCGCTGCCATGGTCGGCCCGTTCCCTCTGCAGAGGAAGGGAAGGCCTCCCCTTTTCTTCCACTCGTACAGCCATAAAACCCTCACAACCCAGCACCAGCTCAGAGCTTGGCCTCTAAATTTTCCTAAAGGAAAGATCAGTGTCCTCAGAAACAGGCTGAGAGCCACATGGGCTCGCAGGGAGAGCCATGCACCGAGGTTTAGTACGCTGAGGTAGCGTCGGTTCGCCTCAGAAAATGGAAGGAGGGTGCTTCACTAAGCCCTCCCAAAACACACGCCAAGCAGACAAAACAAAGCCTTGGCAAAATTCAGCCTTAACTCTCCTCACCTCCCCAACCCTTGAGGCTCTAAAATGGTCAGAATCCAACACCAAAGTACGTAAAACACGAGATACTTTTTTTGTTACTTGCATTACCTCAGAGCCCGCAGTGCATGAGCCAGGAAAGACGCTGCGCAGACCTCAAGGTCAGCTCCTGCCCAAAGTTTCCACATGAGACACGGAGGCACACGAGGAACACAAACACCCCCCATGCCCAGAGGACAGGGCCCTGGACTACGCTGGCTAATGCCAAAATCCAAGCCCAGAGCTGGCCTGGCCCTAGATCAAGGTCGGCTGTGTCTGCCCCATTAGGCACTGAGGGCTGAATGGGTCCCAGGGCTGACATCTCAATAACAAGGAGAGACAAGGGGCAGATAATGGAGAGAAAAAAAAAAACCCTCAGGGATTTGAGGGCCTTGAAAGAGAAGATAAAGAGCTTAGGTTCGATGCTATAAAGACAAGAAAATGCCAACAGAGGAATGCAAAAAAAAAAAAGAAAAAAAAAAGAAAAAGAAAGGTAACACAATCAAAGTGATGGGCTCAGAAAACAATTTTCACCCAGAGCAAGCACCAGCCTCCATTTGGCCAGGCCAGCGAACAAGAGCTTGAAGCAGCGATGATAGCAGGAGAAAACCTGTGTTCCCCCCCCAAAAAAAATGAAAGAACAAAAGCACCTCACCGGGGACATGGGGGAGGAAGGCTCTCTGTGAGGGAGGGATGGACACCAAGTGTCTTCATCGGGCCGAGCTCAGGCTGGCAGCTGAATGTCCTCGAGGAGATGTCAGGGAGACGGGCCGAGGTTTCGGCTCGAGCCCGGGGAAACGGGTGATTCACTTTATGGCCTGTGAGTGCTTCCCTCCAAAGTTCACACAGGAAGATCACGTCCCCTTCAAATGAATTTACGCAGGTGGTGGTTCATTTGTCGGGGGGTAAGAAGATGACCTGCTCTCATTCCAAGATGAAAACCCGCGAGGTCTTCAGCAGATAAAAACTAGCAGAAGTCAGTAGTGCTATGTGAATAACCTCTGCGCATGCTTGTTGCCCCGTTTCAGTGGGGTTTACACCACAAGGCTACTCACACGGGCCCGCCAAGCCAGAAAGGCACAGCGTTATGTCCTGTTAAACCCCACACAAAGGCTACACTCCTCAGACGATGCAAATGAAAACTCACAGACTGTGCAGGGAGATGCTCCAGCAATGTAACTTCTGGATTAAAAACAAGCACAGAGTAATACAGTTTGTGCTCCACAATGGATACCTGCAAAAATGATATGAAGTTGGCTGTTTCAAGAAAAAAAAAAGTGTGAGGCAAGCAACGTTCTTCTCTCAAGTCAGACAAAACCCACATTTTTATCGATGCTAAGAGACTCAGTACAGCTTTTTCAAAAAAAAAAGCTTCTTCAAAAAGTTATTCCCTGCCCATCCCGTTATCCAGTTTCCTGTGCCTTCCTCACATGACCTTGTAATCCTTAATGAGGTTTCAACATGTAAAAATAAAGATTCAAGCTGAAAATAAGTGTTACCTCCACGCTGAGGCAATTATTCATGTCAGGCATTCGATACAGTAGACAAAGCACTGTGGCAGAGGGACACGAAAGAAAAAATGTCATTTCACTGCCACTGAAATCAGGCATTGAAACCTGTTCATTGATTTTCCTTCATTAAAAAATAACTGATTGTAAAAGAAGTGTTACTTTGCAGGATCAAAGCCTATCCTACAGGAAACGCACACACAAAGCATTTGGAAATGAGGGTTAATTTGGCATGCAATTTAACAGCATTAGCTTTTATCAGCAGCATTTCAAGGTCAGGCACATCCATGTTTAAAATGTTTGGTTTTGTTACTGTTTTGACTATAGTGTACTAGAGGTCAGCAATTTTAAAATGATATTAATTTGAAGGAAAGCTGCACCAAAAATAATAAAATAAATAAATAAATAAAATAAATACAACACAACAAACCAAAAAACAACCATCAATACTCATAGTCTACCATGGCAAACATCAAAACTATTCCAGAGACACCCAACTAAACAAGTGATGTGGCTCTTAAGTCTCCAATTCCCTGTTATTAGTTCAAGACTTAACCCTTCCAAGAAAAAAATAAAATCAACGGATCAAAAAAATGCTCTCCATCTGAGCACAGGACTAAGTCACATATCGTGCCAGACCAATGGAGTCCCCTCAATGACATAGTTTGTGCAACATTTAGAGAGCTTTTTAAAGAAGTAACATAGCCAAGATAGCCTCAAATTAAAAAAAAAAATCCAACTTTTTTGTTTTTACTGAAACCTATTCAGTTCAGAATTCAAATCAACACATTTTATTCATTTAATTCATACTTAATTCAAAATGTGAGATCACTCATTTATTGTAGTCTACACTTAGTTTCTTTAAAACGTACAAAAGGGCAATGGATAAAATAAATTATTAAACAGAGGTCCACAGCTCCAATAAAAAAAAAAAGTACTCCACAATCACTTATTGGAGATTTTCCCTGTTACTGAAGATTTAGAAACTTCAAAAACTAATGCGCAGTTGCATGCTTTTGCATTTACGGTTCTGCTATGGAAAGGTTTTCCACATCTCTTCCATGAAAGCTTTATCTTCAGAAAACCTAAAAAACCCACAACGCTGACAGACTTCAGCAGTGGCTGGCACCTAATGTTTCATGGGATCAAGTCAGTACTACACTTAAAACAAATACTTTGATCAATCGGTCACTGGCAGAACCTCACAGCATCGTGGATGTATGCCTAAGAGCCTTACAAATGCTTACAGGACAGTGATGTTACAGCACTGAAATCTCTTAAGCCTCTTTCTTTGCAGTTTTCTGTCACCGTTCAGAGGAATGCCACCAAAACGAGGGGAAAAAGTTGCTCTCACTCCTTGCATGAGCATAATTAATCTTCTGACACCTTGACAAAGCAGCTTGTTGATAGTGAAAGAAAGGATTTTTCTGATTTCCTCTCAAGACAGGAGATGGCCTTTATCCATCATCCCTTCTTCCTGATCTCTTCTTCCAGAGCATCCCCATCAGCAGAACTGTCTATCAGAGCAGACAGCAGGAGGGAAAGGTCTGAATGATTGATAGGGCACCAGTGCTTGGCAGTGCTATTTAAGTGTAGGAACCCATTGTTAGAAACTTACTTTACAGCAGTTAAACAAATATAATGGCAACCAATTCAACCATTGTCCAGCTAGAGTCAGCTCAAGCTAATAAGTAAAGTTAGCTAATTACGCTGATCTGATTTAAAATCCAGACAAATTGTAGAGAAGACAGAGTTAGCATTATTACACACTGAAGGGAGAGAAGTTTTAGAGGAGAAAGTTTTAGACATACTGTGCTTTCTGAACTGAATTATGGTTGGTTTCCATCTTCACTCTTCTTTGTGAGCAGGATCATACACCCAGGTCTCCTTTCCTTCACTCTTAATCGTGGATGTGTCTGCTAAGTATTCCTAACTAATAGAAATAAAATAGTATTTCTTGCAAAACAGTTTGAAGCACCTCTTCCTCCCTACCTCCCCCGAGTTCTAACATATTTACTTGTGAAGATCGTGAGGAATTTCAGTTTCTGAGTGGGAAAAAAATTAAAAATGCCTTCTTAAGGAGGGTACTACATACAACAGACCAACCCAAACTCTACCCTAGTAATGTGTCTGTGAGGATGCTGCTTTGGTGTAATTCACCACAGAAATCCTTATATAAAGAAAAAACATTCTACATACTTCTCCAAAGAGATGCACTTAATAGACAAAATATTATTTTTCCTAATGTGAGAACATATTTGTGTTATATACATATATATATTTAGATTATCTTGTAGTTCCTGTCTATTTATACCCCTCACCTTCCCCCAAAAAAGATTTAGAAAAGACTTGGGTATATTTATATGCCCATTTAATTATTTTCTGCACTCACAGAGGAGAAAAGGTGTTATCCATTCCTTCTACAGCTCTAACTCTTTGACAACTGCTGGCCATGGAGGAAACGAGTCCAGGTCAGAGAGGACCAGGGCATGGCACTCTGGGAACTGCTCCCAGCCAGGGAGGTCTGACACAGTTCTTGGTGTCCTATTTTAAACATAAATCAGGCCACAACCTGTACAGACCTCTGCCTCACAAATGCAACCACCAAAGCAAAAACCTACTAGAGCCTGTGTTGTCTCTCGCTGGGAAAGGCCAAGAAAGACAGCTTCATCCAAAATACAGGAGCTCAATAACCCCTTGGTTTATCTATGCCACTCCATCCTTGACTGCTTATTTAGGACTTACCCCCTATAAAAATAATTGTGCATGCTCTCTGGCCCTGACCAGTTCTCCACACACTTCTTTCACTCAGTTACACAGGAAATCTAGTTAGCGTTTCTCTCTCTGATAATATAAAATCAATTCAGTGAAATTAGCTGTCCAAAAAGTAAATTCGGTATTCTTTCCACAAACTGCATGAAATTTTAGGGGCTACCAGCCAGGCTGGAGCAGTCTGTAAGGTAAATAATGTTCATGTCAGAGCAAGAGCAAGAAACCGCGTGTTCCTTCTGCAGAGAAGACTGCAGGCTGCAACCCGGAGAAAGATCTCCGTGTCTCTTCGCTGGTATTTTACGAGAATGCAAGTGTTCAGAATCACTTACAGGAGGAAATGCAGGCTCTAACTGTGTGGTCAACTACACCAGTGGCAGATCTCCAAAGAGGCAGAAGCAGGATCAATGTCACCTCACTCCTGCTTGGTGAAGCACTTTGTCAGGGTCCTGTCAGAATTACTGCTGCAGCGGTCACAGATGTTGATACTCCCGTTAATTTAAGACTGGGAAGGAAAAAAAAAATATCCCCTAACTTTGTTATTGTTGTTTTATTATCTTCTCGCTTCCAGTCAAAGCATACCAAAGCTGAAAGCATGCAGAACTGCGAAGAACAGCGCAGATTTCAAAGTACTTTTATTCTTGGGTATAGCCATGAAATAAGAACAAACAAGAATGGGAACAAAACCATGACTGGCAGTAAATAGCTCTCAAACAATTACAAGCTATTAGTTACATATTTTCCTCAAATTAGTAAGACTAATTTCCTGGTATCAAGTCCGGAGCCCATAGGTACCATAAACCAGAAAGAAAAACAAATCCCTGCTTGCAGTTTTGGTTGGTGTCTCTGCCTGCAGCAGCTGTACTGCTCCCCAGATACTTATCTCCCAGATTTATCATCTCCCAGATTTTTCCACAGCCATCTTACACGGCAGAGCAGGGAGCCCCCAGGAAAACACACTCCTCCCAGTCTTATGGCCAATTCCTGCAAATTCCAAGAAATCAAAACCTCGTTCAAGCTGCTTTTCCTCAGATCACGCGCTCAATTTTCCCATTCCTCGTTTAGCTAAAAAGCCCCCCTCAAGAAACAAAACAGATCTGTCTGTCCTCAAGCAGACCCAGGTGTTCAGCAGAACACAGCTCCACAGGAGCTCGTTCTGAAAAGGGGACGGGGTAGCTGATGCGAAGCTTTTTGGTGCCTCTCAAAGACCACATTTTTTCTGAAGTCAACTGTGGGTACCTTCATAGTGCACTGCTGAAGAGACATAATTAAGAAAAAACATGCTCATGCCTTTTCTGTCTGATCCTAGGAAGTAGGATGTAGATGTGCATTCAGTCAGATGAAATTCAGGGAGCACAGAACTCAAGGTGGTTTTTGCTGGCGGTAGGTGTCACAACAGCAAGTGCAAAACATTTCCCTAAGTGCTTCCTGGGCACTTAGTCATCAGCTAGCAGAGTTTGGATGCAAGGTGTTGCAAGAAATGAGGAATCTGTTTGGGAAGATGAGGTCCATTTGCCTCAAAATGAAATGCCGTGATACTTGGTATGACAATAATTTTCAGGGTTGTGCTAGGGATAGATGTGGAATAGTTCATCTGGATGGACAAGTGTTGCACATATATTCTTCCTACATGCAAGGGCAGGTGGTCAATGAAGTGATTCCAGTGAAGAAAAATCCTACTGACTGAAAATTTCCTTCCTTCCTTAAGGTTCTGAGTAAGCCATCCTTTACAGCCTCATGACCCGATGAAGTGTTTTTTTCCCTCCTGATGCTTGAGTAGCAGATAGAGGAAGGTGTAGTCCTACCTACACCATGAGCTGGAGCTGCCCCCAATGCAATGGCACTGCAGTCTCCTGAAGAACATGAAAGAGAAAGCTGACACCAGCAGAAAAGATCCAGCTCAAAGATGCATGACTTCTGGAGTACCAAAAAAAATATAACACTATTTTAATCAATGTCTTCTCTGTACTGACCCTCTGAGTGGGTTTTCAACCAGTCAGTTATCTGCCAGACCCCATGAACTCTTTTCCTTCACAGTAAGAAGGCACTCTCCCTCGCTACACCGATAAACAAGCTGTTTTGAACTTCATCCAAGCAGAGAATTTTATGGAGTGCGTGGTTACAGTTCTGGTGCCCAGAAATAAGTCACACGTTCCTTGCTAAACACAAATACACTTGTCAGTTTGTTTTTGGAAGCAGCATGCGTTTCTGTCCTGGAGAGGGGTGACATTGATGAAGAAGCTTCATGACACAACATACCGTTTTTCTTCTTCGTCAATACATATATATGCCCAAAGTTTCGCCCTTTCACACACAAAAAAAATAAAAATAAAAAAAATGTTGGGACACTAGGAGCTACAGAACAATACACAACTAAAACTTGCGTCAGATACAACAGAAAACTACAGAGAAAAAACACAAGATGTAGGATAAACATAAAAAAAATACAGTAAAAGCTTTATTCAATATTTAATTGTACTAGGAAGCGAGGTACAAGTCAGAGGAAGCACACTATGGCAGTTCCTCTGACTTTTTGCATGCAGATCGAGCTGCATCTTCTGAAAATACATCACTTGGCACCTTCAAAAGGAACAGCAGATGAGTGCTCTTCTCCATGGCACACATCTTTCTTGGAACTCGAAGCAGTAATTCTCATTTACAACAGAAACCTCTGGTCAAGCTTTCAGCTTCAAGGAAAAAAGAAATGTTTTTTAGGCTACAGTAACAGAAGACTTTGAACCAGGACCGGTAGTGAACTGTAATGGTATTTAGAGATAACACAGACTCGTTAAATCATCCTTTTAAATTCTTCTCTCAACAAAAATAAAAAACCCTGGTAAAATTACTGACAATGAGGACCTGGTTCCTCACAAGGGTTTTCTCATTTACTGTCTAAAAGACAAGCAGAGAAGAAATATAAATGTTACTGGAAGTTCTCTACAAGCTATTAATTTATAATTTAAGATTTGTATACATTATTTGAACAAGGGTCCATCTAATCCAAAGCTCCACAAGAATTTCACCTCTATGCTATTAGCTGTACATACTTTTAATAATTCGGGGAGGTATTTTCCAGCAAGGTCTACAGTTCCACGAATCTTTGCCAAAAGTTATTGCAAAGGTCTTGAAAGAAGTTGGTAGCATCACCACAATTCGTCAAGAACCTACATCAGAGGTTTTGTTATCTGACAGTCAGTTCTTATGTTCACATATTAGCCATGTAAGGTAGGTAATAGAGAGGTGAAAGATACTACGAGACTATGTACAGATGTTTCTACCATTGCCAGAGACACGGCTGGTCTCAAAGAGCAAGGACTGGGAACAGTTCATCCCGAAATATTATTAGGCTCAGATTTTGGGCCAGTCACTTAGAGACTTGCCATCAGCAGCTGCTTGGTGTATGATATGAATATAAATTATAGAAGCTGGATTTATAAAAAAAACTCTATATATTTTTGTATTGTTACTTCAGCCCAATTTCAAGTCACTTAAATTCAAAGTCTGAAATTTAAAGAGGTGTCTGAATGATTTGAGCTTGTTCAGTGCACGCTGTTCTCATCATGAACATTTAAAACATTTCTTATCTTCAAAAAGCACATTTTGTTCTCTGCCACTCCAGCCTGTGCACCAAACACTAAGTTAGAAATAAAAGCAAGTATGTTGAGATGAATTATGGTTGTTTTTCATGGAGATGAAATAGAGCAGAAGAAGCTGGTTTTCCTTTGCTTTTTCTACCCCAGGTATGGGTAAGGATTAAGTAACGATATATGGTTCGTTCCTTGCCTTCTAGCAAGTATGCTGGTATTTTTGAGTTTTAAAGGTATGTTTTCAATTATCTGTGAAGTCACAGCACTGCACAGATGTAAAACTGCAATTACTCTTCATAAAATCCTACACGACTCAGTGTCCGCCCCGTTAGCATCCCCGGCCAAAGAGATTGTAGATTAGTCACTAACTGCAGCATCTCCACTTGAACACGGTGGGAACTGATGTAACCCTTTATAGGGCAACATTTACCCCAGTAAGTGAATTAAACATAATCCAGTGTTCTGTAAGGCTGGCAACTATTTTCATTGTTATTATTTTGTGCGAGGTGTCCTCACACAAATCTCAGAGCCTTTCTTTTCAGAGTAACCACGGCTGGACAGGAAAACGCTGAAGTTAAGCATGACACGCTTGGTAATATTAATTCTGGAAAGAAACAGTTTTATGTAAAAGGACTTTGTAGTTTGGATAGAACGTTTTCTTCATAGCAAGTCCCAAGTCCATTTTGGAGCAAATATGAGTCAAAACCTATTATAATATCTGCTTTTTTTTTCCCCCCCTCCATGCTACATTGCTGTGGGTCTGCACCATAAGTATTTGAAGACCAATTCCATAATGCTTAGAAGAGGAAGTGAACAACAAGAATATTTTTTCCAATCACCTGTATGCAGCCTGGTAGACTGTTCACAGATTTATACAGAACAGTTTTCAGAGAAAGAGAAAGAAATGACAAGAGCAGACTTGAAAGTCTGCAAAGTTCATTCATCACCCGCATTGTCTACATAAAGTAGAAACAAAGTAAAGTGAGTTTGTTCTAAAAAACAAACAAACAAAAAAAAAACCCACCACCTTACTGGGTACACCTAACATCACATCTCTACAGAAGCACATAAATAATGCAAGAAAATACGCTGTTACATAGTGAATGTTAAAATAAAATTATTATAAGTTCTCTAGAGTAGGTACGCTTCACCTCGGCGGGCCATTTCATTTAGTGTATTTTCTTCAAAATTCAGTTTATGTCCATGTAAAAGTAAACCAACTTGCAACAGTAGCTATTAAAGTGAATTTTGAAACACTTTTTTTTTTCTAGTCTACATAGTAACCCCATTTCTGCTTGCAAGTTATCCACCACTGGATTCTGTGGAAATGCTAAATGCAAACAAGTTTAGACACTAGCACTTCAAGAAGATTAAACAATTTTATTTATTGCAGAGCTGTAAGTGAAGTGTTCAAAGACTGTCATGTTAACGAAATTTAAGCTAATTGTACAAGCAGCAAAATTGCAATACGGTTCTAAATTGAAACAAGCTATCCCAGATTGCAAGGAAATGTCTCAATTTTCTACTCTAGTTAATTTAAAAACAACTACATTTTCAGGGATTATATCTGCCCCTGATTTAGCTTTCTCATATGTAGTCTTGCCCAGTAATTATCGTAGAAAAACAGATTTTACAGACAACTGCAGAAGCTAAAAAAGAGTTTCCATTTTGAAGTCAACCCAACCCAAACTGACAGAAAATGGAATGGGTTAAGAAGGGTTCTTCTAATTCATCACGTACTATGGAACCAAAGAAATCAGCAACGTAGAAAATTATTTCAGTCAGTTGCTAAATGTCTTTAAGAGCTTACATGCACGTAGATTTTCCTTGAATCAAATGCAGCTATCCCAAGTAGCATGACAATGTAGAAGAAGTGAGTAACTTGACATAAATATCTTATGCATTTGTTTTTATCACACTTTGTTCTTGAAATATCTACCCAGAGTAAGTACCTCACTCTCCCTGCCATTGAGCAGGCAAATATGCTAAGATACCAGCAAAAAGTGGGTTTAGATGCACCTAATCCAAGGAGAAATTTGAAGATCTGCCTTCATCTATTTTGCCCCTATACTACAACAAATGCTATATTGCCATGACTTCACACCGTCGTGAAACGTATGTCATCTTCAAAATCAACTTCACGTTTAAACGCTCTTCTTCCTGCTCTGTCGTTTCTGGTGATAAATAGTAGGAAATCAATGAGAAAACATCATTTGAAGTGAGCCATTCATCATGTACCGAAAAGGGTAAGTACCCCATAAATTGCAGTGATCCGCTTCCTTCTAGGATCACACAACAGAAGGCAACATCATTTGCATTAGCAATTTTTATGACCTCCGTCGAAAGAGGATAAGGTTAGGAAATGGCTTATGCTTGTAAGCTATAAAGCATTTGTTGGGTGGGGAAGGAAGAAATTTTTCAAGAGAATCGGAGTTATCGGTAAAGCAGAAGGGGGTGGGGGAAAAGGAAGGGAAGGAGAATACATGTAGCAGTCCTATCAAGTACTCGTCTTCATACTTAACAACATTTTGGATTGGCAGCTCTCTTAGGAAATGCTGAATATTTTAGTAAATATTACAATCAATCGAACCTTATTATTTTGCAATGTGCATGGAGGCCCAAAAAAGTCAGCAATCATTGCCCACAGCTGCAATAAACAGCACTTTTCCACAATCTAGGGACTAGAGTAACACTGAAAGAAGTAAAAGGGGAATCCAAATCCTGTGTAATACAAAATATCAAATAAAAATATGAGCTTTAAAATGAAAAGTAAATTGTATGAAATCAAGTGCTACATTTTCCCTTCGCACCCTTTCCCTTCCCCATTCTGCCCCAGGCTACATTTTTTTGCTTTCTCCGCCAAAAACAGGCAGGACAAACACATGGGGTAGAGAAAAGGTAAATAAACCTTTTAAGTTTTGATGTGCCCCTTCACAACTCGCCAACATGATACATAAGGATATAACTAAATACCAGTCCTGCACGAAGAACAAAGCTTTATATATGAATAGGCTCCTAGGGTGCCAAGAGTGATGTTGGGTGAAGGCACAGGAAAAGAAAGGAAGAGCTGGTTTTCTTCTCAAATATTCATTTTACTGTATTTAACTTAGAAATGCTTCTCAGATTTCATTTGCCATACCAGAGAGACTGTTCTTAAGGTAATTTCACCCAAAACCCGACGAGATTTTAAAGCTCATATACCGAACCATCAGTCTTGAAAATAAGTTGTAGCAAAGAAAAATCCTCATGGCTCCCCAAATTAAAAAACAAAACAAAAAAACAAACACCCAAGGTTAACAGGTAATTTAAGTTTCAGGGATGGAAAACCAAATTAAGTGAAGTGATTGTGCATTTCCTACGACCAAAGGTCTACTGTGCGCTGTGAAAATTATCTGAGCTGTGTTAGGCATTAAGACAACCTCAAGCAACATCAGGTCACTTCCTCATCTTCCATACACCCACCAAGAATTAAGCCCAAACATTTCAACAAAATTTGCCACAGTTCAAAAATTATCAATTGATATTTACACGTACAAATATTGCAGCTCTGTTTTTTTCTGAATTCCCACCTCACAGGAGACAGAGCAAGTGGCTCATCTCACTGGAGCCAGCCATCTGGAAATCCAGGTTCAAAGTCCTGCGCTCACCCCAAGGCTAACCCGGAGATGCTTCCACCAATATGACTCTGGTCCCTGGACCGTGCTGGTAAAAATATGACTTGCCTACATGACACCAAGTTACACATTTTTCCCCTCAGAGGTATCACTTCTATGCCACCCAGAGATGAGCCCTTCACACACACCAGCTATGAAGCTGCTTTCAGACACCAGCAGCCAGGATCAAATCATTGTTACTGCAGTCATCAATCAGAGGGGACAGCTGGCCTTCACAAGTGAAATTGGTTTCACCTACATGAAAGCTCATTAATGATCTTTATTTATTTGATATTTCAGGCCAGCTTTCACACGCTTTTTCCTTCCTTAGTGAAAAGTTTTTTTCCAAAATAGCAAAGTGTATAATTTTAATACTCTAATTCACTGCATTTCACTTCCTCCCATCCCTGCCCTAACAGGGACAAAACAGACGTGACACTACAAAGTCCAAACACATTTGTACAACACTCCCCTACAGGACAGAAACCCAGGCATCTGCAATAATGCACACAGAATAACTTCACTTACAAGGCAATGCTTTGGTCCAACCTTTTTACCACACAACTTCGGTTCATTTTTTTTACCCCACCGTGCTGGCAGGAAGGGCAGAACCCCCCCTATTCAGCCAAACAGCCAGAAGGCAGTAGGTTTTCTGGGGGCAGTGTTCCTAAAACCTTGTTTCACGCCTCAGTTTCTAGCCTTAATCCACGACCCTGTCTTCTGATACCTGAGGTCTCATTCCCAGCTGGGCTCCTTGCCCTGCCATCCTGCACAGATCGAGCCCGGCCTCTGCCTCACCCCCGCCTCCAGGCTTTGATGTTTGCTCTGGCAGGCTGCAACTTCTTGCGTTCCACATCACAGCCTCGCTCCTTCACCCCTGCCTTGCCCCTGAAATGAATGAATTTGTACTCCTTTGGTCCCTGACCTTGCTTATTCCCAGCCCTGCCCACGACCCGACCTAGGTGCTACGCCAAGCCCTACCACGCTCATACCTGATCACAGGGTTTTCCTTGGCATATCCGAGCCCATATCTGCGTTTTGGCTGATGGTTTCTTGTCATGAAGACAAGCAGAAGTCGAGCAGCACTGCCAGTATCCCTACAGCTCACGGAGCGCCGCGGTGTTTACAGGCTTGAGAGGTTTACCGACAGCAGAGAAATAACACAGGTTAACACAAAAAAACTCTTTCTATTTGGTTTTAGGCATTACAAAGGATGAAGTGCCTTGGCAAAGTCTTGTTCTTATCTTTGGTTTCCAAACCCTCAGCTCCTTGTGTGGCCAGTCTGATCTCCTTCACCTTCTCCCCCTGCCTACAGCCATCGCTCTCAGCTCCTCTACTTTCCTCAGAGCTCCTTGGTTTCCCTCCCCAAGAGTACCTCCATTACCCTCACCATCTAAGTCAAGAAGCTCCTGCCTGCACACTGCCTGGATTCGACCACTGAAATCCCTCTCACACACACCCAAAAGTCTCCTCAGTTTCAGAGCCTGACCTTCAAAGGGCTCGGAAGGGCCAGGGGTACAAGCAAAGGCAGAAGTCCTGCTCAATCCCTTGCTTCTGCGGGCTGCAACAGAGTCACGAGGGAAGCAGGATTTTAGCAGCCCACCACCAGCGTGTTTCTGAGCATGAATTAGCTAGAAATTTTGGCTTTTAACTCAGATAGCTTTGGCTGACTTCTGAAGGGACAGCTCAGATGCAAACTCAAGATAAAATTGATCCCATGCCAAGCACAAAGTAATTACAGTGCAAGGCTGTTGAAAAAAAATAATAATAATAAAAAAGAGCAAAAAAGAACAGTGCTCTTACAATGTTTTCCCTTCTGCAAAGGACGGGATCGTTTCATCTGTACGCTTCATGCCAAAAACTGCCAAGTAGTATGACTGAAAGAAGGGGGCAGAGAGAGCAGGCTGAGGGCTGTTCAGCAGGCACCCCTTTCACACCAGTAACCACAGCCTGGAGAAGCACTTGTACAACAGAAAGTACTTGCAAAGTTTAACAGATTATATTACCAATTTCATCTAGAATTAGATATGTATAAAACATTTTTGTCCAAACTAACAGTTCTCACTGGTTCCTTTCGTTTGTTTCTAAAAACCACTCTTCTTTCACTGCCGATTTTAACCTTAGTAAGACTTTTAGCCTTCATCTTTCCACCACTCTCCCAGCTCCTAGAAGGGCTCAGACAGGAACTTTAAGCCTTCATGTAATTATTTCATACACAGCTGACTTTAGACCATCTCCTCTACAACTCCTTTAGCTTATGAGAAAGTTCACGTGCGTTTGCTGTTACCACTCACTGCCAAAGTCATTTGCTGCCTAGTTTCCAGTCTCTTGAGACAAAGTTCGTCTTTTTAGTAATAAATCAATGACTTTGTAAACTGATAAAAGCCCATTCATCTACCATTCACAGATCAGGAGGCCACAGACTCTGGCAGATACAAACTCACCAGCTCTATGCTGCTGAAGCTTTACGGTGTGCAGGGAAACGAGAAGATGGCCTCCACTTTTAGTCTTGGCAACTACGAAAAAGTCACAAGAGCAAAATTCAAGATAAAAAGACTGGGTCATCTAATGCCTCTTGTCCTCTCAGGCTATGAAGAAATACATTACCTAGTGCTGTATCCACTCCAGCTCTGACTCAGCTTAGTGATGTCTGACCTGCGCTCTCTCCCTCAAAATACTAGCCTAGTATTTTACTGCTTCAAAAGTCATCCAGTGCAGGGCCTGAGATCTTTGGCTTCCAAGCAGCCAATGGCTTCATGTCTCCATTTCTCATTTTTAATCTTTGTAACAGGGGACTAAAGCACAGGAGAGTCCAGAATTTGAAAAATCCCACCCTGTCCAGTACACACAGTGGTACACAGGTGTAAGATCGCTGTACCTGCATGCTACAACAAATTGAGCCTGGTGTGATGTGGAAGAAGAGTATGGGAATCAGAACAAGAAACAGAAGTGATTTGGCCACTGAAGAAAAAGCTAGGTAATGGCATTGAAAATATTATGTCGAGGAGCCTGAACACTGATCACTCTACACATGGTTAAGGATTGATTCAAAATTCAGACAATTTTGAACACCTGAGCTAGGGTGGTCAAAAGAAGCTAAAACACCCAGGGCCACATATCTACAGCCACAATTTCCTTTATTCATGAATAAAATCCAAAACATACATTCATGTACTGTCAGCCAGAAGTCATTAAGAAGCCTTGTTTGAAAGGAATAGGCTTAACTCAAGAAGTCTTACTTCAACTTTGATAACTTTTTTTTTTTTTTAATCTTTCAAAAATACACTGTCAACATTCACACACATGGTTTGGATCTATAAAACCACCATTATTTTTTTCTCCAAAACTTTAGAAGTAAAACTAAGCTATCCTAAAAGAAAGAATGCATTGCAAACATGTCATTTACTTTTCTCTTTTTTCTCTTTTAAACATGGTAAATAGCATTGCTAGTCCAGTTTTACTGGACTGAAAAATAAAGCTAGTGAACCAGGTGCTCTTATTTTTCACTGAAATACGAAGGAAAACCATCTCAGGCCACAATTGCTTCAGCTGGAGCAGCACAGAAGTCAGATGGTTGCACTGAAACCATCACTGCTCATAAAGCACAGAAGATAAGTCAATACACCGACCCTTTCAGATCTGCCTAGTGCAGTAATTGTCATCACTATCCAGCTGGCATTAAAAGAAAAAAGTAGCCATGATCATGACCTTTGCATTTTTACAAACATTGGCTATTGTCGTGAGGAAGACCTCTTTGGCCTCATAATTCACGTGCTGTTAACAACCAGCAAGAACCCAGCATGTTGTGTCAGTTACTAAATAATGTAAGAAAAATTGGATGTCACACTCATACCCCCACTGCTCCCGTGCACAACCATGCATATTGAAAGGTTCAGAAAGATTAAAACCAGTTTTAATACTCATGGTCCTTCCTTGGACTGTATTTTTACTATTTGGGGGCAGGGAGGATTATTTGTTTTTAATTATTTGAAGAACCCACTGGAAGGATTGACCCTAACTATGTTCCAAATACAGAAAAAGTTTTAAGTTCTGGTTGCACAGCTGAGAAATCCAGATCTTTAGGAAGTGAGGCATCACCAGTTCTGGTGCTCCTGGCATTGTTTGTAATACTTCGTTTTATTACCTACAAAACCAACAAGGTCCAGAAAAGCAAACTGTGCTCTACTTTCCTCTGGCTCACTGCCTGCAGAAAACACACTGCGAGCACAGGACGGAGCTGGAACGCTTTCCGCAGCCCACCTCATCCAACTCGGTGACCCACGCAATCAAAGAAGAATGATGGGACGGTCACAACAACCTAAAACCAGGCATGGCACGGCAGCCCACAAGCCTCATTGCTTCGCTCACACGGTGACCAACAGCAGATACTTAGGGAACACAGAAACCATGACTTTCCCGTAGGAGTAATTATCCAGAACACTGTCCCAACCTCCGCTGATCCACAGCTCAAGGCTCATTTCACAAGAGCTATTAATTTGTCCAACTGCTTTAAAAACCACCTACCCTTCCAGCATGCCAATGTCTTGAAAAAGGAGCATCACAACTCACCTCATGTTTGCAGTTATCACCTTTTGTTTGCATTCAGCACAGTACTTACTAATTTCATGATGCACCTTAGTTCTTTTTCTACAGAAGACGAGAACAGGTATCCCCATCTGCCCCACGTTATTTTATGGACCTCAGCTGTCTTTCTCCCAGGCTGAAGTTGAGTCAACTTAGTTGCTCCTTACACAGCAGTAGTTCTACACCTTTGATCACATCACTTTTTTTTCCTGTGTTTTTTTTTTCCTATGTTAGTATCTGTTAACTGGAGAAAAGGCGAAGCGAGACAAATTGCTTGTGACATTCAATACTTAGATATGCTGAAGATGCACGTGCATGGCAGAATCATGTTTTCTTTTTATTCCTTTGTGTTTTTTTTTTTTCTCCTAATAACTTAATATTTACTTTTCTTTGTCTTCCCCCCCCCTCACTACTACGGTCCATTAAGCTAACATGTGAATAGCACTCCCCATTACAAAATCAAGACATGGTTTCTCAGCAATAACTTACTCAAAGCATCCATACAAAACTGAAACACATGCACTTGCCAAGATATATGCTGAGCAGTTTCTGAAAGGAAACGTATGTTCCCTGTACTACTATCCCAGCCCATCACCAGGACAAAAAAGTAGGACAACGGGAATTCGGCTCTACCCTTCCTCATCTGTGATTCATTGTTACAGTGCTTCACAACAAGGAGGAAAATATTGCATGTGAAAGGGCGATAATAAATCATAGGTCAGCTCAAGCTGACTAGAAATTCTGCATATGGTAGTCGAACGGCCCAAGAATGCTGACAAACCCTTTTGTGAACCCAGCCTGAGATTTATTGCAAACTAACGCGGTATTTAACTATATCGCGTCTTCACCCCTTACTAAAAACGTTCACGAGGCAACAAGTTTCATTACAGAAGTTTCAGTAGAAAAGGGGATTAAGTCCTAAGTATATATTTCGCATGGATATCTTTAAGAATTAAGTAATTGAGTATTAACCCTTTTTCAGGGAGAAAACGTTACAAGCAACTAGAAAGATGATCTGAATATATTTCTCTGTCTGCTCAGACTTTGAAGTTTGTTGCTAGAAACTGATGTAAAAAATTAAAATAGAATACCTGGTCTGATGATTTTTCAGCAGCCTGGCAGTAAGTGACACTTTTCATACCCGGATAATCACACATGCACATGTTGCTCTGTACTGACCAGGCATAAAAGATCACAGAAGCAGCTGAGCGTGCGCCGTGTGAAAACCAGGAGATAAGGTGGATTTTTCCTCTCCCTCCTCCTGAAGGCTGGCAAAGATCAGTGAAATTAAACACTGCCCAAGGCAATTGTTAAAAGCAGTTTGGCCATTAAAGTCATGTCATCTGGTGACCCAACTGACCTACATTAAACCCAGGCTAAAGGGCAATGTCATCTTTCTTTTCCTTTAGATAGCATGACTTCGCATCTTCAGCACAGATGGAAGGCAACCCCTTTGGCCTTCTGCCTTCGACTGGATCCCTCCTCACAAACCGAAGTTAGCCACAACCAGTCTTTTTGCTAGCCACAACCCTATCTGAAAAAAAATGCGTAATTATCATCATATACATTTAATTTGGATTGTTTGAATACACAAAATGACTACCAATTTGCAGAAATGTTGTCCCACGGATACCAGGAGGGCTCACTCCACCTCTTGGACCCATTTCAGCATCACTATGCTCACAATCCAAGCCCTTTGCTTGCAGGGGCTGCAAGAGGAAGACCCCCTCCAGGCACCCGATGCTGTGCAACTGCCTGATGTATGTTTTACAGGCACATCAAGAATTCGGGTGGCTCAAGTAGGTGCATGCACACCGACTGGTTTGGTGAAGATGAGTATAATGGAGAGGGGGATTTTATTCCTGGTGGCTTTATGGGAAGGAAAGTGGATGAGAAGTGAAGAACAGGTCTGGGCTGCTTATCATGAATCCCTCATTTATGCATGGTTACTGAGGACAACCCTCCAGCTTATTCAGCTACTGTTTCTGATAGCAATCACAGTCTGTTAAAAAAAATATATATATAAAACGAGTGTCATTTTGCAGCCTCAGAAAGGCTCTTGAATCGCTTCTATGTTCCATTCTCCCATCAGGAACAAACACTTCATCAAAAACAAAGAATATTCTTACCTTTCCTCCCACCTTTGATCAATGTGGGCTGCGAGACGACACTAGCTTACGTTGCAAGCGCTTTCCTGTTTGGCAACAAAAGCCATTTTGAAGAGCTGCCAGGGCACCAGGAATGAAGTTTATAGCTTGATCCTACAATGCCTGCGCTTCTTCATTAGGCATCTTTGTCAATGGGAATAAATTGCTAGGCTGCCTAACAGCTCCGGAAAACAGCCCCTTCTCATGGAAATTGTTCTTTTGAAGCATCAGAAATCTCAAACTTTCTAGAGTTTTGGTGTTTTTCTTCACTTTCAGCTTATACAAGTTAATAATCCATATGTTTCATAGTCTATTTCTTTAGAAATTATACATCTGTTAAAGTATTAGGATGTTTCTACTCACGTAGCCTTTAAGACCTACCGCCTTATTTGAAACAGAGACATACTGCTATTGATTGGATCCCATTAATAAAAGCTGTGTGTAAATACACTAGCCTACAGGGATAAAATATTAAGAAAAAAGTTAAGGTTTGCTTATTTAGTTTCATCTTCAAGTCATAAGAAGAGTAGGAAGCCTAAAAAACTGGGTAAAATGAACAGCAGATCATGCTCTTTAGGGAGCACATTTTAGACTGTACAGTATATCCTGATATATATTTTTTTTTACAAGTTTCATACATAGAAATGGAAATTGTGTCTTTTAAGATCTGCTCCTGTAGTACCTGTGGGCACTACATGACTCACCATTTTAATAAGGCATCAAATCAACAGCTGAAGCTTAGCGAAGAAAAATCTCTAACAGCAACGAGTAGCTTTTTGCTTTGTTATTTTTATTTTGAACATCCATTTTCAGAATAACTACCCTTCCTCATTCTTTTTTCCGGTGGCAACTGGCTGAAGTGCCTGTTATTTTGTGTAATTATGAAGAAACGAGGCAATGAGAACCTTAAGAGAATGGCTTGGCACATCATTCAAACACAAGCAAGACGCAGTTTCGGAGCAGAATAGGGCGGCATGAAGAAAAGGCAAAGAATCCTGTCCTCGGGATTTCCCAGCACAAAATACTTCATTCTCCATCATGCCCTAATGCAATAAATATTACTGAGGCTTATCTGGTGCCTGCAATGAATTACAGAGTGCTCACCACATACATCATGTTTGCCTTTTGTAATGTACTGGCTCTCCTTGCCTCTTGTCGAGATGAAATGCTGTATTTGTTAGGAAGGCAAGGTCACGCTTGCTTTAAACACAGGCCGCAGACTTCCAGATAAAGGAAAGCTCTTCCATTTAACTGTGTATTAGATTTGCTGTGAACTTATCCTAAGCTAAGTAAGTGGTTTTATTTATTTATTGTTTTGTTTTAATTACTTACACTGTAATTTCCACGTAATGAAAGGATGTTCTTTCATACTGTGTTTGAAGCACATTTGCATAACAAGGCCCATGCAAATTTGCAGGTTCTGGCTCTGGACAATCACATTTTCTCCCCCAAGCCTAGTTGCATACTCTCCTGAAACGCCAGTGAAAACCACTCAGAAAATCTCTCTTTAATTTCTGTTCATGGCTGAATAAGGCACAACAAGTAAAACCCTTAGACTAAGTGTTCCTCCTTCCCCCAAGCAAAAGAAGAGGCGCAGCAAGAGAAGATAATATGTACAAAAATAAAAATCCAGGATGACAGAGCAAGGAGTATGAGCTAAATGCACAGATTCTCTTTCCAAATTTTTAAAGAAGCCTTTTATTCATAAATTTGCTTCTTTTGCTTCTTTTTCCCAAAAATGAAAGCAGTATTTTGTCAGCCTTGCTTGGACTGCATGCAGTTACAGTTTACCTACTCTTATTTGCTTAAGCATGGGTTACCTGTATAGTAATTAAATTATATTAATAATTATCTGCATATTATTAAATTATGGAGATTAATTTCTGCTGTGAGACATTTTTTTTTTTTGATAGCTATTACAAGTTGTCAGGCAATCTTGTACTTCCCAGCTGTGAAGCAAACACTGTCTGCCTCCACTGGACATGTTGATCTAAGACTGTGTGCCTGAAGTGCCCACTCATCTGCAATACGAAGCAACTGGCAGTTCTGCTTCTAGGACAGTTCTGTGCATCCAGCTCTGCACCTCTGCTTTATTTCGTCTGCCTCAATGAGACGATGATGCAGTTCCATTAAAGTATAAAGTTACTGTTAAGAAAAACAAAAAGTCTGTTAGAAATAAAAAATCATTTAAAATTAGAATTGGAGGAAAAAAAAAAAAAAAAAAAAGGTTTTAGAGCACCCAGACATCCTCTCCATTTCCTATGTGAAGGTCATACCCAGCCTATATATGCTGGGGATGGGTGAATGTCCATCCCTCCTCCAGCAGGGAAGGAAAAGGCTTATTACAGAACGGAAAAGAAATCTGCTGGGGGGTATTACAGCCTCCTATCACATTAACTTTCAACGATGATCCCAAGCTTGTAAAACAACAATAAGAATTTCCATTAACAAAACCGAAACAACAGAAACCAAAACAAAGAGAAGCAACAAACAAACAAACAAAACACAGGAGTTCTCATGAACCCTTCTGCATTGAAGTCAGTACTTAGAATCTTCACAATTTGGTGATTTTTTTTTTTTCCTGAGGAACTTACAAGCTCTCTTCGTATGCTTCCAATGGCCACACGCTGAATACTAGTATCTTTGGATATCAGAAGTTTTACAAGATTAAAAAAAGGGAAAAGAATTTCTTTATGTCTTCCCTCTCTTTATAAAGCTTTCAGGAAATTTAAATAAAAGCAGCCCTGCACCAAGCTTAAAACATTTATTTATAGGAATTAAAATTTTAATAAATAATTCTAATTCTATGGAACATCATAGTATATATATATTTTTTTTCATCAGGAAAAAGAGAGAGAGAGAAAGAGAGAGAGAGAGAGAGAGAGAGAGAGAGAGAGTCTTGTCTTCATTTGTTTGCAAACATTTTGATGTCCAATCACACCTTTGTCCAGGGCAAAGTAAGAATCACACATGGAGAACTATTAAGGAAATGACCTGATCAAATTAAAGGCTTCCCTACAAACACTTTAAAACAATAATCTGTGAGAGATGCTTGCCAAGCACCTCCTGTCCTTCGTCACAGGGAACAATTCAGCCTGCGTTCAGCTTCACCCCTCTAAATGCAGACATGATGTGTGATGGTGGTGGCTTATTTCAGCAGCACGGGGATCTGGCCCACTGTGCCTGTGCGTGGGTTAAAGGCTCTGGAGCATAAGGTAAGGCGAGGGCTCCTGTTCAAGGACAGAGAGAACGACACCTGCATCATCAGCTGTCCGCTAAGATTGTTCTCAGCTAAAAACATTTCCTTTCTGCCAAGGAAGGACTCCATATACCAGAGCTCAGCTGTGTTCAGCCTGCTTTGTACTGCACACAACAGTAAGCGTTAAACAGCTGCCATGCCTGAGACTGCAGCACGGAAAGCTACAAAACACTGCATCCCAGGCTCAGTCCCATGCCCACTTCATACATTCAGCCTCACAGAAACTCTATCATAAAGCTGCGTCAGAGCAATCGCCTCAAAGAGAGATACAAAATGCTGCTTCCCTCACAAGCAAAGCACTGCCTACTCCTAAAAATTACTTGGTAGGATTACTTATTCATAAAGTGAATCTGGCTTGTGAACAATGGTTTAAAATGGTATTTTCTTTTAAAGAAGCCTAGTTTAAGCAAGGGTTTTATGCAGAGTCAGAAAAGCTAGTGCAGAATTAAGGATGAGCCCAGGCTGCATACGTGACTGGGCGGCATTCAGCTCAGTTAGTTAAAATAAAGTATTCAAACTCAGTTACCAGCAGTGAGAAGATCATAAATGTAAATGATTTAATACATATGAAGCAATATTTTTTAATCAATGAGAGCCCTAACAACAGTTTTAAATTCTCCCCAGCCTCTTCAAACCCTGCTCACCCTATCCTTCTAGTGGTATAAACCACGAGCAGCTCTATAGCAAGGCACCATCAAACACTGCTGCTTTAGAAGCTGTTAAACAGCAAAAAACTATTTAGGAGGCAAGGGGAATGGAGGGGAGTTAAAAAGAAAACACACTGAAAAACATCAATGAAACAGTATTTAAACTCCATTCTTACAAAGATAGCAATTAGTGCTATGATCGTGTATTTATAGCATAGTTTAAATAGTTTGTCTCACGTAAATGCAAAATATACATTTATCTTTTTAACATTAAAGCTTGTATGTATTATGAGAATTGTATAATAATTTAATTAAAGCTTCATTAAAATTTCATTTTGGGGAATGAAAAATATGACACGAAGCTGAAAATTACTCCCCTAACAGCCAATCCATAAACCAGCTTTATGTGAAGTCCTCAGTAGTTTCAAGAGTTAACAGCTGCACCAATCCTTTTTTTTTTTTTTTTTTTTAAATGACTCTCTTACCACAGTCACAGAAGATGCTCGTTGCAGCAAAGCACAAACTTTCTAGAAGCCAGCAGAAACAAAGCCAATAAAAAGTCATTTTCTTGAAGATGCTTTTACAAGTCTGATCGTCTCCTTCACGATCCGGTTTTCCAGGAAAGATGCGAACAAGAGTATTTCTTTTCGAGCTAAATGGACACAGAGGAGCAGCAACAGAGCACGATGGCCTTCAGAGCTCTGCATGTAGTTTAAATTTTTCTTAAGCCTTTTCCAATTTGTCCCTGGATGCTTCGTTTTTAAAGTATGATTTCGCAGACACAGTGGTGTGGGATTAACACAGCCTGTGAGATTCAGGTACCTGTCTTAGATGTATGATGATCTGACAAACAACACCCTGATGCAAGTCCGAACTTCAGTTTCCTCAAGACAATTCTGTTGTTTGGAAAAGGCACAAAGTTACTGTCTGGTACTCAACATCTGTATTCAAAGAGTCCCATAATGAATATGCCTCACAAAAGGCATTTCTCTGCCTAAAATCCATGCCCTAAACCAGTGGGACATTTCGTATGCAGCCTCTGAGAAGCAGCACTGAAAATTTCGGCGAGAGAGGGTAATTGATTCATTACATCTATTTCTACTATATTTCTTTTTTGTATTTTTGGGTCCCCATTTCAAAAGGCATTGTTTAAATTGCCCTAATCTGCAAACAGCAACAATAAGTGTAGCAAATACTTGACAATGAAGATGTAAAGCCTCTAAAAACCTGTTACCTTAGTAACCACGGGAATGCAGGAGAATAAGAATACACCGAGTGTCAGGACATCATTTTGGATTCCACAGGGTTTGGGTTGAAATACAGTCAGCTTTCATTAGCTTTTTGTTTTTCCCAGTAGGCCCTTGGACTTTGAAACAAAACCTGAATGACAGCTATGAGCAATTCCAGCCTCGCTCCTGATTAGCCACACCAAACAAAACAGCTCTCTTGGTGTGAACCCCCCACCATTTGCACCCAACAAGCCTTGAAACAAACATTATTTATGCCGCTGACCCCTCTGGATATCACTAATAAACAGCATTCCAAGAAGAAGAGGAAAACAAAGAGCCACTTCCCTGGCTCTTGATAGAGAATTCACTCCAAACAAACGTGCTGCTAGAAAAATAAGCCAGGATGCCCACCCGGGACATTTCGGTAACCCCACGACCAGTTTATTTAGAAGCTTACTGGGGGTGTTAATTCAACACAAACACTAAGAAGAATTGAGCTGCTCATTTCAGCAGCACCGTATTTTACTCATGGAAGGAGAAAAGCAAAAAAAAAAAAAAAAAAAAAAAAACCAGCACACCCCCAGCTAAAGCACTGAGCTCCATGCCCCTGCCCCCACCGAGGTCTGCGGGGAAGTTTGTGGTCAAGACAGAAGAGAACAAAGATCTTCCGACCGCTGCCTGGAGCCGGCTTAGCTCCAAGACCATCCCCTTCTTCTCTGCTGCTATCTGGTCACTCGGGAAAACAACCTGAAAAAAAAAAAAAAAAAAAAAAAAGCTCCTGGAAAAAAAAAAGGGTCAGAAAAAGAAGCTCGAGCATCTGGATTACGTTAGAGCAGCCCCTCCAACACCTCAGTGCCCCTTCCACTTCACACACACGGCTTCTCGTGCTTTTCCCTCCCCATATACAACGGGCGGGTGCCGAAAACCAGAGGGTGGCAGCTCGGCCTCCTCGCCAGAGGATGGAGGAGCAGTAGGTTAGGTTAGGGATATGCAGCAACGTGGCCAAGCAAAACATCTGCCTGCTCATCAAAACTAAGTTCTCTCCAAAATTCTGGTCAGCTTCCCAGATACAACGATAAGACAGAGGGAGAAAAACAATCCCGAACAATTTTAGCAGGAAAGGACTTCAGAGGAAACTACAAGTTCTGAAAAAATTAAAAAAAGAAGCCTCCTAAAATGTTTAAATAAATGCCTTTTTTAGCATGCAAAAACATTTTAATGTTATTAAGACCAGGCACAAATTTGCCTAAGCCAGAAATTCTGTATCTTCCCAAGTTCCCCTCTGATTTGTCATGTCCCTTCAAACCTTCAGAAGGTTTTGCATACATAAATCCACCAAGAGGCAGGTGAGATGACCCAGGAGAACACAGGGCAGGACTGATCATAAGGACTGTTCTCTTGCAAGGCACTTTCAGGGAGCTAAAAGGAAATGATGCTGCCATGAATGGTCTAAGTGGAGGAGCTCAGCCAGTAGCCAAGCCAATATAAAGCAAAGACTGGAGGACAAGCACAGCCCAGTATGCTCCAAGGCTTGGAGCTCTTTCGAAGGCAAACATTTACCTGGGAAACAGCTTGTAAGGCAGAAGAGGGCTGTGACAGTCTTAAGTAGGTGGACATGCATCTCCCTTGAATACATGTGTTTTGTTTTGTTTTTCTTTCCAAAGTTAAGCTTCAGCAGAAAGCCACTTGTTGGGGGGAAAAAAAAAGGTTTCTTAAAAAGCTTTGTTTTGTTGCTTCCTCCCTGAAAGTCCTGCCACTGGTACTGACAGCCATACCTTCCTGGGAGAAGGGAAGCTTTCACCTTCCATGCATGTGGTTTTGGAAATGAAGGTCTAGGCTGGAGCAGACAGATAGCATCACTCTTTTTCCAGCAGTAAGTCAATGTTACAGTGTCCAAACTCTGTCCTGCAAACCACGAACAGACCTGCTTATCACAGGAGAGGATGACTGCTCAAACTCGTATCGAGGACAACATCCTAACCAGCTCTGTAAATGGCAGCTGAGTTGCAGTAGGATCAGTATAACAACATATAAAACATGGCTCAGATTCTGGCTGACTGTGTTCTGAAGGCAAAAGATACACACAAGTAACTGCATCCTCGCACAGCAACATGAGAAGGTGAACACAAGCAGATGCCAGTCTCCTACCAACTTCCCTTTCTCAAATTACTGCTCTCCTGCACGTAAGGTAAGCCACAGGTGCTGTGCCTTCTGAACAGCAGATCTGCAGCTGCTTTTATCTGGGAACAAAGGACACATCGGATCTGTTTTAACGGGAGAAGTGCAGTACAACATGACTCAAGAAAGCATGAAGATAGGTGCAGGCCAGCATCCTAACTGCTCTGTCATCTGCACAGGCCACTGACTTACCTGCTCACCTCAGATGCTGGGAGAACTGGATCTTCTGTCAGTTACCTACAATTTGAGCTATACAGCTTAGCAACACTTCTTGGAAATGAACAGCAAAAAACAATCTTGATAAAAATAACCACTCGCTGCTTTCTCTCTGTCAGATAAAAACTGTGTTCCAAATATCTGGGACAGGATTTTCAAGCCTGAAATAAAATTCCCAAGTTCTTTACAGAAACTCCATTCTGCAGGTGGGGGAAAAAATACATAATAATCCATTCTCAAACCAATTCAGAAGGGTTTTGTCCTTGCAAACTTTACATTCTCTGGCCCCAAACAACCTAGTTTGCACAGTTCTACGAATGTTTTTATCTCAATCTAATTTCAAGACAGTGTGAAAATACCTGAAAGATTATCTATCACTTTATACCACAAGGGAAAAAAGCAGCACATTCAATTCATTTTAAAGAAGTGGTATCAGTACACCCATCCAGTTAACAACATTTCCAAACTAATCCAAAAGTAGGATTTTTCTACCCGAGAAAAACTGCATATTTAAAAACCACCTCACAATATATTTGGCATTAATGATTGAAATAAGCTCGGTGTGTCACTCCATAGAGAACTGGCTCAAGGAGCCAATCCAGCTGAAAAATTAACCTGGAAAAATAAGTTGTTTTTCAAGTGGATCACTTCCTCTGCCAGATCACAGCATATGGCAAACAAACAGCAGCAGAACAGGGAAAAGGCTGAGGTTCAGGTGTGGAATTGGGCAACCAGCAATGAAGATGCAAGGGCAGGTAAGCACCAAACAAGCCACAAGGCTGTCAAACGTCTAACCACAGGCTCATTCGCATGGTTTGATATGAGCCTCTTATTAAGCTATATCACAGATTTTAATTACCTCATGTGACTAAGAGAAAGGAAAACCACAAGTACGCCTGACCCAACATTCACTAAATCAGTGTTTGGTAGGCACTTTGCCACTGGAAAAAGATCCTAATCCAACCTACAGCCAGGATGACGCTGAAAAGCTTCAGCCTACATCTCTTCTACATGTGGAAGGCAACTTGGAAAGCATCTGGGAAAAAGAGAAGAGAAAGGAAGATATAACACCTTTCACTGTGTGAAGTGACTGTAGGGAATTACCTCCAAATTTCATCTCCTGAGTGACAAGCAGGCTAAATTCAAATAAAGGAAGACCTGTAAGATGCCAAGACTATTCGGATTGAATCCCTTTCCTTCTCACCCTCCCCTGTTATGCAGCATCATAGAAATATTCCAGTAAAGAGTTTCACAGACTGAAGGATGTAACAGTACCAATCCCTGTCCTGTTGCACTGAGGGAGTTTGCTCTATTTTTGTAGATATTACCTGTCTCCCTGGACACACACTTACTTTTTCTCCAACAGATACCTGGAAGCACAAGCTTCTTCTCTGAATAATGCTTTAAGCAATGATGGTGGCTACAGAGCACATGCTTGCATGTGCGTGCACCTTGCACCCTGCATGCATAAAACTAAAGAAAAATATAGGCTTTTGCAATATAAATAAAGCAGATAGCTCAAAATAATCTAATCAGAGTCCAGATCTATCCAGTGCCCTACTAACTAAGCAAACATCAGGAGGTACTCAAACAGAGAATGATTTTCTAACAATTAAGCAAGAACAATAGCAAATATTCCATTTGCAACCAAAAATCTCAGATTGGTTTTCAAAGAAACAGTGGGGATTTCTTTGGTAGTGGCTGCAATTAATTTCTGCTCCACCACCACCACCACAAGGCTTATGTGCCCAAAACCATGTCTGCTTTTTCCCCCCCAGTGACTCCACACTACAAAAAGGGCATTATTAATACCTCTTGAGGAAAAAAATGTTTCAAGTATATATGTTATACTTTTCTGTACCAATGGGCATTCCACAAAATGAAAAAAAGTCAAAACCCACAATGTAACACAAATAAACAACCACCAAAACCACAGGCAGGGGACTCAGAAGGAACCCAAAAGGCCCTAAATGTTTTTCAAAAAACCTGTAATAGGCCTCTTAGGTGGTTGCCACAAGCCAACCTGCTGATGCAGGGCAATGTCACCAACAGTATCCTTATCTGCAAAGGGGAACAATCAATTGTTTGACAGAAACAAAGGGCAGCTCAACAGGAAATCAACCAGCTTGGGACAGATGGTCACTGAATCAAGTTTCACCCCTCCCCTCTCCAAAAATAGGCTTAAGAGGCATTTTCTGTTACCAAGCAACAGCCCAAAGGAAGGCATAAATCTTCTTCTGCGTGTTATTCCCCTCCTCCCCGACACACACACACACTCGTTTCAATCCACTGGGGTGGTGTGCCCGTGTCTTTATTTCTTTTAAGGCCAGGGTACAGGGCCGAAGGCCTCTGCCTTTCTGAGGCACAGTGTAGGCCGGCCACCATGCCACGCTCGGCCAGGGCCCAACAGAAACCTGAGGGAGGATCCCCTCTGCCAGAGCACAAATCCCGTTAATTGTTTTATAAAAAACCAGCATGACCCCGATCATAAAGCCCCGTAACTACTTCAATCCATAAAACCCCTAAAATTGAATCCTCAGAAAGGTGTGGTAGCATCTTCAGCACACCAGCAGTCTTTGAAATATCCCGAATGCTCTGAGTGCCAACTTGGTAATGCATCAACCACCCAAGGTTAGAAGCAGCATTTTGGGGTACTGGGGTAGTTGATTGCTTTCCTGCTCGGCCAGAAGAAAGAAGAGGGCAGAGAGGGACCCAGCACATTTTGGTGTGGAGAGAACTGAGCAAGGAGGGGAGCATTAGCTCCGAAATTCAGGGTAGGGGCCGGAGAACAAAACTGGTTTGTTTGATCCCGTATCATACAAACTAGTAACAGGCAGGCTAGCCACAAAAGAGATGTACTTAAATTTAGCTATACAAAGAGTAATCTGCAATAAAAATAAAAAAAAAATTTACAATTATGACTCAAACAAAAATTAAATGGGGAAGAAAGAGTCTCACTTCAGCAACAAACTGGGCAATCATCCCTTAAAAGCGTGGCACCTGGATGACCGCTGACACATACTCAGACTACTAAAACATATGGCCAAATAAAAAGAAAAAAAAAAAAAAAAAAGAGCACCCGTATGGGGGCAGGGAAGCGGTTGTGCCAGCATGTGGCCTGCAAATGCTGCATTTACGCCTTAACGGCTGCTCGCTTCAGCGAGCTCGAGACCTTCTCCCAGCCACAGCTTAGCCCGTTGTCAGTCTGTATTTTACATTATCATTTAACAACGATGGAAGCGCTGGGTAGCACCACTGCCACGGGTAAACACAGCCCTGGCTGTGGGCTGCTCTGCAGACGAAGGGCCTTGGACTTTAGAGTCCATTTCACCGCGAAACAGCCTCGGCGGAGGCTGTCCCGTCTCCCCACAGGCGGCAACCGGATCTCGCAGGGAAACTGGAGACGGAGACATTTAAATTCAATTAATTAAGTTAATTCAAATTAAACAGAAGGTTTGGACACAAAAAGCCTAATTTGTTTGTATGCCAGGAACAGAATTGGGTCTACTGTGTCCAAAGCTGTCGTGACAGAAGCATGAAGCGCAGAGGCCCAAGGTCACGACAGGAGACTTGAATTCAAGACCCTAAGCCTCAGCCGCGTAAGATCGTAACAGCTAATCATTACTATCATATAGTGCTATAAAAACCTTCACAATCCGCATTTTACTGATAGGGAAACTGAGGCACGGAGAAGTTGTGTGTCTTCTGTTGAATTTGGAAGCAAACCCAGCTCTTCTGCAGCCCCCAGCCCACGCCACACGATCACCCTGAGCATTCAAACGAAAGCAAGTAGTCATTTCTTTAAATTCATGGCCCACATCAACATTTTTACAGCTGATTTCCCTTGCCTCTCTCCAGATTAGTAAGAGCCTTGCAGTTGATATCCACTTTTTTTTTTTACCCTAAGCTATTCTCTCTGATAAGACATGTAATGATAGTTATCCTAGCACTACTCAGAAACGGATACACCAATTTTTCTAACACGTTCAGGATTTGACTAAATTGGACACAGAAAACCTACAATTTTTCCCTAATGCATGCTCGTAATTTGTCTACAGCATATTAACTGAATTATGGACTGTCGGTTTTGTTTCTTTTGAACATCGGTGTAAAAGCTTTGAAATACACCACTGCAACAGAAGCCCTGTGCCCTATTATGTGCTCCTACACAAGCCATCATATTAACAAACCTTACATTATAGCTTTGCATAAGAGTTTATCATAGTTTTAGAAGCTTTCCTCTTATATTCACAGTTCTATGTCCTTTATACAGCACTGCCATGATAAAAAAGACATCATGACCTAGGAGGGGAAGGAAAGACTGTGTTTCTTCCCCTCTTAAACATGACAGCAGGCTTTACTTTAGAGACCAAAGAAAACTCGGTATTTCTTGGCCAAGGTGGAATCCCCAGACACACTGTAAGCTTTTTGGCTGAAATGCAAGAGGATTGAAGTTTACCTCAAATCTTCCTCTGAGGTGAGGTTCAAGGAGCTTGCTTGCCAGTACCTTTTTCTAAGAAAATGCTAATAGATTTTCTGGGGATCCTCTAGTTCCCAGACTGCTAGTTCAGAACTCCAGGTCTTCTGACTCCATCTGAGGTATTAAAATAAACCTTGCACCTGTAACTGATCCAAACAAATGCCCCTTTTTTTCCCCCACAGAAAATAGTACCAACTGGCCATGTTCAGAGCATAAGAACATTCCTCAGTTACCTCTGACCTGCTCTGGTCAGATGTGCTAAGCTTAAGCTAAACTTACAAAAACGTATTTTCTCTAAATGAAGTAATACAGTAACAGAAGAAGTGGAACCCAAACATCAGTTGAATACTAAGTCTTATTTATTAAGATCATGAGTGCTTCTCTCCAATGGAGGAGGGGAACAGAAATAAAATGGGAAAGAACAGCAATCACCAGTTAAAAAATCTCTGTTAAGTAAAAAT
Organism: Anas platyrhynchos; assembly: GCF_047663525.1. NCBI lineage: Eukaryota > Metazoa > Chordata > Aves > Anseriformes > Anatidae > Anas > Anas platyrhynchos. The sequence continues at coordinate 54,264,822 of NC_092588.1, read as the reverse complement.
AAGTCTAGCTGGAGAACGTTAGAAGGAATTACTAAAAATCAGGGATAGGGAAGCCAATAATGACTAGATAGATCATTGCAAGACTCATTTTCAAAATAAAGTCACAATTTGAATAAATATCCCTCATCTGGTTATACAATTACACTGCCTTCAGCTGTTTACTCACCAGTCTGATGCCAACACCTCTCAGAAGAGGACAGTTCTCTTAAACCATTTTCTCCTTATATATTTGTAGTTTGCAGCTATTTTTCCTGGCACACATAATGACAGCACGGACACAAGAAGATTCACCCGTCTGTTCTCTTATCTCTGCATGCTGGCTGAAATAAACAGTTTGTGGGATTTATTCCAGATTAGAAAGGCACTGTGACAACATAGAGGCCAGACCTCATTTTCAATACATGTTTTTTAATGAGAAATTTATCAGTCCCTCTCAGCGTGAATTGCACTTTGGAACGGGGAGGGAGCACCAAACTGTTTTAATGAACTCATCCTGAGGCCAGCCTCCTAGCCTAGTTCATTTTCTCTCCTTTGGGGCAAAGGATAGGTTATGAATCGTAACAATTCTGCTCTAGCCCTTGCTAACCTGCCAGTCAACTTCTTCCTAATAGTGGGTTTCTTAAAGAACATACAGTCTCTAATTGCCAATTTCTTGTTCTTCTTTTCCCCTTACCTTTTTTTTTTATTATTGTTATTTAATAAAACCTCAGCTTCCCGCAGTGTATTCAGATAATCATTTGGAACAGGAAAAACTACACTGTCATCTAGCTTCCACTCCTCTTTTCATAACTGGAAGTAAAAAGCACAACCCCCTTCTTTCCATGCTTGGCTGGTTTTCCTCTGCATATGGAGTATGTTCAGCTAGAATATGGCAGCTAGAAGGGAACTACAACCCACGGACTGAATCACCACCTAAGCATCAATATGTCCTGGAAAATAAAACATACGGCCACGCATGCAAGTCAGTTATCGGAAACATGCAGAAGGGCATGTAATTGAGAACAGCAATTCCCAAACCTCACCAATTACCAAAACAGTAAGCACAAGTGATTGACTGAAAGAACATAAGCAAATCTCCCCTCCGTAAGTATGCTTTATTTTAGCCCTGACAAGGTTTAAAATTAATATTACTGGCTTATTTTAAGTTGCCTTGCGGTAAGATGTTTGGTTATGAACATTAATCTAGGACTGATTTTAGACAGTGCACCAAAGCAGGTAGCATTATTACCCTTTGGTGCTCAATCTTCCAGCCTCATCAGGCCAAACAGCCTCTGATGGAGCACTCGAGCTTTCACCCTGCAGCCTCCCTACTGAAATAGGACCAAAGTCTCAGTCACAAGGGCATTTTTTGGGTTCCCATCCAGTAGAATGACCAGACCTGTGGACAGCTGCCAGTAACAACTCAAAGCATCTCCCTGTCGATATGTACATGTTGATTTCATATCCCATCATATTTCTAATCACATATAGAAAGCAGATCTAGCACACCAAAGAACAACAGGTTACCCAAACAGTTCATGCTGCCATTAGCCCATTTCTTGAGTAGCTTTAGGGCTCTTTCCCACGTTACAAGAAAGAGAATAATTCAGGTTGGAAGGGACCTCTGAAGGCCACCCAGCCCAATTTCACACTTAATGCAGGACCACGATGGAAATACTGTGAAAACAAAACACTGCTTTTGGTTTGTGGCTGATCCACATCGATGCTTTTGACTTCTTAACTTGGCAAATTAAAACCCAAGGTTCTCAGTTATTCTCAGCTGGAGCACGGTGAAACAAGAACTAAAGTTCCCTGTCTTAAAAATAAAATTTTAGAGGCGCAAAATCCATCTTTTCCTCAAGGAAAAAAAAAAAAAAAAAAAAAAGTGTCCCATTTCATTATTTATTTGTTCATTCTGTTTCCCAACACACAGTTATTGCAATTTGGACAAACTACTAATGAACTGCAAAGCAAAGATCCGGTCACATGTCAAGGTTATACATGGAGGTCCATCCCGTACTTGTTTATGTAGGGAATCAGAACAGGGAACACAAGCTTAGAGATATGGTATCATGAGATATCACAAGTATCAAAACTACACAGCATCTGCTGCATTCCCCTCTTTTTTTTCTCAACTATATGCCCCTGAACTGCACGTTACTGAATTCAAGCTTGAGCCCCTTTGCACAGGACAATTCAATTAAAACACATCTGGAAGAATAAATTCTTCTACTGACTAAGTCCCGGATCCAATTCTCATTTATTACACTGCTGGGACAGTATCCCTTAAACACTGTGATCAAAAGCAAACCTTTTTTTTTTTTTTTTTTCCTCTTCTTCTTCTTTTAAAAGGCATCAAAGCAACAATGTTTGGATTAATTTTCATTTGTTCTGAAGCTACAGGTTATGTGTATTCATTTTTTGGATCAGGAGGAACTCTGCCCAAGTTGAACTCAGCAGTTAACCCATCCAAACTTAGCAGACAATCAGAAATGGAGTTACTGGTGACAGCAAACGGAGCTGCAAACCTACCCCGCGCTGCGTAGCACTTCTCAACCCTTATCACAAACACAACTGTCTCATTTCTCCACCGAACCCACATCACAACTGGAATCACCCCAAAGTCAGGGCTGACAGAAAGCCAGCCAGCTGCTCCACAGATGAGCGCTGAGCATCCATCCATCCACACAGCCATCAGGCACAAGGCATCTCTCACTAAAACAACCGTGCTGGACAGTCAGCAAACAAACACTGCTCATTGAGAGCTGAGAGCTGCCAGAAGAACGCTTCCCCCTCACCCTGTCCCAGGCTCTTCTAGCCCAAGGTCATGTCTGCTCTTCAAAATTAAAGTGGTTTTTTTTGGTGATGCTTTTTGTTTAACAGTTTCTGCAACACACTACTTCAAACTTTTTTTTTTTTTTAATATTTTTATAATATTTTTAAACAAATTTTAAACAACAATAATAATTTATAATTGTATATTTTAAAGCAAGCAATCACTTGCAAAGAAAAAGAATACTCTGACCCTTTAAGACACCAGGTCCCAACATTTTTAATTCATGTCCTTTTCTGTAACATGCACACGCATGTACGTTGTCCTTCCTCATTTCTCAAGTCCACAGTTTAGAGGTTTTCTGAAGGAGGCAACTGGCCATGCATTTTCTGTGCAGCACCCAAAAAACTCAGGCACTTAGTAAGTGTATTAATAATAGTATTACTTATTTAATGCTACAAAACAGAAAATGATGTACCTTTAGGAAAGATTCCTTAGTTCAACACCAAGGCTTGCAACAGCTAACATGTTTTCATCTCGACACCCTTGAAATATAGCTTGCTTCCCACATCTGCTAAAGTCATGATTGTTTTTTCACCTTCTCCCTCCAGATCCACAATCTGGCAGGAAAGTCATCTTCCCCCTCCTCTAGAGGCTTGGAAACTGAGAGCTGACTCTTAATCCAAAGGAGAAAAAAAAAAAATCTCTCAAAATCTAACCTTCAATTTTTGCTGAAACTGCTGCCATCAGGACTATGAGGGATATGCACACCCCTCACGTGGAAGTTATTCTGCTTTTACACACCCCATCAGTAGTTCTGTGTGCCTTAGTCCCAGACATTAAAATCCAAATGTCACAGACATCAGAGGTGTCCTTGGCAGCAAGCTGCTTACCTTTTCTTGATGCAGTGAAGGGCATCAGAGCTGTAAAAATCAAGACCCGTTACCCAGTGCTTAAATGGATCACTTAATTGCACTACGAGTTTGATTCTATGTAAGTGGTTTAAAGAAATCAGAAAATTAAGCTTCCTTGATCAAACAGCTATTCTCAAAAGCAGACTGGGAGCGTGAGAGGATGGAAGAATTAAGCCATGCAAGGCTCTAAAGGAACACAAAATTTGGGAAGCTCCCCAGCAAGCCACTGGGGGATGGTAATAATAAACACGTTAAAACTGACAGCATGACAACCAATGCCTACCACCAAAGAGACAGTAAGAAGAGAGCTAAAAGCAAAATAGTTTTATGCCGATAATGGAAGGACACAAAGCTCTGGGCAGGGCATGGGGCACTTCACTCTCTGCAGCTCCCAATCCTAAGACCAGCAAAACCTGGTTTTGTCATGTTTGCGCTTCATCCCAAGACATTAATAACACAAAGAGGCAACAATAACGCTTATACAACTCTGCCCCTGTTTCACCAGTGACTGAGTGGGTACGATGGAGGAGGATACTCCAGAGAGCTCCAATCTAAGGAGCCAAGGATGCTGTGCCACATTTCAGTCCCTAAAAAGCAGTCACTTCCTCTTTACTAGGAAGACTGTGGAGGATCAGACACAAGGCAATTTCCAAGCACGCTGCTAATTACTCTCAGGACTGGGAACACAACGAGGAAAGGACCGCACACACCTCACAGTCCCACTGAGCGCTGGCACTGCACTTTCCTGCTACTTTTGGTGAGGTGCACAGATGAGCATTCAGTAACCTGAGAGTGCATTTCAGCCCACAGTTACCTCCTAACTTCACTCGCCTCAGAGTGCTCTGCTCAGATCATGCCAACAGTCTTGACAAGAGCCACCAAAGACTAATTACATGATGATGGTGATGGTGATAATAGAAAAGAGACCTGGAGCAGCTTTTGCACAACGTTTTATGAAACGAGTCGCTCCAGGTTTGTTCCTGGCACCGCTACGACAGATGTCTGGTAATCTCTTGAGTAACAGTATCTTAAGTCTGCCCACGCTGTTTTGCTGTTCACAGCTCCATCAATTTGAAAAACTCCTTCAGAATAACCTAAGATCCTACCTAGGGAATATTAATTGAAGGTTTTCTATCAGATCTTGTCACACTGACTCAGGCTGCTACCAGCAAGTTACTGTTGTGGTGATTTTGTGTCACAACATCCAGTTCTTGCCATCTTCCCATTTTATGGACATTTTATTGCAATTACAGTAGAACGAGTTATAAGAAATTAAACATTGTCAAATTCTTTGGTTAATTTGCATTTAATCGACACCTGCTGTCAGACCCTCACATGTTGTACGTATTTGGTTTTGGTCTATTAAACCTCTGAAGCATCGTGGAAGTTCAAAAGCCAAGTCAGTGAGAATTACACGACAGACATTGCAATTCAAACACTTGTTTACACAAGTCCCCGTGGCCTCTCACATCCCAAGAGAAATTTTGCAGAAGCTACACCACAATTCAACTAGAGTTAGACAACAGAAACCAGCTGACACGGCTTCAGGAGTCACCCAAATTAGAAATAATTACGTTTTAGAGTAATTTCTATAATGACCTCCGTATTTCTGCTTGTGACTCCCAAGCTAACCACAGCAGCACACAAAGTTTTGCTGCTACCATTGTGAATAAGCACCGTCCCAGGTCTCTGTCACCCACAAGTTCCTCAAACAGATATTCCGCAGGTTTTTTTCTTTTAAATATATTAATTACCCTATTAAAATATTAAGAGTCTAATATTACTGGATAATTCATCATTATAAGCACCTTCACAGCATGACTTCTTATTCTGGAGTTATCCTTACTACCTACTTGCTAGTTCAACCATGCTCAGAGTTGCAAATGAGCCTCTGTAATGATTAACTGCAAATTCATTTACCAGTTCCCCCCTTACAATATGAGGACATTTTCAGAGGTCTTGGTAACAGGATGCATTTGGGATATACAAGACACAAAATCAGACCGTTGACATATCTACATGTAAAATACAGCACGGAACAAAAGAATCAAGTTTGGGATTAAAAAAAAAAAAAAAAAAAAAAAAAAGAGAGAGAGGAAATGAAAGAAAGAAGCTGCAACTATATTATGCAAAAGCGTTTTGAACAAACATCCTGACAAGCAGTAGTTTAAGGAAAGTCATGACAAAACGGGATTTGAGAAAAGTCAATCATGCTGATAAAATAAAAAAAAAAACAAACACTGAGTTTCTACAATTAATGTGTGGTGGTTTTTTTGTTTTTTTTTTTTGTTTGTTTGTTTTTATGATTGCCACTGTAATGTGTTTCTGAATATTTGAGATATCTTAATCAGTTACTATTTCTAATGAACTCTAGCTCATGGGGCTAAGTCTGAAGACGTCATTGTCAGAATGTCAAGGCTTATTACCCCTTCATTTGTCAGTCTTCTCAACAGTCCTCCTTCTCACAGCTCTGTTTCAGAAGCAAAGGAAAACGTGTCTTCTTCATTACGTGTGAGAAACAATTCTGCAAGCATGGCCAAGATAGATACACACATTCAAGGATGCATTACCACTGCGGTCTAAAACCAAAAATCCGAAGCGTTTCATACACTAATGATTTCACAACTCTTTTTTTCCAAGAGTAGAGATGTGATGCCTTAATATCATGTCCAAGCTCCAGGTTTTGTTAATTACATCCTACCTACCTAAATGCCCCCTGTAGTTTCAATTAGACATGGTATTCTTCTTCACTTCCCGTCTTGATTATTGTGCACTGTTGCTAAGCACTAGTTAACAGTTGCCACATTCACCCCAAGTTGGCTGCACTTCAGTGGTCATTCAAAGAATTAAATACAAAACATATGGTACAGAACCATACAAAACGTAGAGGCACTTTTAAAAACCACTCTAAAATGCTTAATATGAAAGAAACAGCAGGGTACCCCCCTCAAAGTAAAATCCTTACAGTTCTACATCCACTTAAGTTTTCCTAGAAATATAGAAAATTATAGAGAAATGCAGTAAATCACTTTCTTTTAAGCTATCACTAATAAAATTTCCTTGTGTGTATTTTTGACATTATACTGAATCTAGCTTTCCACTGAACAAACAGCCCAGCATTCACAATGTGATAGGCTTCACGGTACATAGCTTTTTCTAGATTTCCCTTAAAAACTAATTGCATTCCCCAAATCCCATTGCAATTAGTCTCCAATTTTTCTTCTTCCTCGTATCTACAAAATACTTTGGACATGACTCGTTGAACCATCAAATATCAATGCCGATGGCAATGCTTTTAAAGCAGACCTTGAACCAAACCTAGTTTTTGAGCTCTGGACAAACTTTTGGCACTTTCTAATTACCCCTTCTATTGTCTGTGACACCCTCATGAGATCTTAGGAAACTTCACGTATTTTAACTAACCCAGTAAAAGCGAAGTTTTTGAACCTAAAATTCAGATTGCCTATTCCCTTTAATCTCATATTTTGGGCTTAAAAACTGCCTTCCCAAAACATCATCACTATTTCTGATTGTTACATATCTACAGCCAAACCCATCTAACAAAAATTATTGGTATGTACAAATAGGTTTTCGTGACTAAACTTTTGTTGTTAAACACCTCAGCCATTTTTTTTTTCCACAAACACTAACAATGCTAAATAAAAACATGCATCATATTTGTTATCTGTATTAGCAGATGTATAATTAAACCTTCAAGGTTTGAAGCCCAATACTTCAAACAGGTAAGCACATACCAAAGATTACTCATTGACTTTATGGGAAGTTTTGTGGGAAATAGGGCTATGAGAAAAATTATGCCTGTGCTTGAAATCCACAAGCATTAAGATGAGGAACAAATAAACACTTCTGAGCAGCTCTGAGAAGGCTCTCCAGATCCTTTTTCCTTTGCAAAGAGCTAATTAAAAAGATAATAGCATCTATCAGGCTCCATAAAACACAGTTGTCCTACTCACAAGCAAGTTCTTCATGGTAAGGATTGGTATTTTCAGAGCAAGTAAGGGGGGTTGTTTGTTTGTTTGTTTTCAATCTTTCCAGTGCTTTTGCAATAAGCTTGCCAATCAACTGAAGACCCTTGTTTTTCTTTTGAGAGCATATCCCAACCAGGGCAAACAAAAGCCAAGCGTAGCTGTGCGTTACAGCATTTACCAGCACAGAAAGCCTCTACCTGTCCTCCCTGGTGTCACACACAGATCCTCAACTGAGCCCCGCAGCTCCTCGCTTCGCTCGCAGCTCTAAGCCACTGCAATCCCTGTAACAAAAGCATAGGCTGCTTTTATTCCTAAGGAGTCAAAATAATTAAAGACCACACTTTCTTCTTCAGCAGTCTTTTCTTTCAAGCTTTAAAAAACTCTTGATAGGAAGGTATCTGTGACATATGAGGAACGTGAAACACAGCTTTAGTCACATCGGGTGCCACTCAGTGGGTAAGTCACAAGAGTCACCAACTCGAAGCCAAATGTGATTACATTTAAGACATCGCATCTTCAGGTTATTTGTAGCAAAAATACCGACAAGGAAAAGGAACGGGAAATATTTTTTCACTGGGTGGTGACACATCTGCTAAGTCTTACATTGCAGAATACGGACTAGCGCTTGCAGGCTTGGGGCCTAAATAAACAGCAACCAGCGACCTATCCTCGGGGTTTTGACCAAAACCCTACAATCTGAAGAAAGTTTTCACCTTCCGGAGACTTCAGCAAGCAGCCAGGAAGCACTAGGTGGGGAAAGGCAGAGCCCCCCAGCTTGCCAGCCGCTGCCGAGCGCGGCTCGTAAACCTGTCAGCCAGCTTGGGGCGCCCACACCGACTTTACTTTTTTTATTTTTTTGTCCTCACGGAGGACAAGCCGGCCGTGTCCTTACCCTCTGCTCCCCAAAACCAGCCGGCACCCCCACAACCCCCCCCTCCAAGCCCCGCGCAGCCTGAGGCGAGGCAGCCGAGCCCCCTGCCGGCGGCGGCGCCTCACGGCAGCGCGGGGCGGGCGGGCTCCCCGGCGGAGCCACCTGCACCCCCCGCACGAAGCCCCGGCGATGGGGGGGAGGTTTCACACCCCCTAACACCCAGCCCCTGCTCCTCCCAGCCCCACCTCGCCCCATCCTGGGGGTCAGCCGCCCCCCAGCCCTAAAACGACGGCAACAAAGGGCCGGAGCCCACCCGGGGGAGGGCAGCCCGCGGGTGACACCGGCCGCCGGGTGAGCGGCAGCGAGCCCCGCTGCCTTTGTGCCCCCTCCCCGGTAGCCCCCCGCCTTACCTTGCCGGGCAGGGAGAGCAGAAGTTGAAGCACCTTCCTTCCACCCTTCCCTCACTTTTTTATCTTTATTATTTATTTATTCCTAATTTATTATTATTATTATTATTTTAATCCCCTCCTCCTCCTGCCGCCCGGCAGCCCGGCTGCCGCCGTCTCCCCGCGGGTCTCGGTCTCCCTCTGCCTCTCCGCCGGGAGGAGGGGAGGGGAGAGAGGGGAGGAGAATGGGGCGGACCCGCAGGTGCCGCCCCTCCTGCCCTGACAGCGGGGAGGAGAGGGGTCGGGGGGCGGCGAGGCTGATGGGGGGGGATCCAGGAGACTCCCCAGGGTGCGGTGGTGGAAGGGGGATGAAGAGTGGGGAGCCCCGAGGTGGGCGCGGGGTGATGGAGGGGGCTGAGGGGCGCCCGGTCTGGGAGGGAGCCCGAGGGTAAAGGGAATGGGGCAAGGGAGGGAGCGGGGAAGGCTCGTAACGCTGCAGGTGGGCTGTGTAGGGATGGGGCGGCTTTGGGAAGGGTCGTGAGGGGCAGCTGAGGTGCCTCGGTGTGCTCAGCCCCGAGCAGGGCAGGCTGAGGGAACGCCTCATGGCGGCCTGCAGCTCCCTCACGAGGGGAGCGGAGGGGCAGGCGCTGAGCTCTGCTCTCTGGGGACAGCGACAGGACCCGAGGGAACGGCATGGAGCTGGGACAGGGCAGGGTCAGGCTGGGGGTTAGGGAAAGGGTCTGCACCCAGAGGGTGCTCTGGCAATGGGACAGGCTGCCCAGGTCAGTGGTCAGGGCACCAAACCTGGTGGAGTTCAAGAAGCGCTTGGACAACGCTCTCAGACATCCAGGGTTTTATTTTTGGCTGGTCCTGCATGGAGCCAGGAGTTGGACTCAGTGATCCTTGTGGGTCCCTTCCAGGAGAGGATATTTTATAATGTCGTGATTCTGGGCTGGGGCATAGTGAGGCTTTTCCAGCCAGATGGCTGTGTGCGGGAGAGAGGGCAGGAACTGAGGGCAGAAACTTAAGAAGGTTAAAACTTGCCCGAACTGATCCGTTTGTGTGTGAGGGCATGAGGGACTGAGCCAGAAAGAAGGTATGGACTGTCCTGAAGGGAAAATAGACCTCATTGGGGTGTCACAGCATGTGGGGCGCTCAGACAGCAAAGGTGGCTCCATGGCTGGCGAGGGCAGAAGGTGGCACCAGCAGGACACAGAAATTCCCCCAGGAGAGGTGGCAGTGGCCTGCCAGGGCTGTGGGCACAATTTGTCATCAAAGGGGCCACCTCGTGTCTTGTTTTGGGATTAGGTAGACATTGAGCTAGCACAAGCGTGGTAAAGAAGAAGCTGGAACGGCTTAGTGAGCTGGGAGGGTGCCGGAGATGGAATAAAGAAGGACACTGTGAGCATATTTGTGTTGGAGGTTAAACTGAACGGGTTCAAGGCACGGCAGACAGATGATGGAGTCTGAGTGCGTTGGAGGGGATGGATAGAGAAGGTTCTGGAACATTTCAAGCTCTAAGTGGAGCCAGAGGCTGTCTGCAGAAAAGTGGCTTTGGATCCTCAGCGTGCATGAAGATGAAGGTCAGATTTAGCAGGAGCGTGGGAAGGAGGCTAGAATTGCAGCAGGGCATTTTACAGGTAAATATCCATTGAACTGCAGAAAAATGATTTTGCCTTTTCTTCCCTTTACCTTTGATTAAGTTACCATATGAACCATCTCCTTTTTTTCCTTTTTCCCTTTTCAGATGGTGTATCCCTGATCCTTTTTCTTCTCTCAGGACCATAGGTATTACAGGCTTATCTCACACAGTATCCTACCTTTCTATCTCAAGAGCTAAGAAAAAAAAAAAAAGTGACAAAAAGAAGTGGTAGTATCATTTTTCTTTGACAGGAACCTGCTGCTGTGTGATGTTGAGAGGCAGAAGATGTTCAGTACTTTTCTCGCATCCTTTTCTTTTGTATTTACTGGTAAAAAAGACTAAGTTCCAGCATCCTTGCGCATGTTCTCATTACCACAAATAATGAGACTTTTCATCAAAAAGTGATAGAGAAAAAACTGTTCTTACTTCTTGGAGAAAATAGAGATAGCACAGAGGTGGTGTGGCACTGCAGTACTTCTGCTTCGTCCAGCAACAGGGAACAAGGGTCTGTCTAATAGCTAATATAGATGGTTTCAAATATTCAACAGAATTAGCCTCTTTCTTAATCAATCCCACTCTTCTGATAGGTTTTCTTTATTGGTTCTGTTCTGTTTTACCTTGATGGGAGCAATGCATTCTTTATGCCTTGCTAATTTGCAGTGCATTTCATCAATGGGAATCAATTAGGATTGTAATAACGCATGCGTGCATCTGTGTAGGTACAGTAGAGACCAAAGGTTGGGGCATATTATTATCCAGTTTTCATAGCAAACTTGACAGAGAAGAATCTTTACATGTAACATATATAGAAAATATCTACAATGCTGTCTTGTATGCCCCTATATGAGTATATATTTCTGGTTGCATGCTTTTTTCCTACCAACTTCTTTGGCTACTGCCATAAAACCCTACAACCCTCTTACAAATACTGTCATGCCACAGCTGTTCTCAAAAGCAAGGTACCTGCCAAATAAAGCTTGTTGGCTACTTTGATTCTGAGGGGAACTATGGCAAGTCACATGAAAACTACAAATCAGTTGGTTTTGATGGGACTATTCACATACTTGAACTGCTTAGAGCTGGGCTTCAGCTGTGGGTTTTCCGAAGATGCACCTCCATTAGCCTATTTGGTGTCTATGTATTTACAATTTGCTAATAATATGACCCTCAACAGTAGGTAAAAATTAGGCAAAGTGGAGCTGAAAAGAGTCTGCCAAGTCAGATCAAGGTCTGTGGGCAAGTCCTAAACCTTTGCCGCTTTACCTGTCCTAAGCAGTACACTTAATTTTCTGGAAACTTGGAAGCTGATAGCTACAAAAGAGTTTAGGCTGATGTTCTAATATGTCTACTTGTATATGTGGACTACTCTGTTGGTACAGTTCAAAATATACAGGAATTAAGCAGTGTCAGCCCTGTGAGATAATATTGCCATGTATCCCTGAGCAGATTTAGACAGTGACATTATTATTGCTTTAAGAAGTACGTGAGAGATTTGAAAGCATAGCAAGGTGCCTGTAAAATGCCTGTTATAGCATCTGATCATTCTAACCTGGATGGCTTAGTTACGACGAAATCAATCCCGGTTATTGCAGGCTAGATTTTCCCTGACCTTTGAGCTTCATTTTACTTAGGGAATGTATAAGAATTGTTCTGATAGTTTTAATGCAATAACTCTTTTCTTATTTGGACTTATTTTTGTTTTGCCTTTTTTTTTTTTTGGAAAGGAAGAAACATTCATTATATGTTTCCTTCTAACTTTCTATTTTGACTATCAACATTTACAGCTCGTAGGGTGGTTTCATCTGTGCCATCTGTGTGCCATATTGCACATCAGATGGCAGGATAAAATCTGTAGCAAGAACATTTTGGGACATAAAAGTCTTTCAGGGTTTGAAGCCACGATACTCACGGCACAAACGTGTGGAGCCGCTCATGTAACTGAAACAGAAGACACAGAATGCCAAAGCAGCTGCAGAGTGAAAGAAAGGGGAGACCACACAGTTTGGGCAGCACACAGGCCACGAGAACAAAAGAACGTTTGAGGGAAGAAGAAAGTGCGACTTCAGGCAGCGAGAAACCAGAGTCAATCATCAGGAATTACTGACAGCAGACATGCACTCACGCGGTGATTAGGGGCTCGCTTTGGGAAGCCGTGTCAGTTAACACCAAGGTAAAGAGGCAGCATCAGAAAGGTACCTGGTTTAGCAAGCAGCATTTTCTGATCCCTGGCTAGGCAGCGTTGTCATTCATGTGTTGGGTTTTAGCTGTGCTCATAGCCACCAGGCAAGGCACCATCAGCTGTCATATCTCCTGTTATAAAGGACTGCCTTTATAAGAAACTTAATGTGGCATTATGGTTTGTGCAAGGATTGACGAGCCCCCGGTTGAACCACAGAGGTTGATAGGTATCCTTCAGTCTCAAGCCCTCACAATGGGTTTCATTGTCCCCCGCCTTTACGTATCTCTTCACTTTTTTCACAATTTCCAATTTAAAGAGCAAATAAAAAAGGAATAAGACCCCTTTGGGTACAGCATGCTAAATACTGTAGCTAGTAGGAGCTGCCAGGTACCCCTTTCCTAGCCATGAGTGCAAACTTCTCAACAATTTCAACCTTTTTTTTTTTTTTGGTTTTAATAGCAAAGGTGATCTTAGATCATTCTGGACCAGAGCTTGTATTTATATTTGTCTTGCCTGTTACATAAAAGTATTCACTGATAACTCGGTATATCCAACCTCAAAATTTAGGTTTCAGGTAATTAAAAAAAATACAAATAGCAATGAAAGAGAACCCTCTGCTTTAACTTCTTGTTATTCACAAACTATCAATTTTATACATGCTAGAAGCAGTATTTTTTTTCCTTTAAACATTATTAAGAAGGTTTTATTTGATCCAACCTACCAAACTGTTGTCATTAAATTCTACCTGAACAAAGTGTCTGAATTGCACTAACCCTCTCTTGCAGTTGCGAAGAGCTGATGGCAAACTTAGCTTTGTCTTCCTTTGTTGGGGCTAAAGCAAATCCCACCACCCTGATGGGTAATTCTGATATGAGCCTTGTGAGTAACTTTCTGCATGAATCACAATGGTCTTTTATGATTTGTTATACCTTTCTCCCTTTGTTATTGCCGTGAATTATTCTTTCCCTAGTTGTAATAATGTAAAGGGTCTCTTTAAAGTCGAGGCATCGATGAAATGAGCACTACCCAAATATTTGTGGGCTATTCCCTAGAGAGCATTTATTCCAAATGGAAAAAACAGATGTACAGGATGAAACAGAAGCAGGGATGGAGATGGGGAGCTGGAGTATGTAAAACTGAATGTTTTTAATGCAAACACTCTGAGGGCAGAGCTAGGAGCAGAATTCAGGTCTCCTAATGCTCAGGTTGCCCAAAGCCCCGTCCAGCCTGGCCTTGAACACCTCCAGGGATGGGGCTTTCCTGGTGGTTTAGCTTTCCATAAACTTTCTATAAAATACTTTCTATAAAAATTTATAAAATACTTGGTATTTGGAGCTTTCTACAAAATACTTGGTATTGCAGTGACAGCTCTTGTTTACAGGCTGACAACCGTACCCCATCTAACATGCAAGGCCCAGCGGGATGCCATTTCCTTTGCTAAGAAGCATGCCCTGAACAGCAGACTGTGCCAGTAAGAGGCAAAAGGCACCGAAGCTCTGCTTTGAACAGGAGGAACTTCTGGCATCTGCACGAGAGAGTCTGTAAGAAATCTTCTCTTTATAATTCTCTATGTAATTTGTCATATTTAATTTTGTATCAGGCAAGGCTGTGTAAAAGTACTACCCCTTTCTAAAACTTTCAGAGCTACTGTAAAAAATTAAGTTCTGTATTAAGGAGAACTAGGTAAGGTAGAATTTATCTTAGCTGAGACTCATCTTAGCTGAGCCTTTTCAGAGTTTTTTTTTTCTTGTATAATTTTTTATTTTAAAACCATTTTCAAAATCCACTAATCTTTCAGTGGGATCCTCTTTAGTAACTAAGCTGTGCGTTATTCTAGAATGTAGCTGACTGAAAGGTGTCATACAGTGTGAATTTGTTTTTTATGATTGAGCCTGTTTTACATATTCCCTAGAATTAGCACAGTCCATTTTGACTTCTGTCAATGGGAAGATAAATTCTAATTTTTACTACACAACAAAGCGTTATTGATACATCATTGTTTTTGAAAAGGAAAATGAAAAGCATGTTAACTGCTTGCTTTAAATGATTCAGGAAGAGTTTTCTGCTTGTAGTTGGATTTGTGTAGTTTGACTAAATGTAAAGAATTTCCACGTGTCATACAAATGGAACACTGCCTTCTGTTTAAATATTTTCAAAATGCAAAACTGAATGAAAACCAACCTCCATAAAATGGAAAAGCATGCCTGCAACTGACTGTGCAATAAAACATTCAGCTGTGCTCTGGCTCATCCATCATCTCCTGGTTGTTTTCTAAGACACAGCTTAGATCCGGTACTCCTAAATTACTTCTCCATTGCCAAACACGTAATTTAGTCAATAATTTTACAGTCTAGAGTGAAATAATCCTTTTAAATAGGGCTTACTTACAGAGGAGGTAGTCCTGCCTAACTTAAGCCATCTAAAAGTTAAGCTCTTATCTCTCTTTATTTACAGACAGTGAAAATACCTGGTCAGTGCTGGCTTCATCCCATTCTAAACTGAACACCTTCAGAAGGCAACCTGAATCTCCCCTCATCGACTTTGAAGGAGCTTAGAAACCTAGGTGAGACTGCGCACCTATACGGTCCCTCTCCTTGTACTGCCACCCCTCGCTTACTACAGGGATATAAAACAGTTCCCCCTGTTGTTCCATGTTTGACTTGCACAAAAGAAGCACTCGGGCTTTCTACAGAGACCTGTCCCCCGGCTCGATGGGAAAAAGGACAAGTGGCACTTTCATATCAGCAATTAAATTCAAACCTCCCAAAGGCTTCTTTTGTTTTCTCTTCTTTTGCTTTCGTAGCACTGGCATGATTTGATGAGTGAAGTTCAATGGTAATTTATTTATTTTTTTAATTTGCAATGCTTCCTGCAGTTGTTATCAGCAAGTGTGGTGAATCCCATCAAAGTAAATATATCAGTGTTGGCTAATGTTTCTTGTGATATTTTGATATGTATTCTGCACCTAGCTGTAGAATGGCAGTGAACATGAAGACACGGGCGCTTATGGGTAAGAAACAGAAATCCCACAATTACAGATTTCCTGGCGTTAGTGTCATGTTTGTAATGCGAGGCATTTTTAGAATTTTAAAAATTGCTTTACATTTTTTTCGCTGCGTACAGTCTGCAGAGGTTTATCTGTCTAGGGTATCGAACCTTCCTCTCGGTTTGTTACTCTTTTGCTTTGTTGCCAGAAGGTCACAGATGTGTTTGAGCTTTCTGGGGTTTTAGAAATGGGAAATATTTTTAAAGTGAGTTGGATAAGACAGCACGAGCCCTCAGTGTGCTTGGTTTTGTCACTACTGCCTTCACCCAGACAAAATTCCTGCTTAAAGCAGCTTACGGTAAATTCCCTGTGTAGCTGCCAGAACTAACAGTCACTCCCCTCCTGGTTTTCCTACCAGGTCCACACACATCACGGTAGACCAGACTTCATCCGAATAAAATTCCAAGCTGCTAAGTGAAGTTAGTGCAGCATTCACTGTGTCCTCACAGGCTGAGGTGCTGTCAGCAGCAGCTCTCTCTCTTCGCCTTGCGGAGGCAAATCTCTGAGCTTACTGAGCTACCTACTCTCATATTTATAAATTCCCTGACTTCCCCAGAAGGGTTTACACGTGCGTGAAAGCAGACGTGTCTTGGCTGGGTTCTCTCCAAGTACTGAAAGCCAGGTAGGTGTGTGCTGCAGGGTGAGACGTGCCAGCTGGCTCTTCCACAGCCAGTTTCCCCCAGAAGCTCTAGAAACATGTCTGAGAGCCACCACACCTCTTGTGGGGAGCTCCCAGGGTCCTCGCCTTGAGCTGTCTTAACCTGCACTCTGCAGCTGTGCAGGCACACAGGGTTTTAGCTGCTCCTCTTCCAGCCGGCTCTCATTTCTCAAAGAAAAAAAAAAAAGTACAAAGTTAATTCTGCGGCATACACGTGCCCACAAAGCTCCCTGCAGGAGTAAATTTGTATGCGAGTTACAAGGTATTAATTATACAGCACTTAATACTTAGTACAATATTAATACTTTAGTCTTCTGAATATTCCTCTTTGCATGTCATTTTCCTGGGAGATTAATTTTTTTCAATGCATGGTAAAACTTTTGCTTTTAATACTGAGTTACATTTATTTGGGAATCGGGCAAGTTGGCTGGTTTGTAAAGATTAGTATAATTTGCCATCTTTCACTATATTTATGATTATATTTATATTTATGTTTATATTACACAGTGTGTTAATATTATAATAACATCATTTATATTACACAGTGCTACCAAACGTGCAGTGGGTTATGGTTGTGAGCAAGCTGCTCTACAGCTTTCACATTCCCTTGAGCCTCCTGTTGGCATCAGCGAAACAGAATCAGAGGAGGGTCCCCAGGTGCATTTTGCAAGCAGTCAGAGATGGGATTCAGCCTCAGGTTTGTCAGCAGGGAGGGCTCTGCCTGGGAACCTCCAACAGCCAGCAAATAACCCTCAAAGTAACCCTCACTGCCAGCTCTGGCAGTGTGGGATCCTCATGACTGCAACGTGAGGTTTCAGGTCACTTCTTATTTACATATTGGGTTGTGGGTTTCTTTTATTATTCTTTTTAACCAGGTTTCTTAGTACCTCCTGCTGGTTAGTCAGAGAGGACTGTTACTGCCGTTGGGAGGGAAGGAAACCTGTCTGTTTGCACTGCTGGGTTAGAAAGACTTCTGAAAGCAGCTGCTGTCCAGTCAGCTGACATGACGAAAATCCCTATGGCTATAAAAACTGGAATCATTAATGCTGTGGATTACTTTTAACATAAAGTTCTAATTAATTAAGAATTATGTTGTCAGTTAATCTCTATTCTTTTTTTTTTTTTTTTTTGTGTGTGTGTGTGTTTAAGGCAGTCCATGTCCCAGCAGCTCCAGAGAAAGGGTAGGTCCAGGCTATGCAAAATGAATCCCTCTGGGTTTTCTAGTTTGTTTACAAGAGCTTTTGTTCATCCAAAGTAACAAAAAGCCAGCTAAGTCTCTTCCTGTCATAACCGTCTCATACTGTCCTAAGTCTCTTAGTGTCATAATGCTTAGCAATCTGTGAGCTGGAAATAAAACATTAGACCATATAAACAAAACTTCTGCTTCCAGAGCAGTGCTGTTTTCAGACCAGTAATCCCACTTGTATGTATATCTCCCTCCTTTGCTGTTTTATTTTTTTTTCCTTAGCCCTTTAAGAAGGATGTTTCCATTTTTTCTTCTAAGAAAATTCAGTTTTATTTAACATTTTGTACTTGAAAATCAGAAGAGTCCTCTTGGTTTTTGGCACCCCAAAATAAAAATCGGGCATACTGCTGTCTGGTTTGGTAGGAACCTCAAAAAAGCAGTAATGCTTTTTCTGAAGTGCTGATGGTGCTTTGCAGTTGGTAACTCCAGCTAACGTGGAAACTTGTAGTGTTGCCAGACAGCCATAGTCCTGCTGCTTGGGTCCTCTCTACATCTGCTGTCATCATCAGAACCAGGAACTTGCATGTTATCCAAAAGGAAACTGGAAAAGCACGAGACTCAGAAGTATTAATTTCCAAATAAAGTTGAGGATGAGGGGAATATTACATCTTACGTGAGTGGAAGGTTTCAGGAAGGAAATCCCGTTGACGGTGGGAGTTGAAAACAGATACTCTGAGCAGCTTACAAAATCCTTCAAGAGATGCTACTAGGGAGGGGACCAGAAATTCCTAAAATCAGTTTTGCCATGTGTAGATGGACGTGAAATGGAGAAGGGCAAACACAGTGATCATTACTGGTCGAAAGAGAGTCTGGTCTGGCTTCATCAAACACCCCAGTCAACTACCTGGTCTTCTCCCTGCCGGCTGACGGGAGGAACGGTGTTTCCACCTACACCTTATCTGGTTTCGCTGGAGCAGAGCTGCTGAGCAACCAGTCAGACCAAGAGCGTGCACAAGAATAAATGCCACCTCTCTGCACAGGGCTTGTCCTTCATCACATCACGGTCAAGCATGCTTCCTTCTACTGTGAGCACCAGCTGACACTCACCTGTCAGGGAATAAGACGGGGAGTTCCAGCAGGATGCCAGGGAAGGAAGATCTGCAAGCACTGGCTGCCCAGAGGGACCGAGGGATCATCCTTGGGCATGGGGACAGCTTGGCACCAGGCTGAGATGGGGCTGGAGTGGGTGCTCTCCAGAGATCCCTTTTTTTCTATCATCAGGAAGCAACTGTGTACCGGCTCAGGAAAAAGGTTGGGACATTTCTATGTGCTTTCAGCTTCCCAATAATTTTGTCTCTGCTGCTGTAGCTAACATGTAAAAAAAAAATAAATAAGATAATCATATGGCGGTGAGGTGTGACGATGTGGATGGCTTGCGTACACATAAACACATGCACAGACACACACAAGCATTGGCACTAGCTGCTCGGTGGGAAAGCAGTCCAGCAGCTAAATGCGAGGATGGAGGGAAGGGTGCTTGAGGTTGAAGAAACCCTTAGAAAAAGAACGACTTCTTATTCTTGCCAGATTTTGTTTCCAAGGTGCTTGTACTGAGGCCCTGTAGCAAACTGGGCAAGAGCTCTGAATGGATGGAAGGTAACATAACCAGCACCCAGAGCTGGTTGCACAACTCGGTTCCACTCTCACCCCTTTCTGTCTGCACCTCCTTTCCAGGAAGCGCCAGAGGGAGGAAATAAATGCTCTCTCCTGGATGGGGGAAACTCCACAGTCTTTTACTCTGGTACTTTCAGAAGTCCAGTAAAATAAATCATCTGACATTTATCCTGGACCTCAGAAACATTTAAAGTTTTACCTGTTCAGGATAACTGTGCTAGGGGCATGGTTTCCATCCCAGGGGAAAGATGTGCAAACCTTGACCTCAAGTGTACTTGCTTCCAGCTATGAGAAAAATTCATGTTCATTGAATAGTTCCAGGAAAGTAATCCTTGATGATTCTCAGAAATACTTACCTCTTTCAGATAGATAAAAAAAAAAAACACCTCTGTTCTCAAAAATTTTATCATGCTGATCCCTATTTTACGCTGCTTTGTTGCCCGTAAGTGAAATCCCTGGGGCATCAGGAGCTCCATCTCGTGTGCTCTGGGTTTCAGACAGCAAGAAGAAACCACCCTTTCCCTTTGCTCCTGTATCGTCCCTGACCTAAACCCAGGAGAACTAGGCCCAGTATTTCAGCATAACAGCAAGAGTAGTACCAAATCCTGAACCACTGTAAATGCTTTAGCCCAACTGTGCATCTAAAGATTTCATTACCCTTTTTATGTCTGCTTTGCAGCGGGAGTTTCTGCTCAGCTCTTGTGCCCCTCTTTTCTGAGTCCTTTTCAGAGCCTGGGCTTCAAAGTCCAGTTTCCCATCTTACTCCTGTGGCCTTCATTCGCTATTCCTAGATTTAGAGCCTGATGTTTACCTGTAATAAAGTATTACCTTCCATGCTTGCTTTCTGTTTACCATCTGATTACATAAGTGACCTATTTTCATTTTAGTTCCTCTGGTCTTTGTGTCTGTGGCAATATTATAATTTCATGTTTTCTCTGCTATCACAGATCAAAATGGATGATGGCCAAGAAACAAGTCCTGTGGAGCTCCCCTCGTTAACACCCCTCTGAACAATGGTTCCTTGTTTAGTATTCAGACTAAACAGTGAGTTAACCAGTTTCTGAACCATCCAGCATGTTAATCTGCTAGAGTTTATTGATCAAGAATTGTGCAAAATGAAAGCCTTGTGCTTTATACTTGATTATTACATAAACAAAACTGTCTTTATGAATTAAGTTTACTCTTCTCCAAGAGATACCAGGTTAGCTCAGCAAAATCTACTTTCTGTAAATCCATGTGAGTTGTCTTCTACTTCCTTTTATTTTGGTATTTATTAACACAGACACTTTGGCCAGCATTTTTGTCTGGTTATGGACATCTGTTGGGCCAATACCCAGAATAATAACAAGCCTGATGGAAATGCATAGCCTGAAACATAGTCTGGTTTCTTCTGTAAACCTTTTAAAACATTATTCCACCATAACCTTTTTTCTCAGCCACTGGAGATCCCCTGGACTTCCAGTTCTTCTAAAAGTGAGTTTTAGTGACTCAAAGTGATCTTCTGTCAGCTCTTTGAAACTTTGGGGATGCTAATGGTATACATTTTCCAATTTTAGGATGCCTGATAGCAGCAGCTGTTGTTTTTTGAGGCACTTACCCTTTCATCAGCAGGGGTGACACCTCTTGCTTTTTTCCTCAAATGCAGCACAGAGATATTTATAGAAATTCCTAAAACAAGTCCATTGCCAGCCTTTGTCCATCTTAAGGTTTATGCCATGTTTGTAGATGCAGAAATCCCATGCAACCTTGAATCAAAAGTGAGATCAGAACAATCTCCTTGAAATGTCTCCTACCTAGCGTAGAGCTGTGTTTGCAGACTGAAGCTTCTCACCTATCTGAATCGCTGTTATGTTTCTGCTGTTTCTATAAAGGAACTAATACAGTATTAAAGTCACTTCTGTTCCAATAATTTTAGAACTGCATTCCACTTAAACTGTTGTTACCTGTACTTCTACTGTTCTTCATCTCTGCAGTGCCCTTGTGCTTCCTTCAGCGATTTCTGTGGGTCTAAAGCCTTCTAGTTGCTGCCACCCAGCCAACCCTTCTGTACATTGTATGCAATCCTCTAATTTCTATAGAACCTTTTACTTACTCTCCATGGAGTTTTATATTTGACCAGTACATCCTTAGTATTGGAGATGTATTAAAATGCTCTAAAATATGTGGTATCGGCCACATTTTGCCATGTATGGGCTTTCTTACAACTAAGTTTGAAGTTTTCTGCGATGTAAGTAGAAGGCCAACAGCATCCTGGCTTGTATAAGAAGCAGTGTGGCCAGCAGGGCTAGGGAAGTGATTGTCCCCCTGTACTCGGCTCTGGTGAGGCCGCACCTCGAGTGCTGTGTTCAGTTTTGGGCCCCTCGCTACAAGAAGGACATCGAGGTGCTTGAGCGGGTCCAGAGAAGGGCGACGAAGCTGGTGAGGGGCCTGGAGAACAAGTCCTACAAGGAGCGGCTGAGGGAGCTGGGCTTGTTCAGCCTGGAGAAGAGGAGGCTCAGGGGCGACCTTATCGCTCTCTACAGATACCTTAAAGGAGGCTGTAGAGAGGTGGGGGTTGGCCTGTTCTCCCACGTGCCTGGTGACAGGACGAGGGGGAATGGGCTTAAGTTGCGCCAGGGGAGTTTTAGGTTGGATGTTAGGAAGAACTTCTTTACCAAAAGGGTTGTGAGGCACTGGAACAGGCTGCCCAGGGAAGTGGTGGAGTCACCATCCCTGGAAGTCTTTAAAAGACGTTTAGATGTAGAGCTTAGGGATTTGGTTTAGTGGGGACTGTTAGCGTTAGGTCAGAGGTTGGACTCGATGATCTTGAGGTCTCTTCCAACCTAGAAATTCTGTGATTCTGTGAAATCAACCTTTAAGGAACTTTCTGCCTAAAACGCTTTGCCTCACTCTCCTTTCTCCCTCAGCCCTGCAGGGCCCGCCCCCCGCCATGCCCGGCGTGGCGGCAGTGCCGCCCAGCGGTGCGCGCCCGCCGCTCCCCGCTCCCGGCCCCGCGGCTGCGGGCCCTGAGGGCCGAGAGAGGCCCGGGGGGAGCGGGGGGACGCGGCCGGGGCTCGGTGCCGGCTCCCGGGCTCCCTCCGTGCTCGGCCGAGGCCCCTGGCACCGCCTCTCAGTCGTGCAGCCCTGTCCTGGGGCACTGCTGTAAGGCTGGGAGCAGGACGCTGCCTGCCTGCGAGCGCCGGGCTGCTGCTGCTTGGCGGAGCTCGCAGGAGCTGGCGACCTGCCCGGAGCACCAGCATGCCCCACGGAAGGTAAAACAAACAAACAAACAGAGAAATGTAAGCAGAAATGAGCCCTCAGACAGGCTTCCTTACTTGGCTCTGAAGATTAATTATTATTTATTTTCGTCTCGAAGGAGGGCAGAAAAGGTGCTGCCTGCCTACCCTTGCTCCCTGTGGCTGCATCTTCTGTGCCAGTCCAGTCACTGCCCTTGAATTGCCCTTTTTGCTTCTGAGAAGACATCGTTTGGGGCTCAAAGGCAAGTCCCGGACATTCTGCCCTCAAATTGCTGATACACCCTCTCTGGATCTCGCCAGCCTCCTCGTGAAGGAGCGAGGATGGATCGCGGCTGATGCAGCAAGGAGACTGAAAGCAAAGCTGCACAGTGAGACACCTGAGGTGAAGCCAGAGGGGCAGCAAGGAAGGGCTGCAGCACACAGATGGAAGAGGCTCTGGCTTGAATCTCCCACCAAAGGATACCAGGGACAGTGACCTAGAGATGGAAACGTGAAGTTGGGAAGTGTCTGATGGAAGAACCGTGAATGCTTCTTGGGGAGATCCAACAATAGTCAAGCACCAACAGTATCAGAACAAGCCCCAAAGCACCTGTACAAAGTTAACATCATTTCAAACATATTTCAGCTAAAATCCTGAGTTTTTACCAAAGCGTTTTACAGTATGGGACTGCAGACTTCTGATCTGATACTACAAGTCTTAAAGCCAAATCTCCTGTGTCCCCAGACTGCAGCTACTTAAAATATCTTTTTTTTTCTTTTTTTTTTTTCTTTGCATATTTCTCAACTGAGTGGTGGTGTGGCGCCATTCAGATTACACCATTCAAAATAGCCATGGCCTGAGGTGATCAGATTTTAGGAAAAGTGTTTAACATAGGATCTATGAACAGAGCTGGAATGTGACAAACAGTTTTATTGAGCTAATTCATTGCACCAGTTAGGGTCATTCACAAACGTAATTATGGAATAATATTTAAGCTGGTTTTTTTAGACCCAAAATTCCGTGATGAAAATTTAGAAATACTTAAAAAGTTAAAAGAAGAAACAAGGATGAAGACATTAGTTTTGTTTCCCTTTAGCGGGAGAGATTTATCATCAACAGATACAAAATGAACAATTAACCTTTATGTTGCACATTTCAACCACAGATTTTAAAGTACGTTATAAAAGGGGTCAAGTATCACTGGCATAAAAACTGAATTAAAACCAGTGGAATTGCTCGCTGCAGCTCTGCCAAGGACATAAAAGCAGCATTAAATGCTGTTAACTGTCTTGACTCTTAATTCTCTGCGTCTCATGGACTACACTGACTCTCACTGCTGTAAACTGGGTAATCTGTGCTGAGATGTGAAGGTGAAAAAATGCTCCCTATGAACTTTGGACCCTAGCGAGGTTCAAAACACATGACCACATAAATCAAAAGGCACTGCATAAATCAAACACGCTGTTCTTTTCTAAAAATTTTCTTTAGCATTATTATACCGTGTAATAAAATTATGTTTGACTTAGCCTTGAAAAAGTGTTCTTTAGAATAGTTTATAAACTGCAGACACTGTTTCTAAAGCCAAAGAACAGATTTTTTGCTCATGGGGTTCTGCACGATCAACTCATGAAAATCTCAGGAGTAATGGACGCGGCTTCCTTTGGTTTTGTCTGCATTAACGTGAGGATCTACCATAAGCTGTAGCTACAGCACATTTGTTGCACTCATGATCCTTCCAGACCAACAAGGATTTTTTTCTTCATTCCTTACACTTGTGTTTTCCCTAGAAACAATGCATGCTCATGGCTGTGTACACTGAAATACCATTAAATATTTGTATGATTTAGTAAGGCAACACGTTTGCTGACCACTAAGGAATAGGAAAACTTTCATAAAGCACTGCTGGACTCTTTGGATGGCCTGAAACTGGAGGTTCCTTGTGCCTGGTCTATCCACTGAACTCACACTGATACTACACCACAAAGAAGCTCATTCCTCAAGAAGGCCTTTCCACCATCACTGCAGTATATCCAAGTAATTTCTATTCCATAATCAAGGAGACAAAAATGCTCTAGCTATAGAATACTGCAGCATTTCATAACACATCACCCAAATAGCAGATCTCTGCCACGCCGAGTTGGCCCAGCTGGAAGACATTTACGCCTCAGGCCTTGGTCTCAGGTCAGCTGTTGATACTAACAAATACTTTGAAGGTAGGGGAAGGAGTGCCTCGTTGTTGTAATTGCTATCCTTTGGCTGAAATGCTCAAATGAAGTGCATTTTCTTCTGCTGAGAGCTGTTTATCTCAGCGTACATGTAGATACAAACAAACAGAAGATGGCTGGTGTTTTCAAAGCCCAAGAGTCGGTCCCGGCTTCCCAGCATGGTTCTCAGGCTGCAGAGGCCAGGCTCTGCCAGCTCGAAGCTATCATTACTTCACCAACTTGGAAGCCACTTGGGATTTGTTTGTTTTTCTGTGCTATTCCCATGCTTGAAAAGTTTTGAAAGAATTAATCTGCCCTATGACTTCATAGAATCACAGAATGGTTTGGGTTGGAAGGGACCTTAAAGATCCCCCAGTTCCAACCCCCTGCCATGGGCAGGGACACCTCCCACCAGACCAGGCTGCCCAAAGCCCCATCCAGCCTGGCCTTGAGCACCTCCAGGGATGGGGCAGCCACAGCTTCTCTGGGCAGCCTGTGCCAGCACCTCACTGCCCTCTGGGTGAAGAATTTCCTCCTAATGTCTAATACAATCTAACTTGTCAGGGGGGTGGCCAGTGACTTTTGGATAAATGGGAGCTGAGTCCCTACTGAAATCAGCAAACCTGAGCTGCAGCTGACGTGTCAAGTGAGAACAGTTGTACTCTGAGATACTTTATCTGTGGGATGAGCAATGCCCAGAGGTGAGACCTCTGGCCGGGAGTCCATCCTTCAGCTGAACACATCCCAATGGCAAGGCTGTCCTGCCTACTTATTTCTGTTTTGTTTGTTTGTTTGTTTTTGATGTTTTTGGGCTACTTGAAGTATGGGCATAAAGTGTATGAGGTAAAATCACCTAACATGCTAGCTCATAAAACATCTGTTAGCTGTCTAACACAAAACAAGCATGAAACAAGGATCCATTCTGTTCGAGCAAGACATTTGAGGGTATCATGCTGCTGAAAGGTGACTTTTTTCCCTTTAAAACTGAGGAGTTTCATCTTTACGTTTCTACAGGAAGGCTTCAAAGTCCTCAGCACTGAAGGGAATGTCAGAACAAGCTTGCACATGGTGTGGCTCACAGCCTCCTGCTGCTGAAAGGCATGCGTGGCTCCTATCAGCCTCCCGTTGACACCAGCTACCCAGTGACATCTGTCACCTGGCAAAATCTGGTCCTGCACTAACGATAGGTACTGTGCAAATACACAGCTGAACGCCTCACGGTGTTTCTTACATGCCACTGAGACCACTACTGCTATATTTTATTTCATTTTCCTCTGTATTTCAAGAAAAGACTTGCTTTAATTAATATTTTTTTGTATTTATTTTATATTTACATTTTATTTCACAATTGTATTTTGAGTTTTAATTTATAAGCAGTCTCTTTTCAACAATAATAACACGAAGAAATGTTTTCCTGGGGAAGAACAAAGAGTTAATTTTGTACTGGTTGGCCCCAAGTGACCCCTTGTTCCCACTGCCTTTGAAATTACTGGAGTTTGCTTAGCCTGAAAAATTACAGCTATAGGAAAACTTACATTTCAGTGTGCTATTTTAAAAAGGAACAGCAGAATTTTAAAAATAGCATCACCATTTTTTTTTTTCCCCTGACTGTGGCGTCTCCAGCCCAAGCATGTTGATGCAATTTCCAAAGCACTAAGAAATGTCTTAGGTCACATTTAAGTCAGGTCAGCCAAATCCAGGATCAGTGAAAAAATGAGTTGTTCGTCTGTTCTGGAATGGGATCTTTCTTCCCATCATTCTTAGTTATAAAGATATCTTTTGTGTGGTTGAGGCTAAATTTAAGCCTGGGCTGTGTGTATTTGTGTACTATCTATGCGTGTTTTATGCATCAGCAGAGCACTCCATTCCTGGTAGGCTGCACACACAATTAGGGCTTTATGATCTTTGAAGTCGGTTGATACAAAGATTTATGTATTTGCAGCAATAAAAAGCCTGTGAAGTCATGGGGATAGATGTTTTGTAGACCTACGGGCCGATTCTCCTTTGAGTGGGGTTGGTTTAGCTCCGCTGGCTTCAGTGGCATCCATCCTCACACCACCCGAGCGCCAGAAGAGCAGAAGAAGGAAACCCAGTGCTCGGTGCGTGCCCGGGGAGGTCTGCTCCTAGAGAGCTCGCTTTTCTTTCAGACCACCGGGGAAAGCACCGAGAGAGAGAGCAGGCTCCACGGCAGAAACCAAACCTTGCAGCACGCTTCTTCCACCGAGCAGCTCCTCAGGCTGGCACCGCAGAGGGGCCGCTTCACCGGGGGGCTCCTGCCCACGATTCTCCCCTGGGCAAGGCAAATCCACAGCCCCGTGGATGAAACTGAAAGAAACGGTAAGGTGAAACACGCTCCTTTAATACGTGCACTGCTAGTTTGTAAAGAAAAAAAAAAAGGTTTTATGGGCGGTTTCTTTCCTTTCCAAAGCATTTGGCTACTGCGGGAGGCTTGAAAAGTAAAATGAGTTGAGCCTCAGCAGATCTATAGGAGCAGTTAAGTAGCAAAGGAAAGTCCATGTGTAGCTGTTTCCTGGTGTTATAATGTTTTGATAACAATGGTACACAAAGGCTTGTTTTGTTTAGCGTGCGCCATGTTGCTGCACTTCAGACAAAGTCTCAATTCACTCAGTTGAAGACAAAGTCTCGATTCTTTCGGCTTGAGGCAAAAACCCGGGATGAACGTTTAACAAAAGCTTGGATCTGAAATGTCCCAAACTGCAGGAGTAAGGAATCAGATTAGTATCAAATTCTACTTCACTATGATGAAAACAAGGAGTAGACAAACGTGCAATTTCTAATTGGAAGAACAAATTTGGGAAAAGATGTTTCCCCTCAGCATTCCCTAGCTAAGCCTCAAATCCTGAAGCTGAAAATATTCTTCCTATTCCCTGCTCACACTCCCTACCCTGGGCAGACCTGTCCTCTCTGGGCTGAGATTTGCTCTCACCCAGCAGCCAGTTTCCCTTCAAGAGCAGAGCAGTTTTGTTTACCACCCCCAGGTGCAAACCTCGTTAACTGATGTTTACTTCTTTTGTGTTTTCAGCTTTCAGTAATGAGCCGGGTTAATGGATAGCGAAGATGGCGGTGGTAGGGAGAACGGTAAGGAAAGTTCAGGAGCTGGTTGTACACCTTCGAGCTTTACAGGCTATGGCTCCCAGCCATTTAGCTACAAAACAAAAAAAGAGAGAGAGAAAAAAAAATATGGTTCTTTTTGCATAGGTTTTGTTTTATTGTGTTTTATTATTATTATTATTCAGGGTGGTGGGAAACAAAGCGTAGCCAAGCCCCTGACGTTTCACAAGTTATAAATACTGTACAAAATTCTACTTCTGGCACCGGAAAATGCTCTCTCCTGTTGTTCAAAGTGACTCCAGATGCTGATGCACTTAGTATATGGCGCAAGTAACCGGACTGGAATGAAAAAGGCCGGTAATTGAGTTTACATTCATCTGTCGATATTCCTAAGGGACAGACTCTTCCGTCTGCCAAGTCTGCTCTGCTTCTGCGTGCATAACTCCAGCGGACTGGAGGTTCCCACAGCGGAGTCTCCCCCCTGAGCAGGGGATCTCTGCTATCGGTGGAGGTGGTGAGCACTCCTATTCTGGTCATCCCCTCGTCTCCCACAGCATGGGGAGGTGGGCTGAAGTTTTTTTCTGGAAATGAAAGAAAATGCTGTGGTAGAACCGAGGTTTTCAGCATCGGGTCTTCCCCTGACCCAGGCTCCCTATTAGCTTCTCCCTCAGCTTTTCCATGCTTCTTACTGATACAGTACCTGAGAGATTCCCATCCACGTGTATTTCTCTGCGTAATAAATTAGTGAGGTGAAGGATTGTCATCCCTATGTGTGAAATAAACCACGGGGATAAAAGTTATAAAGTTTCTCCCAACTTTAAATGAGCAACCTAGGACAGTTAGGAGCAGACTGTTCCAAAGAACTTGGGTATTTTGTATGTTAAATAGCTATGTATTTGGCTAACTGCTGTCCCTCATTTGAGACAGTTCATGGAAAGGGATATCTGTGCAACTTGACCATACAAACAGCAGCAACCTCCGTCCCAAACACAAGAGCAAATCGATACCCATAAAAAAACAGACGAGAGAGAAGAAGCTACTATGGCCAATGTCCAGTAAATGTTGGAAAAACATGGAAGAAAGCAGAAGAGATGGTAGAATCTGAGAGACAAATCAGCAAGGTAATATTTGATCCTGGGATCTGGGAATTTTTTTCAGAGGAAAATTGAAACAAGGAGCCTCTTCTGCTGATTTGTGGGTGACAAGAGCTGATGGGCACAGGGAGAGGAATCACCTCCTGCCGATGGATTTCTTCTGCCTTCAAAGAGTAACCAACTAAGGGAAGAAGTGGATCCACCCCAAATTTCCTTTTTCAGTAGAAGCACATTGGCTGCAATGCCATGCTGAGGCACAAGTCCATGATAAAAGCATCTGGTTCCCAATCTGAAAAGCAAGCAGCTGCCAGTGCGCAACAGGTCTGAGGCTATGTGGGTTGGGTCCACGGTGCTCGCACCACGAAGCTGCTATGGATGGCTGCAGAGAATTGTGTCTGTCAGACATTAAAACTGGGAGGACTCACAAACACAAGCGAGGGGAGCTGGGACCCGTTGTGCCTGGCAGCTCAGACCTGCATGGGCCCTGCGTAGCTGGGCTTCCCTTTCTGAGCGCTCCTGGTCTAAAACGTCTCACTGAGGAATCTGGCCTGGCCAGTGGCAAGCTGTAATTTCCCTCACAGACCACTGTGAGGATCTGGGGTTTTACCATGGGTGGTGGTGCCTGCAGTGAGTACAAAAGCTTGCAGTTAGGCAGGAACCAGTCCTGATGAAACAGAGCCCAAGCATCTCACCCAGCGTAAGGAGGAGCAGGCCTGCTCCTCCCAGCCTCCCCTGAAAGAGTCCTGTGTGGGCAGGCGGGAGGGGGCCAGGCACCTGAAAAAAGGCAAGTTCAAGCTAGTGGCCAAGGCCCTCAGAGAGACTGACCCAAGCCAGAATCTGTAAGGGAAAGCCAACAGGAGAGCGGACAAATTCATCTCTTTTACGGCTAGAAGATCACCACCCATTTGAAATATGTTCACAAACCCAAATTTCCCTCCTTTGTCTGTGCCAGGCCTTTAGGACACCTCCTCTTGACGTTTCTGCCCTATAAAGAAAGGGAAATAAGTCCAGTGCCTCAGTGACTCAGAGCTCAGAGGAGCCCTGCCGTGGAAGCACCCGAGCAGCTTCTCCAGCTGCCATTGGGGCTGTGGTGCCCTGGCTGCCATCCCCAGCCCCAGGTGCTGCCGCTGGTCACCGTGCCCCAGTGTGCAGGGCGCTGTTTCCAGTTTCGTCTGTGTGTTGCTGGGCTCTGCTGCCGTGGTTGTTCCCTTCCCCCTCCACATCCATCGCTGCTGAGTGCTGAGAAAGGCAGCAGCGGGCAAAATAAAGGGCAGCAAGCAGCCTTGTGGCCTACCTGGTTTTTGTTATTGTTTTGTGTTTTTCTTTTTTACTCCCTCTCCAAGTTCTTCAGCACAAGTGAGCCAAAATGAACCTTGGCACCAGCACCATCTTTCTCCCTGCCTGTTAGAAACAAGATGTTCCCCGGTGTCCATGGAGGTGTTACGGTCTCCAGGCTGAGCTCCTGTTGCTTATTATTATTATTTGATCTTACACTCATTTCCAAGAACACTGGCATGGAATATCATTAAAAAGATAACGAGATCTTCAGGAAAGAAATAAATCCACGCATCTCAGCCTGGATTACTTTTTTTTTTTTCTTTTTTTTTTTTTCTTTTTTTTCTTTTCTGTGTAGTTTTATACAGAGAGGAAATTGAAACAATCACAGGCTGTGGGTGAACACCAAGCTACCAAATTTTATTTCAGAAGAATATTGATAGGAAATGAAGATGGTCACAGGAAAAGGACATCATTTTTTTTAGATGCCTATGGGAAATGCTGATCACCTACACGCTTCAGTAATCCAGCGTATGTGTGATATTTGTTGGACAACTCCAAGTATTTCCTCTGCACTCTAACCTTCTTCACCCAACAGCAGAAGCTAAATTCATTCATATCATTCCCACACTAACAATTACAACAAAGCAGATGTTGCAGCATATGCTTGGAAGGATTTTTCTCAGTCCATTGGAAAGGAGAAATACCAGTGAGAAAGGAAGGCCGTGTCATTCACCCCCTAGAAAACTATTATTTGGCTGCTGTGAGGCTCTTGCTCCCCTCAAAGAGCAGACAGGTGCAGATAGCAATTACTGTAATCAACGTTTTCTTAATATCTGGGATAAAATCCTAGTTATCAAAGTGAGATTTTTTTTTTTTTCTGTCCTATATGGAGAGATTTTTTTTCTTGTTATGTATGTACTCTGCCCAGTGCTGGGGTGATGAACAGCAAGCTGCCTAGCATGCATCAGATTAGAGGAGTCTTCTGCATTTAGGAATATCTTACTCACCAGAAGTATATTTAGTGAACTGTTGATGTATGTCTTTGCTTCAAAAAACAGTAAAAGAAGTTGGTTCTTATGTCTTGAGATTAGTGGCCATGAATGGCATCTTGCAAAACTGGCAGTTTTTATGCAGTGATGGGGAAATACAGCTCTGCGTCCAGATGTGTTGTTCTACACAAGATCAGCTTCATTGTGCTGTGTAGGGCTGTCTCCATAATGCAACCTGACATTTTCAAAAGTGGAAAGAGTTATACAAGATTACATGTTTCTCTAGAGACCGAGTTAATTTCAAGCCCCAAAGATAACCGTGGAGCCTTGTGCTGGTTCCACATACTGATGCTATGAAGCTGAACTTCCTATCCGTGCAGCAACCTTACCAATAATAGCAAGCAGAGGGGATTTTCATCTGAAACCAGGATTTCTCTCAGTGCTACTCACCATTACACATTCAACTAAGACAAGCAATCTTTGCAACTGTCATGACTTTCATTCCACAACCAAACTGAGGAGATGTTTGTTAAATATCAAATTCCAGTCCTTTGGACAATTAACGTGTTGGCAAGGCTCCTGCCGCGATATCTGTTGGCCAGTCATTAGTCCATTGAATTATGCATACTTGCGATTTGATCTTGACCAATGCAATTTCCTTTCCTTCTTTAGGAATTCTTCCCCTGCCTTTATGCCCAAGGGATAGATAGAGACGATAGCTGTATACAGAATGCTTCAGCTGGGAGGCTAATACTTAAAAGATGATTCTACTTCTGTTTATAGTGATGCTCTGCTCTACAAAGTCCATTGTAACAATCTGTGAAATTTAACATTAAAAAAAAATAAATAGGAAAATATATTTCCATTTACCCAAAAGGGCTCTTTTTGAATTTTATTAAGCCCATCTGTTTGGTTTATATGAGGGACTGTGGATTATCTATGACAGAGGGGCAGAATGACAGGCAGACCGTTGTCATTCAGTAGGATCTGCATCCTTCTACAATAGAAAAAAATATGAGTTTTAATTTCAAGATAAGTTAGCACTATTGAAGCTTATCAAACAGCAGATTTGAATTATCTGGCTGTGGAAATTACCTGAACTGTATGTGCAGTGTCGAGTGGCAGGATAGTGCACCGATGGGTTTGCCTCTGTCCCAAGTCACAGAGCACTTCAGAGTTGTGCAGGCCGGGGTGATCTTATCAAAAGGAGGCATTAGAGCTGTACCTGCAACAAAAATGTTGTTTTAGATTGTGATTCTAACTTGTATGATATCTGCAGAATTATTTTATTTGATACTTTAGCAACTTTGGGGAAGTTTAACATTTTTCCTTTTTTTTTTATAGGGCCTTTGGAAGTCAAAGTCATTCATCTCAGTGACGATTCTTCTTCCTGTGTTCTAGGAGTTTCTGCGTGAGACTCCCTGAAACATTCACTGTCGGAAACCATTTTCTCTTGCTGGTTTCTCCAGGAAAGGGTCAAGGCAGGCTGCCAGTAGGACGACTGGACAACATCACTGCTTTAAAGACCTGTGGGCTCTCACTGACACTGCAGCAGTAATGGGTGGTGGAGCATTAGGAGAAACTACACTGCAAAAGCAGGATGAAATTTCCAGAGCAGATTTAATTGGGAAGAGGGTTAGGAAGGTTTTGTAAGGCAGAGGGAGCAAAACCTGATTTCTCCTAACCACTCTCCCAGCTCCAGGATCTGCACTAAATGACTCCTACTCATGTCTGACATCATATCTCCACCCCGAAGCTGAAGGAATAAATGCCTGCAAACACAGTTTATGTTACTAAGTGGCAAGAATCTGCGTTTCTTTTTCTGTGTTGTAGGGTCCTGCCTCCCCCCACACCTCACTTTTTTCTCCTCAATAAACAGTCTAGGACGTCCAGTTCCTTGTGCCCCAGTCATTCAAGCACTGCATTTAAGCTGCAGAGCCAGACCCTGACACACTGGAAAAGAGCAAATTTTGGATTCTTGGTGTAATCCTTTTTTGTCCCTCCCCACACGCGTATGTTTTCTTACAAACTCCCCCATGACACAGTCGTACTGCAGACTTTCCCACAGGATGCATGCCTCATGCTGTACAACACAGGATAATCACACCCAGTGGCAGAAATAAATTAGCATAGCAATCTTAATCTGGTATTTCCTAATTTTCCTAATTTCCTTATCCTTCAATGCTCAGCTGTGCTAATCTAAACAATATTCTTCAATGTAATTTTTGTATGTTATCGTTTAAATATATGTATACGTGTTGGTGTATCGCTCCATCTATCCGTATCTCTTCATGTATTGGTAAACACAAAAGAAACAGATAAAAACTGTTTGTTTTTAATTCTTTCGGAACCGTTTGATCTCTCCTCGCTTGTTTTAGCAGCTGCCCGACTGTTTTTCCTCGTATGTAAACTTCAAAGTCAATCAGAGGTCAAAGCTCTGGACGAAGACAGACTAACGAAAACAACGGTGGTGAGCACATGCGATGCGAAGGAGCTGAGGGTCTCGGCGTAGCACATCACCTCCTTCCAGATGAGGGGGGAAATTGTCGACGTCTTGGACGCTACATTTCTTGATCCAGCATTGATGATGACATCTGATGTAGTTGTCAGGGCTTGAATGCTCGTTGGGAAATAGGTCTCGCAGAGAACCAAAGGGTACAGCCGTGCGCTCGCAGGACTTGACATTCTCTGGCTATTCTTGGTTCAAGTGATCTGGAAATAGCTTAATAGATTACCGTAAAAATGCTGGAGAAAAACAGCCTTTTTCTGGGTTCTGTCAGATGCAGAGGGCTTCAGGGGAGGGCATAGGTTTTGATTCCCGATGTGCTATTCTCCATTCTGTTAAAGGGGAAATCAAAAGGAAAGGAAGCCCTGGAGAGGCAGCTTCTGCAGCAGAGCAGCACGGGGCATGTTCTGTAGACGTGTGCAGTCGTGGCACAGGATGTGTCTTGAGTTTGTGCTCTTTTCTTTTCCCTTTGGGAGAACATCTGCCTTTTCCCTGTTCATCTGTCTGCGGGATCAGGCCCCTGCTTGTGCAGAAGCTGAGGAGGGGCCGCAGGCAGCATTAGGTTGGATATTAGGAAGAGCTTCTTTACTGAAAGGGTTGTGAGGCATTGGAATGGGCTGCCCAGGGAAGTGGTTGGGTCACCATCCCTGGAAGTCTTTAAAAGACGTTTAGATGTAGAGCTTAGGGATATGGTTTAGTGGGGACTGTTAGTGTTAGGTCAGAGGTTGGACTCAGTGATCTTGGAGGTCTCTTCCAACCTAGATGATCCTGTGATTCTGGAGGCAGGGGCAGCTCCCCAGTGGCTGCGGAGCAGAGGCAGGAGGCGATTCCCCCCCTGATCACACCAGGTGGGTCCTCAGGCGTAGTGCAGAGATCATAGGAATTGGTGTACGTGCCCGCCGGGTAACCTGCCCGTGGTTAACATCAGGATGGAAGTGGGGCCAGTCCCACCCGGGCTGTGGGGTGCAGCTTAAATGTGGAGGTCCCTTGGCTGCGTAAACCATGAGCAGTATGATGGAGGCTCTGAAAACGCCAAAGCCAACCTGCTGATGCTCCTTCTGCAGGCTTCTGGTGGCAAGACATCAGTTACAATATCATTTCAGTTATTTCCCTCAAATACATGTATTTTAGCGTGCATTTGTTGCTTCTTCCACACTTGAAGCAAATTAAAAATTGAAATAAAATAATACCCAGGTTACTCTTAAGCTAGAAGCCAAACTGTGAACACCGGGGCAATGGGCTGTGCCCAGAGACCCTGCTCTAGAAGGCACGAGAAAGAGACTTTTCCTTTTCTCAGGGAAGCAGAGGAGTTTCCCACAGAAGCTGTGCCTGTGCTGCACTGGGGCTCGCAGAGGGGTAAATGAGTGAGAGCAATGGGGGGAAATGCTACAGGCCCATCAGGCAGGTGCTGTGGGACAAGAGCACCTTTTTCTAGCTATGGGTCTCCTGGCGAGGGCTAAGAAGAGTGTCTGTCTTAGGAAATACTTGAAACTGTCCCTGATTCAAGGCATATATCTAACGTGTGGCTTATTGTCCCTCATTAACATGGCCAGAAGCAATATTGTTCTCTTCATCTTCTCATTCAACAACCTTTTTCTGCTCAGTTCCAGGCCATTTAGCACCATCCTTTCCATTAATGATCTTCACATCAGTTTGCATTTTAGCTGAAAGTATTAATTTTCAGACCAGTTCCAGTGAGTTTTGCAAGAATTAAAATTTTATTCACTTTTTTGTGGCTATTCATCACAAATACTGTTCTGTTTGCCCCTAACTTCCATATCCCTAAGCATTAATGCAAAAGTGAAGAAAAAAAATACGGCAAGGAGTCGGTGAGAAAAAAAGAAAGCAAAAGTGTGAAGTACCTCTGTGAAGAGCCCTGTGGCTGCAAAGAGAAGCTAAAAAGATGCAGGGAGAGCAGCTGGGAAACAAAAGAGGAGAGAAGCTGGCTGGGGGCTGCCCTGCTAGGAGGAAGGGGAAATGGGAGCAGAAATGGGAGCAGGGAGATTAGGTACGGTCTTCAGGCAGAGGATGGAGAGCTCACAGGGGTGGGGTAAGGGGCAGGAAGGAAGCAAATAAAGAGTGCAGGGGGATGAAGTTTATGCAGTGAGAAAAAGAGATTGCCTTAGCAGCAGCATTTCGTGTTGCATGCTGGTGGACTGCACCATGTGTAGTCAGCTTGAAGTAGCCGTCGTGATTCTTCAGGAGATGACCTAGAGAAGAGTGTCGTGGCTTTATTTGAATCCTTTCCTAAGCCGGGGTCTCTCCACATGAAGGCTGAGCATTGTGCTGCACTGAGTGACAGCTGGAGTGTGTTGCGTTTTGTGCATTGTCATTGATTCTATATGCCTTTTGTGCTGTGCCTGCTGAAAACAAAGGTCAAGTACCAGCAGATTCTGTTTTCTGGGAGAGATTTAATTAAAGCCTGAGGATAAAGGCAGAGTGCTAGAAGCAGCTACTGAGTGTGAAAGATGTTTAAATTTATCTATTATTTTTCAATATCAGTTTGTCAGCAGCTGCTTTGTAATTATTTTTTTATTTTCTTTTGATGCAATGACAGGAGAACAAACATTAAAAAAAATCCAGACGAGTCTTACAGATGTTATCTTCTGTAAGTAAAGCGATCGTTCAATACAGGCTTGGAAAGAGGTGCTAGGAAGCAGAGTGAGGAAGCCCACAAAGCAGGAGGCAACAATTTCTGTTCATAGTTCTGGTGCTAGGAATTTAGTGAGTGTAAATTGTAGGGCTCCAAATGGACTGGGTTGCATAAGGTTTTCATATCCCTTAGTGACAGTAACAGCAAAGGTTACTGTACTAGTCTGCAGGGCTTTTGAAGGCTTTGATTTAGTCATACCAATCATTTTGTTGTTGTTGTCGTTGTTTGTTTAAATAATGGTAAGTAAAATAAACCAAAACAAAATCTTAAGAAAAGCCAGGTTATTGGAACTGGCTGCGGTTAATTTACCGGCAGATACCAAACATGAGATCCCACACAGCTCCTCCACTTCAGCACGCACTGATCCTTCAGCTTAGCAGGTGATAAGGCAGGAATTCGTGCTCAGCTGGCGATAAGGCAGCGCGTAGCTGCCGCTGGAGCACACAGAAGCGTCATGCAGATCTGGCAGCGCTCGTGTAGCAAGTCGGCAAGACAGACAGGATGAAGTCATATGTCTACGGGAGCAAGAAACCATCCAGTTTACCCACAGTTTTGAAATTATGTATGAGTAATGTATGAGCTACTTCTCCCGGGGTAGGATGTTGTGTGCGGGACAAGTCTTGCACACCGTGGGTCTCAAACCAGCCAGCTCAGAATATGCCACAAAGTCCGGGGAGCTGGGGGTACAGGGCAGACCACGCTCCAGCACCACACATCCCTGGGGGGAATTACTTGCAGGTGCGAGTGGGGACTTATTTCACAGGGGCAGCCCCTGCGGTGCTGTGGGATCACGGTGAAACCATTAAATGTCACGTGGAAGCTGGCCAGCAGAGCCCCTAGCCCCTGGCTGCTCCACTGAGATGCTCCTTTTAGCGAGCAAGCTGCTGCGTGGTGCCAGGCGGCAGGCCCCCAGGCTTCCTGCGCAGCTCCACGCCGCTGTGCAGACATCCATGCCTGCAGACATGAGTCATTTTGGGGAGTCTGCGGGGTTTTGCAACAGCCTGCTCAGGACATGACCAAGTCAGAAGCAGAGAGTGTGCTCAGAAGAGCCAGGCAACCCCACCGTACTCACGCGGATGCTACAAAGATGGCCCTGTAAAACGATCTGACAGCTGCTGGGGATGGGTGGGAGCGCCAAGCTCCACCCGGCCAGGAGCAGATCATCTCCCCCCTGTGCACAAGGCTGGCGTTTCTTCCCTCCTTTCCCTTTCCTTCCTGACAGCTTTCTCCCACTGCTCTTCCAGCCTCAGCGATGCTGAACGAGATGCCAAACACGGGGAGCATTCGCAGTGCCAAAACGCAGGATGCAGGCGCTTTCAGCAGAGGATGCTCTCGATGAGGGTTTGCAAATCTGATTTAGAGATGGTCGCAGTCACTGCTGGCTGCAGTGTTTCAGTGCCTTGCAGGAATGACTCAAGAAGGAAATAGTAGCAGCTAACCAAAAATAATCATGTGGTCATCAAATAGGAAAAATATCGGCCACAAGACATTCTCGGCGTATTTCCCCACAGTGCAGATAACATCAGTGACCACTGACTGCTACAACTGCACGAATTTTCAGAATTGGTTGGATTTACATTTCCAGTCACTACATTCAAACTACTGAAAGGACAAGGAACCAGACTGTTGCGAAGCCAGGGGTTGGTTTAATGAAAAAGCCTTGGGTTTAAGTCCTGGCCCATCGTTTTACCCTCCTGTGAGGGTAGCAGCATTACCCTATCTGTGCCCTACACGGCTGGCAGATGTGGTTGTGCAGTCCAGCGGCTGAAGCACAGCTGCACGAAGCTGCAGCAAGACGGGCTTTGGGGCCAGAACAGGCAATGAGATGTTTCCCGGAGGCTGGTTTCCCTGCTGTCGGTACCTCAGGTAGCTAGCTCGAAGCTGGCCTGGGTAAGCCTGTGAGGGCAGAGCTGTAATTCCCTTTCCAGCACACGTATTTGCAGGTTCAGGGATTACTGTGGCTGTTTAATGGCACGGATAGCATAACCAGCAAGAAGTCGTGGCATGGTCACAGCAACGGAGTGCAAGGAACTCCTTAAAATTAGATAAATTCAAGATATTTTCACAAAAGCAAGCCCAGACTCCACGATGGTTTGGGTATAGTACGTGTAGTTTTAGCAATTTGTGGAAAAGCACTTATTTTAGTGCTGAATTACTCTACAGTTTCATAGAAATTGGTCATATGGAGAGGAATATGTGATTACGGAAGTGTAATAACATAGCTCCTTACAAACACTGCTTTTGCATATGCATTTTCACGGGTACATGTTTGTTTCACAAGAGTCCTGAAGGAAAGCTCTGCTTGCCACACCACCCTTTGTTTCTGTGGTGAAGGTGCCACAACTTTGTCTAGAAGCAACTTGGCAAGCATTTGTATGGCCACAGGCCATGAATGAGTCAATCAGCTTGTACTTTTTTTTTTTAATCCAGTGCTTTACAGGGCAGCCTAATCTATTCTTATGTCAGACTGTGAAATGTTATTCTGTGTCATTAGGCATCTGCTCTGAAGGAAAGGATAAACATGACTTTTCAGGAGATTACAGCACAAGATTTGGACACAGGATTTTAAATAGCCCTCTGCCCTTTCAAAAAATTTCTTACTGACATAGGCCCTCCAGAAAGGTGAAGAGATTCCAGCCAAAATGTAGGGCACACAAAACTAAGTTCATACAAGTATTTTAGACTGTTTCCAAACACTTTTTTTTTTCCCCTTTTCCTTGCTTTCTCCTTATTACCAAGCTCAGAATAATGCCTGTTATCTGCACGCTCACCCACCCCATGCATTAAATGTGCAAGGAAATCCGAAATTTGCCACAGGGTTGGGTAGTTTGCTGTGGATTTGGTGTTACTGGCAGGCTGTGCTGGGCAGGTGGGGCCAACCTCCCTTGGGGGGCTGAAATCCTGCTCTGTGCCCAAGGGTGAGGTGGCTGCACCACCAGCCCGGATGGAAGCTCTCCTAATATGTGCCATGTGCCCCACATGCTCAGGGATAGTTTGGGATGATTTTGCCATTCTCCAGGCCTGGGCTAACTTGGGACCTGTGGAAAAAGCAGGCTGAGCTTCTTTTTTCCCTCTGCCTGAGAAATTTGAAGTTAAGGACATGTTACTTTGGGTCTACTCCACTTTTGAAATGAGCCTCAGGAAGAGGCCAGCTCCTAGCCCTTGGTTGTCATTTTGTCAGGCTGGTTTTGCTCTCATCAGATTAGGAATTGTTGAGCCCATTTCTTCCTTTTGAACCAGTTTGAGGCAGTACCACTGACTTGAAGCAATCAGAGTAATAACGAGGTAAAGCTGATATTAAATTACCCCCTTCCAAGCAGTAAGAGCTGAGTTACCCAACAGACATGTAGGGTGTTTTGCAACAAGAGGTAGGAAGTTTGGTGTCTTTTATCTCTGAGGAGGGGAGGGAGAGAAGAAAAAGCAAGGTTAACCCTTTGATTCTAGACCCGAGAAACCTCACCCATACTTTCAAACATGCAGTTTTCTGTGTATGATCATACCTGTAAGACTTCCATTTACACCTCTTGGATTTTTATGGTCAAATGAAAGCAGAATTATAATAAAAATCAAATGAAAATCTTCTCTGTCCTTTAAGACTAGATTCCCTTGAAGCATACAGATGTGCTGTAAGTGTATAGAGCTCCAGAAACACAACTACAGTGGTCATGCTGGTGTAAAATAACAATTAGGTGACTGTCCGTAGTGGCATGAGATTAGCAGAAGAACTCAAGAACGTCCTGAGCATGATCAAAATCAGTAATTCAGTTGCTGTGATTTAACTATTTAAGGCCCCCAGAAATTGCTAAATTGACTCATTTATAATTCCTGCAGTTGACATGAATTCAAACTATTTGTTGGTGACAAAATGTTTTAAAATGATCTTTTTTTAAGTATCTCACAGGC
Organism: Anas platyrhynchos; assembly: GCF_047663525.1. NCBI lineage: Eukaryota > Metazoa > Chordata > Aves > Anseriformes > Anatidae > Anas > Anas platyrhynchos. The sequence goes on along the minus strand of NC_092588.1, from coordinate 54,224,610 downwards.
AGTCCTTTGAAACGTGGATTTTTAAAAACTGCACACATGGTGCCATTTGCATGCCTGAAGTTTTAGGTTCATAAGTAAGACGTAAACTATATACAATCACATGAAACTTCATGATATTAAGAGGTTGTCTATATCTTGTCTTGAAAAACTTTTGACAGTGATGAGTGTCAAGAAATGCGACTTCCATCATTCTGTCTACAGAAGGGTCATATAAAGGCAGCACCTTTTATTCCAGCAAAGTTACAGAATGTGTAATTTAAAAGTTAATTATCTGCTGAAGCCTGAAACTGTTAAATATTTCCCAGGCCCAAGATAAAAACACTTTTTTTTTTTTTTTTAATGGATTTGACACAGTCTTCAGCAAAAGAGCAAAGCATTTACAGGCAGTGTAGATATTTAGGACAATATACATAAAACTAAAGCCAGGAGAATCAAAGCTAATTTAATTTTAAACTCAGCCTGGTTTACTTTTCAACTATTGCCTTCAGAAGAACAATTTCAGTTAAGGACTGCAGAACAAATCCAGCCACAGGAAATGTGATATGTGTATGTGGGTGAAGTAGGAATAAGGTGGGGTGAGAGAAAATTGTTCTGGGACAGAGCTTAGGAGTAAGAACTGAGGAAATAGGAAGAACAATTCTTAATCTTGTAGATGATTCATAGCTAACAAATTAATAGCAGAAAGTCAGACTCATGATAGCTTAATCTACAAAGAGGTCTATAATGACTGTAATCACTCTACGTATACTGGAAATAAAAAGATACAAATAATTCCCTGTTGTTTAAAACCCTGATAGATGATACCATGAAGAGATTATTTTTTAGCTCCTGCTTTAATATAATCCTAATTTTCTGAAACCATTTTTTCAGGCTAAAGCTTTCCATGTGTGTTTTTTGTTTTTGTTTGTTTGTTTGTTTGGACTGAGAGTTGAGTTTGTTTGGGTTTTTGAAGATTTCAGGCACAAAGTACTTGGGCCATTTTTAAGCTCCAGGACAGTGAAAATAAAAAAGCTTTTTTCCCAGGGCAGAAGAAGAATTTCTGGCATCTTAACGTTTTCTGTACCCACCAAGTGGCTTCAGTGGGAAAACAGTATTTGCCACGGAAATAGTCCTTATTGAGGTATGAAGCTTTCAGCATTCCAGTGGAATTTTGTTTTGATTTGATTTAAAATCGCTTTGTGAGCTTTTGCCATACATTGGTCACAGTATTTTTTCTGTGCTTTTAAAGCATAAAAGCACAGGGAGCCTACGCTGCATACGCATTCGCGGTTGATATTGGCCTGAGCCATCTGGTGACCAGATATTTACCCTGTGGATTGCTATCTCTCTCCGGGCTCACAGCTCCCCTCCTTTCCAGATGCAGCACAAGTTGCTTTGGGAGGGTCTACGTGGAGCTGTTTATACAACCATGCCCTTGTCTGCTGGCAGCAGACACATCTGTGTTTGCACTGCAGAAGACGATCCCATCCAGTTCACTTCCCGGTTTGCAACGCTTCGTTTTCAGTGGCCCACACCAGGACACTGCAAAATTTCCAAAAGGTGATTTTTTTTTCTAGCTCGTTCAAGAGAAGCCAAGAAAGATCCAGGTGCCCTGTTTCTTATTCATCACTCACCACATGCAGGCTGCAGGAGCAGGTTCTCCCCGGTTTATCCCCAGATTTCCAGTGCTAAGCTCAAAGCAGAAGTGCCGCTGTGCCTGGAGGTGCACGGTGCTGGAAGAGGAAAGAGCAGGAAACTTTGTCCAGGAGCTGGGACACATCAGAATCTGCCAGGTCATGTGCCTGGAGCCCTCCATCTTTATTAACATTAATGGCATGTACTTGTCTATATAGGTATATACTGCAAGGTTTCAGCATCTACAGAGGTTTGAAAGATAGTACTTTGGTTGAGTATATCCAAGCCAAATTCTCTTTTGATTGATTATATTCAAATTTGTCTCTTCTTGCTAGCAATTTTTATTGTCCAGGAAATTTCTATTCTATTCTATTTGTATTCTGTTCTACTTCCTACATTTTTCCTCATCCTGGAAGAACCAAAATGCCTTTTCCTCCTGTACTAAGTGTTAAGTACGACTAATATCTGTCACTTCTCGGTTTTCTCACTCCCATTGGTGCCACTTTTTAATGTGCTCACTACCTCAAGCATCTCGCACTTCTAACCTACAGTCCGTAATTCCTTCAGTTTTTCCAGCATGCAGCCTGCAAGGGAAGACTTGCGGCCAGCAGTGTGACTGGAGCTTTTGGTTAGCCTCCAGCTACTATTGCTACCAGCATTCGCCACCTAGCGCAGCCTTTTTTCAGATTTTGCAGGTACACAGAGCTCAGTGTTGGTGTGACTTTGTCATTACCTAAGGGCAGTTCAGATACACTGACGTGCCACCAGTCCTTGCTTGAAATACTGAGAGCGCCTGTCAAAGGCCTTTCTGGTGCACAGTTTGTCAAAATGATTTGCTTAAGGACTCTGTGTGCTGTCCACAGCCTTCAACTCAGCTTCAAGAGATACTGGCCCACACCATTCAGTGCCTTGAAGACTAGAGCTGAGGCAAACCTGAGTCAATATTGTATGGCAAACAAGGAAAAAGGGTGGTGGACCAAAGGCAGGCTTCAAGTAGCATGATTTAACTGCTGCAGGTTTCGTGCTGACTAAATAGGAAGTTGAATGTGAAGGTAGATCCCACGTTACCAACTTGGCCTAATATGGTGAACAGGATGTGGACTTATTTCTGCCTTGTGTAACTCTTCTGAAGTCAGTACTTACATCAGAAGTTAGCGAATCCTCGCCTTCTCTCGCTTTCTGTGGGTGTACTCTTTTTAAAGACGCACAGTCGGCAACCTAAGAAATCGAAATCAAGATGGCCTTTAACCTTACTACGGGGTCTCTCACTTAGTCGTCCCTAGCTCTTTTTGTGACAGTGTGGGGAGTCACGGTGCCTGCTCAGAGAGGGCCCCGCTAATATTTGCCACGTACTCCACTGCTGTTTTGCTCTTGCTTTTTGCTAATGTCCTGAAAGTGACCTTGAAACCTGCTATGATTTGAAGTCCTATTACTGTAGAGTACAAGAATGTTATTTATGTGATAAATGCTATTACACGTATTTTTTATTGTATAATGTGGTAATTGTTTTACTGACTTTTGTATTTAATAGGAAACTGTGATCTCTGTCAAGCAATCAGCTCTTAAGTCAGTGTCAATTTGACATAATTTTCAATATTTGTCATATTTGACACGTTTGTGAAATTTTGCACATATTTGTATCACACTAATAACAGAGGCATTTAAATATCTTACAAAATAGGCAGATAACATGCATGCGAGGACTATGATTCCTGTTTTATTGAGGAAATCAGTTTGTCTGTGTACAAAGCATGGACACGAGCCAACGCAGAGACACCTTCCCGTATCAGAGGCTGCCTGCTTTTGAAGAGAGAAAAAAAGATCTTTCAGGCTTGCAAGCTTAATCAGCTCAGCGTTATCAGGTGAAACATGTGTCGAGTAATTGCCATTTCACTCAACAAAAGCTAGCTAAATTCCAAAATCTGGGACGCAACAAACGCAGGAAGAAGAAATTATCCATTTTTAGTTTATTTGTTATCCGGAAGCAAAAACAAAGTAAGACATTGTGTTCAATGCATTATGACTGCTTATCTAGGATGGAACTTCAGATGGTTCCTAAGTGTCCAAAGCTAGAAATACGCAAGTTCCTTATCATAAAGATACAAATAGTCTGACTGCAGCTCATGAAAATATGTTTCAAGAGCAAACGTGAATGAGTGTTCACCGGATTAGTAACTATTAGATTACACTCTGGAGTTACAACATGAGCATTTTATCTCACCAGACACTTTTAACCCCTAACTGTTTTTAAAATTAGACTTTATTTTCCCTTTTGCTCCCCTTGACATTTTCAAAGCAGTGCTCACAGTTTCCTAGACAGCTGGCTGAGGCACCTCCCACGCAAATTCTACTGCATTTTGAGGCAGACAGACAGACATTTTTACTTTACCATGCTCGTGAGAAAAGCCCAATCCGATAGCCATGCTCAAAATACACTGTTTGCATGCAGCTGAGCACAAGCACAGCAGCTTCCCTCACCAAAATCGCTTGAGGAGGTACTGGGCAGTTTTGTTAAAGCTGGGCCACTGTAAAAAAGTGATGCAAGATGCATTCGGCAAGAGGGGGCACGATCCATATTGCTTTGTGGAAAGGAGGCCTGGAAAGGATGGAAGAAGTTTTGTGTTTCCAAGACCACCTATATATTTTCACGTATGCATTGGACAAAACTCACAAGCAGCATCTGGAGCATGACTCAGGGTTGTGAGCTGCGGGTTCAGGCCTCCTCTTCCTTTCTCTATTACAGGCCTCATGAATTTTGCATTGTTTCAGCTAGGGGCTTGGAATCACCCTGCTGAGGCCTGGCATCATACCTGTGTATGTTTAATGGTTAAACCAGATGCCTAAAAGCGATGCGAATCAGGCTCTGCATCTCTAATAGTGATTTTCACCTTGTTTGATATCAGGTCTGTAAGGAGCATTTCCTTTGCATTTCAAGGACAACTCACTGCATGGCATACAGAGTGATTACAAGACCTAATGCTGTAGCTGGCGGAGCACACGGGATGTTCTCTGCGGACAGTGGTTGTTGAAATGGAGCATCTCCATTTCCAAGAGCGACCAAACCCTCCCAATCTAAGGGCTGTGGAAATGGCCGGCACAAGGCGAGGGAAAGCAAACATGAGCATAACGCGGTTACAGCATGCATTTTCCCTTTAAGTGTACGTAATTCTTATAAATATATATGTATGTGTATATGAGGAGCCATTTCTCCTCAGAAAGAGCAGTCAGGCACTGGGACGGGTTGCCCAGGGAGGTGGTGGAGTCACCGTCCCTGGGGGTGTTCAAGGAGAGGTTGGACGTGGTGCTTGGGGACATGGGTTAGCGGGTGACATTGGTGGTAGGAGGATGGTTGGACCTGATGATCTTAGAGGGCTTTTCTTAATGATTCTGTGATTCTCTATTTGCTGTTTTATACAATATACATTGCTATATATGCATATTACTTTGTTGGACCTAATGAACGCACCTGTGTCAAATAAATCATCAACATAGTTTTGTGTAACATAGCAGAAAATGAGGCTTTCAGGTAAATTAAACTAGTGGTTAGACCAGGTGATCTTGGAGATCTTTCCCAACCTTAATGAGTCTCTGATATGTGTGTGTATATATATGTGTGTATGTATATATGAAGGCACTTGTGGACAAAAAAGGCAAAACGTAGAATGCTGTTTCTTGTTCTGTTCTGAACGCAGCCAGCTAGCAGGTAGCTGCCGCCCCACACCGCTTCCAGCGACCTTTACAGCAAGGCGCTGGCCATTTTAACACCTGAAGGCGCTGTGTGTGTGTGTGTGTGGGGAGGGAGGGAGAGGAAAGCACAACCGCCCCGCCCCTAACCGCCCATAACCGCCCCTAACGGCCCGTGCCGCGCGCGCCCCCTCCGACCGTTGAGCGGCGCGCTCACGCCTCCCCTTCCCCTCAGGGGGGGCAGCGCCGCGCATGCGCGCCGCCGGCCCGTGCTGGCCGAGCCGCCCCCCCCCGTTCAAACAGGAAGGCGGACATGTTGGCGGCCGCCGCGCCGTGAGGTGAGCCGCCTCCCCGCCCGGCACCCGCGGGGGCGCAGCGCTCCCTCCCTCTTTTATTATTCTTTTTTTTTTTTTATTTTTTATTTTCTCGTTTTTTTATTCCCTGCAGGCTCGTGGCTTTCTGCACCTTCCCTCCCTTTGGTGGTGGTGGCGGTGGCGAGGAGGGAGAGCTGCCGCCCTCGGGACGCTGGCACCGACCCGCCGCCGGCTGCTGCTGCTGCTGCGGGGCGACGACGACGACAACGACGAGGAGGAGGAGGAAGAAAAAGAGGAGGAGGAGGAAGAAGCAGCAGCAGCCAGAACCGCTACGCTGGCTCTCAGGGCGCCTTCCCCGGCCGGCAGGATGCGGCTGCTGAGGCAGCGGGGCCCGAGCAGAGGAGGCAGGGAGAGGAAACCTGCGGCTGCACGGCGCTGAGGCGCCCCGGGGAGCGGGAGCAGGAGCAGGAGCAGCCCCCCTCGCCTCAGGGACTCACGGACTGAAGGGAGCCCGCAGGGAGCGCGCCCCAGCCCGGCCTGGGCTGCGCGGCTTCTCTTTTGTGCGTGTTCCTCTTCTTTTTTATTTTTTTTCCTTTTATTTTTAACCTTATTTTGCTCTGGGATAAAGGGGACCTTTCCAATCCCTGGAAACATGTCGACGGGGGAGAGTTTTGAGGCGCGGTTCGAAAAAATCGACGTGACTCTAAAGGACCCCAAGTCCGAGGTGAACGTGGACTGCTTGCTGGTGAGTAGGGAGCTCATCCCCGCAGCCGTCCGCCCCAAATTTCTTACCCTGTGGGACTGAATCTCCGGCTGCTGGCTGAGTCACTGCTGCACTCTGCGCTGGTGTGTTGTTTACTCAGCGTTGAGCTATGGGCGCGTGAAGTTCTCTGCGAGGGAGAGTGGATTTCATGCCAAGGACGAGCTCGCCTGGTCCTGCCTCAGGCTTGTCATCCCTCTCACTTCACGCACCTTTCTCTACTTCACCGACACCAGCGGACGCTTTGTGCAAAGCTGTAATTCCTCAGTGCCAGTCCCCTGTGCGAGCAAACGACTGTAAATAGCTTTGTTACCAATTCCCTGTCTGAAAGTGTTTACCCCTTTTAAGAGCGAAGTCCTCTCATGTTGTGGTTAAGCACTGCAGCACTGACTGCTTCCTTTTTAGCGTAGACGTTGGCAAGCACTAATGCCACGTAAAATACAGCTGAAAGATTAATACAACCTTGCAGGTGGCACGATAGTCACGGCAGAGGGGTTAAATGCATATCAAAAGAGTTGGTGTGCTGGGTGGACAATTGCCTGCTAATTGGCTCCCTACGTGATCATACCTGATGGTTCAGTGGCTCTCTGCAATGCTGTCAGTGTTGTAATTGCATCATAAGGAAGCAAAACACAACACTTCCTGACACAAAACCAATACCATTTGACAGTTGCTTGCACAAAAGTGAGTGGTACTTTGGTTCTGATTACAAAAAATACCTTGCCAAAGTGTCTGCCAAATCCAGTCGATTTATTTGGGATGCAGATGGGTACCTTGATACGCCTAGAGATATCCTTAAGTAGGAAAGTGTAATTCGTACTTTTATGCCAAACCAGTGAATTTCTTTTCTTTGTAGGAAGTGATACAAATTCGGAAGTGTGTAGCTGGGTCCCCTTCTTCCCCACCTATTGCTGTCACAAAGAGAACAAGTAAATTGAATTGGTGCCTAGGATGAACTCCCCTGTTACAGGGGGAGTGAGAGGTGGAGATGCTTCCTAATAGTCATTTTTAGTCTTCCCCTATACAGCTTTTACCAGATAGCTCATCTAAGCCTAAAGCAGTGGAGAGGTGAAAAGAACCTCATGGAAGACTGCATAAGTGCATGACAGTGTGTACTCTGTCTAGCTTTTTACTGATTTGTGATGTTTGGAGGTGTTGACAGGTTCAAACTCCCTCCCTGGGTAAAAGCAGGGCCTCACGGATGTTGTTGCTGCTAAGGAAAGCGCGCTGCATCTTCCAGTTAACTTGCTGCTTTTGATCTAGTTTACATATCTTTCATCTTTGAGCCACAGCTAATGAGAACAGATCTGATGCTTAGGGTATACTTTGTCAGTTCTGATGACTTAGGACAGCACTGTCAAATCTTCTATTACACCTGGCCTCTATAGGCAGAAGTCAAGGGTATAAAATGAATTAAGAGGCCAGAGTTTTTACATTAACCACAACTCTATTTCTTAGTATGTGTGTTGATGCTGGCGATACCTCAGGGGGGCCTTCCTACAGCAGTACTAATGAGCTTTCAGATATCAGGCATGCAGTTGGTAGTATTTTTTTTTTTACCTGTACTCCGTGATCTTTTAATCAGTTTAAGGGTTTGGCCCTTTTCTGTTGCTTTAGTCAGAATTTGGAGCTAAGCTATAGTCATTTTGGGAATGAACTTGGGATGCTTCCTGTCATGCTTGTGTTAAGTTTTAGAACATGTTTGCCTCTCAGATCTTAAGAATGCCCTTTAAAAGGAGACTTTAGAAATTTTCTGGGATTTTTGGCATACCTTTGAGTATTCTTTTAAAGGCAGCTTCTTACATTACAGCAATCAGAATTACTTTTTGTTAGCCCTAGTTACAGGTAATGTTCTTTTACAACAAAAATGGTACATATTCTAAAAAAAAAAAAAAAATCAGCTATTAGGTTGCTTTTGTGTGTGTTTGGTCACTGTATCACTTTCTGGCTGGACTTTGATCTCTCATCAGTTCTAGGGCTCTTTCTGCAGAATTGAAGTATGAAACCCCTTCTAAAGAGTTTAAGTATTTTATACCACTGTGTGGTGAGATTCACACTATCGGTGTAATTCTTAGCTCGAGATATAAAGTGTCTATTAAATTATTACAGTCTGTTTGGGTATGTTTTAAAGGAAGAAATGCTTAGGTGTAGATGTAATTGATCTGCACCTGAAGTATCTTTTAAGATAACCCCTCCTCCGCAGGCTAAGGAAACTTCTCAGTCTCTTGGCCCAGTACAAATACAAAGGAAACAAAAACAAGTTTATACAATCAGAGTCAATGAAAATGTTTATCTGATTTTATAACATCTTTAAAATCTTAACACCCTTTTTCTTTTGAGTAAAGGCGTGAATTGGTTTTACTTTTTCACTTCTCAGCAATGGTGTTAGGTAACTCATCGGAGCTGTAACGTATGGCTGACAGAAAGCATCTATTGCACAGATGCTTTAAATTCAGCATCTGATATTCTATACATACAGGCTTAAAATGCTGGAGTTCCTTTAGTTTCAAGAAACATGCTTTTGGTTGTGAGGAGCAGTCTTAGCAATGCACTTGGTTTCTCCTAAGAGAGTTCAGCTTTTTACTTCTACTCTTTAGCTTTATTTTATCTCGTTTCCACTCCTGCTGTTACATCCCTCCGTCCCTCATCAGCTTGTAGCCCCTGTAGAGTAGAAGGCAGGTATGGAATAAACTTCAGACCAGTTTTGTAACCCCCTTTTTTATTTTTTATTTTGTGGTGAATGTCATAAGCTAGCTTCTGTGTGCTAGAAGCATCCTAAATTTATATGTGAAGTAGTGTGAGAACAATAAGGAAAGACGGCTGGGGGAAGGGCAGGTGGGGAGAAGGTCTGCTAGAAAGGAAGGTGTATTACAGATTCAGGAAGGTGTGGGAGAGGAGCTGTGACAACAGAGCAAACGGAAGAGACCTAGTGAGGACTTCAATTTACATGGCGCAGGAAGGAAATTAATAAAGCTGAGGCACGGGAGGGAGAAGTACATAAGAGAAAGGAAAAACAAACAGGGTTGTAATAAAAGCAAAGCAAGAAAACTGTAAGTTGCAACTGTTTAACTAAATTTGTTTGCATCTTTGTGGCTTCCGTGGGCTTGATTTAGCACGAGGCTGGGAAACGATAGACAGGTTGTCCTTTCCGTGAGCCAAGGGGAGGCCAGAGCCTGTGTTCCTGGTGAAGTATGTGCCGCAGCATCACGTAGTACTTCTCGCAACATGCCACGTCTGAGCGTTCTGCGCCTTGGAAAGACCTAATAAGGATTGTGAAGGCTGTGCTAGATGAGTTGTCACGCTGTAGGGTGTGTGACGGTCAGGTACTGGTGCATACCACTGGAGTGCTAAATGCAGATAAGGGCAATGTAATCATAGACTCATTAAGGTTGGAAAAGACCTTCAAGATTGTCTGGTCCAGCCATCCCCCTACTACTAATGTCACCCACTAAACCGTGTCTCTTTTATCTTCAGCTTAGTGTTCCATTAAAGCTGTTAAGCAGGAGAAAATAACAGTCACCAAGAATGCTTTTATGATTTTGGGATAACAACATTTTTTTCCTCGGTGTTTCTCACTAAATTCTTGCAGTTCATAGGCTTCCAGGTTTTGGAGAGTGGGGAGGGAGGGATATGATTTGTGGATGTACAGGGGCACATCTTGACCCGAGGCTGCTTATGCGTGTGATTGATTGAAAAGTAACTAGCAAAGTCTAATGAAGAAGTTTCTTGATGCTCTCTTTGCTCTGCTAACAACTCTGAAAGAGTCTTTCTATGTTTTATGTGGACACTTGAGTAATTTGGTTATTCAAACACTTTATCAATTACTTGAGTAGTTGATTTTAAGACTTCAGATGGTCTCAGCCTCCATAGCTGTCCTGTTTCACTTGCTCAGCAGTTTAGCTTCAAATCAGCTGGTAACAGTGACTACTGCTTATGACAAACTTGGTTTATCTAGTGTCTTCCATTTTTTGTTATAACAAAAATGCACAAGTGCAGACATTGATTCACCTGGTTTTCTTATGTCTAATATTTGGACAGATGAATTCATGTTCATCTGTCTTGCATTGGAAGAGGTGAGAAGATCTCATGCACTTTAGGATTTGGGGTTTAAATCTCTGTTGTTACTAAACCTCTTTTTATCTTCTCCACTTAAAACTTGTTGGAAAGCATTTTTGGAGACCTTGTGGTTAAACACTTGGTAAATAAATGGGGAGGGGAGTAAAGAATGCAAGTTAAAGTACCTTTACTTCAGGAGCTCTTACCTGTAAAAATAACTGTTGAAAATCACCTTCTCTGAAAATATGCTAACTGTGCTCTGAGAATCTGAGTGATAAAATGCTGAAGAAACTAGGTATGTGAGAAGCTTTCTCTTTTGCTAATAAAGTTCATGCATGGAAGATTGGCAAAGCTGAGCTTGAACATTTTCAAACCATGAACTACTCTGAACGACCTGCAGACTAAAAACATCCTGCAGTTGACAATCTCTTTGGACACGTCACTGGCTGTTTAGATGTGGTGGTTTTTCTTCAGTTAGGTATAAAATAAGACTTTTGGCTGACTTGGAATTGTAATTCTGGGTCTTTGAGTTACTGTATCCAAGCTTTGTGTATAACTGCAGGTTAATGCTCTCTACTCATCACTGTGAATTACGAAATACATATGTTGATGTGAAGTTAATGATAAAAGGTAAAATGCAACTGTAAGGCGGCTTTGGAAACACAAGAGCTGGGTTTGCATTTTAGGTTGCACCTTCTAGGAGTCTTGAATATTATGCAAGCCCCTAGAGAGTAGTAGTAAAGATGGTAGGACTATCATGTTAGCATTTGATTCACAGTGTATGGTAGGTCTTATACAAGAATTGTTAACTGAGTGATCCCTCTGCTTGTAATACTAGAGGCTATAGGCATATAATTACTGTTTTTCCTGTAAAAAGTTTTAATCAGGAATAATAGGAAGTTGATCTTAAGACATGTTTCAGCAAGACCACTGGAGGAACAAAAAAACACAAAAATAAAACCCTTTAATAGTTTGCTTACAAACATTTTTACTTGGAAAGAGCATTTACAATGTCCTTTCCCTGGCAACTGTGGAATATTTTTGTTTTTTGGGGGTGGCAGGAAGGAAGAGGGAAACACCTGGAATTTGTTTGCTGGACAAATTGAAAATCAACCTGTGGGTATGTAGTTCTTTGATTTGATTTTATTTTTTTGGAAGACGATAGCTTTGGGAGCCACTTGTTGAGAACTTAATAAATATTTAGGAGCTCTAGGACCAAGTGATATTGGTAGCCTCACAGTTGGTGTTAGCAGAATTCCCTAGGATGTAATTTAACACTACATGAAAATAAAGTTTTTTTAGGTCTCTTACCAAGGAATACTGAGATGTTTATCTCAATACGGGATGTTTATCTTAAATTTGAGAGGTTCTGAAACATGTATTTAAAACCTTCTATTTCTTCTGACCTTTACTTGATGTAATTTATCAAAACTCCTTTGTCATCAAGAAATTGCAGCTCTAAATGGGCATGCAGGAAAGCTGAACTTCCGTCTTTGAGAACAGAAACGGAGAATGTTTGAAAACTGTTCTGCCTCTGCCTTCATTTGTTCATTGAAGCAGCAATAAAGCCAGAAGGGTGATGAGACAATACTCATAAAGCTGTAAACGCTATGCAGGCAACACCCAATTATAGCACTTTTAAAAACAAGTGCAAATAGTACTGTCATCTTCCTCAGAAGTCTGCTGAGACACACGTTCGGATAAACAGTGCTCGAACAAGAGCTGAAACATGATCTTCAGGGAAATAAAAATGCTTTGGAGATCTTGGTGTATTGCTGTGCTGAGACTCTTTGCTGTCTCGTCGTGTAATCTTCAGTCGGTTTGCTTCTTGAGCTTTTCAGTATGGATGGATATCCAAACAGCACCAGCTGTGGTGCAGCACCATGCAGAGGTGCATCGTTAAGGTGTTGAGGTTGCAGAATTGGAGAGGTGATCTGGATAAGCAGCAGTTGCTCCGACTGGTTAGCTGCCTGTTCTGCTAAGGGAAAGCTGCCACAGGACCAGCACCAGCTGGTCAAAGCACAGGTCAAAGTCTATTCTGATACTCAAAATCTTGTAGCGCATGGGTTTTTGCTTACTGAGAGATTGCCACTCCCTGTCAATATTTATACAATGCTATGTCATGGGGACAGTCCTTAAAATCTCTTTGTTGAAGGCTCTAATTTAAATCCGACTGTTGGCTTCTATATTTCAGCTTTCCCTCCATAATTTCTCCAATGTGGTCATATTTCTTCAGCCTATGTAAAAGAAACAGAAAAATGTGAATGTTTTCTTGTATGTTTGTTTTTTTTTCTTTTTTTGTGTGGTTCAAGATGGTGCAAAGACACGATTCCTGGAAACCTCTGTAGAAAACACTAGACAAACTAAGGCTTTATTTTGGATTGTGGTTTGGAACTACCTAAATGCCTGCCTAGGTTGTGTATATCTGGTCTACAGAACTCGTAATTGATCTAGAAATACAAGTGGGACAGCTACTTGTTTTTCCTACAGATCTTCACGAATTGTAATATTCCCTTCAGAAACAAGGAATTAAGAAATTCTTGAATTCTAATACTCGGGCAAATATTGATAAGTAATCTTTTCCTCTTTCTCTCTTACAAGCTGTGCAGTATTCAGTTATTGCTGCGTAGTGTTCAAATAAGTTAAATGCCAAGACATGAATATATTCAGAGAAAACTGCTATTTCCTGATAAAGTCTAGTGAAGGTAGATATCCCCACATAAACTGCGTTAATTAAAAAAAAAAAAGGCTGTTTTCCCACGTAGTCACCAAGTGCTACTGTTTCTCCAGAAGCTGGGTTTCTTCTTCAGCAAATAATGGCAAAAGAAAGCCTTGATTATGCAAAACAAAAGTCCCTCACGTCTGGCTTGTGCTTTCTAAAGAAGGGAAGGTCAGAAGCTTCTCTCATCATCTTGACATTTAAGGTAGGAAATTCTCACTGGTTTTAGTGTTAGGGGAAGATACGTTTTTCAGAAGATGACTGCTAGGATTTCTGTAATAGCCATGGTAGTCGCTTCAGATAGGAAAGCATGAGGGAAGAATGGATGGTCAGGGCCAATTTTGTGTTGGTCACTGATGGATGATATTGAGTTCGTGTTTAAAGAAAACTGAGCTCTTGAGGTGAAAACTGATTTCTCTCATGGCTGCATTCTATTTAGGAACTTCAGAATTAAAAAAAAACCAAAAACTATCCTGTTTCCTTTTTTTTCCAAATCAGTTAATTTGGAAAATAATTTTCAAGTCTGTCTTTACCACATTCGATATGTGCACAGAAGGGACCTCTGGAGGTCATCTTGTCCCTCCCCTTCTCATGTTGGGCCGCCTGGGGCCACTTGCCCAGGGCTGCAACCAAATGGCTTCGGACTCTCCAGGGATGGAGACTCCATAACCTCTCTGGGAAGCCTGCATTTTGCTGTTTGGCAGCAAAGTATTTACTTAGTTGATGCTCCAGAAGATGAGAACAAAATTCCCTGAAACTAAACAGAAAAGTCACGGGTGCTTATTTTGCATTTGTTTGAATGGACGCATCATTTTCTAAGCGGTTGAGCCTTGTTAATGCGGTCAGAAAATCTCTCTGGAGCCTGAATCTTTTTCTTCTGAAAGCTATCTCCCAAAAAAAGACTAGAAGAACCTTTCCGCATGGAGGCAACTGTAGAATTGGAGACTTTGTGTATAAGGGTGATCACCTGAGGGGAAAGCTACTGTCAATTGGTAAGCGCATTAAATTTAGTTTGTGACTGCAGTTGAAACAGCTCACATGTAGTTTTTTTCCTGTTGGAGAGAAAAAGGGTAAAAATAATAATTAAAAAAAAAAAAAAGTTGCCTTGCTCTGATGTCAGATTTACGCTCCAGCAGTGCCACCTCAGTTCGTGATTATGACCTGTTGCACTTCTATATCTGAGTGTATGCATCACGCTGCTTCTGACAAGAGGTGAGGGAGGTTATGTAGGACTTTCCCCTTCTTGGTAGGGGAACGTGAAGGGCTTTGATGCTAATGGGGCAGGAACCTTTGATCCCTGGGGCGTAGGCAGAAGGGGAGGAGAGGCTGAATGTGGCGGAAGCTCAAGTGCCACATATCAGTGCAACAAGTGCCATCTTCTCGCAGTGTGGGTGTCAGTCCAGCATGCTCATTTCACGCTTGATGTCTGGAGCACATCTGACTGCAAGTCTGGAGTGATGCTGTTTTCAAAAAGGACTTTTGGAGGGAGGAAACTTCTCTGACCAGGAGATGATAGAGTAGAAGTGGATGTAGAAGATCCCACAGGGAAGAGAGGGACTGTAGGTAGGAGAAAGAGTTCATGCTGGTTACAGTTGCTCCATGCCTTTCCTCACAGATGTCAGGTTGCACAGAACAACACAAGGTAGAATGTAAAGCTGATGCTGAAAACAAGTAATAGTGGTGCCTTGCAACTGTGTCTCGATTTTATATTCAACATCCTTGCTGAAAGGGACAGTGGGATTGGGTGCACCCTCAGCAAGCTTACTGATGACACTAAGCTAAGTGATGTGGTTGACACACAAGAGGGCAGGGATGCCGTCCAGAGGGAGCTGGATGGACTTGAGAGGTGGGCCTGTGCAAAACTCATGAGGTTCAGCAAGGCCAAGTGCAAGGTCCTGTACCTGGACTGGGGCAATCCCAAGCACAAATACAGGCTGGGTGGAGAATGGAATTGTAGGCACGCAAGGGATCCTTTCAGTCCTAAGCTGAAAGAATTTATTCTCCCATTAGGTTCTGCCACTTCAATCTACCTAGGAGTTGTTTTATTGTGCCCTAATACATCTTTAGGCTGTTACCCTCCTTAAACTCCAGTTATTAATAATTCACCTGCCAGCAAACTGGTGACATGGTTTGGTTTGGCCCAGGGATCATTCAAACAGTTCTGAATAACCTGGTGTAAAGGGTGTAACTCGCAAGTGCATACTATCTATTCTCTTGTATGTGTACAAGGCTGAAAATGGTGCCAGCCAAGTGATAGACTTAGGGTTTGGAGCTTTTGCCTTGCTGGCAACAATTATCACAGCTTTTGGAACAGGAGCTGTTGTTGCTAACACCAGCAGTGCAAAGAGAGCAACGGAAATGACAGGATGCCAATTAGGGGCGATGGAGTGAAAGTTGAACTGTTGATGCAAAGTGTCTGTGTGCTTTCTTTTTTTTTTTTTTTTTTACTCCTCCTTGTCAAAGTACATCGAATTTGGAGTTAGAGATGTCATTAATAAGCGAGGCTTCCTCTGTAGAGCTACACAGATACACATCCTGGAAGAGCTTTCGTCTTTGACAAAAATGCTCTTGCCTGCTTTAAGCCTTGCTCAGGCCCAACAAACTTCATGCAGTTTCTGGACATAGCATGGCTCTAAAGTGTTTGGAGATGGTTTTGGCTTTTAAAATCCAAAGCAGCTGTTGGTGTGACCAGACCTGAAGATCCCTCCACAATTCCAGGAAAGCTGTGAAGGCTCTCACCATATTCAGGAGAATTTGGGGGTATTTAAAGAACAGAATTGTAACATGCAGAAGCTCTTGTACCAAGGAACTTGCACGCTCAGAAGTCTTTGTTGGTTCTACTTGATGCCTAGGTTTGGAATTTGGAAAGGACTGAAACTTAACTTTTGTCTCTAAGAGATCACAGTTCTTGGCAAGTTCACAGGAAAGAAGAGTCAGAGAAACATGAATTCCAGGGGAATTTTTTGATATACCCTTTTTCACTTCAGTTTGAACTCATACAAATGATCAGGAATAAATGAAAAGATTTAATTAGAACTTTGTATTTGCAGGTCAAGAAGTTTTTTCTCAAGTTTCAGATGCCATGGGAGCATAAACTTAATTTTCCGATTTAAAAAATGACCAGAATAGGCAGCTAAAGACTTGCCTTCAAATTGGGCTGCCTTGTAAGAGGTTGGTTAGTTGTCCGAAACAGAAAATGTAAGACGTCAGACCTTGCTGATGTTGAATCACTCAACAAAACTTCCCTGCCAGTTGTGTTGTGTTAATCACATTTTGTGGGAGAAAATAATAGTGTCCAAGAGGAGTGTGTGTTTGAAGCAAGCAGGGTGGAATGGTAAGCTTTCTTCAGTACAAGGAGTTAGCAGTGTTTATGTTTAATTTAAAAATTCGTCTCATGAAGTGATGGGTTAGGAAAAGTGTGTGTGGGAGGGAATGAAATATGACTGGCAGCTTTTGAGAATTACTTTTAGAAGTGCTCTGTTTTCACAGTACATTTAACTGTTCTCCCAGGGGAGGTGCAATCAACTGTTTTCATAGCCATGGAGAAAGACAACCTTTAAAAACAAACAAAAAACTTGCAACTTTGTCTAACCATAGTTTTAAGCTGTAGCTCAGCCTTCTGTAGGTTGATCTTACTTTCCATGGAAGGTATCACGATAAACAAATGTTTTTCAGGTACAATGAAAACCAGCTTTTCCATCCTGGAGCTACAGAAATGAGCTATTTCATTAGTAAGCCTCCCTTCTTTCTCCAGAAGAAAGTGTAAGAAGTGTTAGCCAAAAGAGCTTCTGCTGAAGTTGGGCAAGACACCTGCCTCTTCAGCTCTGCAAAATACTGCTTTTGGAATTCCAGGGCACTTTAATACTGGGGGAGGATGTCTGTTATCAAGATCTCATTCTTCATTGTTTGACTAAGTTAATTGCAGTTTCACTTCTGCTGCAGAAGAAGCGATCTTCTGATGGGAAAAGGATGGGAGAACAGTTGGGGAGGTGACAACGGAAGTCGTTTTGTCGATAATGCCAATCCTGTCTGTTCTTAAGCTCTCAAGTTAATGTAATTCTTAAATACTCATGGTGAATATATTTGCCTACCATAAATTACATCACTTGTGCTGATTTTGGGAAATAAATGCTTATTCATTTGACTTTGAGATTGTGCAAAGTGGATCATTCCACTTAAATACTCTTACTTTTCCAAGTACCAATCAAATATCAAACCTGAAGTTGAAATGCAAGTTGGTGTGCAATATTGTTCTTCTTTCTCCTTCTTAGTAAATGAAATATCAAGCCATGGAGAGCATCAGTGCAATATCAAACTCTGATGCTGCCTTTGTGCTTTTGTGTTCTGCACTTAGTTTTATTCAGATTTCACAAGCAAGGATGGTGGTAGGGGGATGAAAATAGCAAAAAAGCCTTTTGTTTAGAAGGAAGCAGTGTCTGTAAGATACAAATATGAACACAAGTTTTGGAAAACAGAAATTAGGAAGATTATAATTAAAGATGGCTACAGGACTTGAGTCATTTGGTTGGCCTGTGGTGACTTAAGTTAGGATTGTCCAGTTTCCTTAAGCTTTCTGTGAGACTGCGTTTCGTTTCTCCATCCAGCTCCTAAAATAAGGAGGTACTGTTTTTTTTTCCGAGCTGTATGTTTGATGGTGTGGAGGCAAGCTGCTGGTTGTACTCTTTTAAGAGACCATGGTACTACCAATGTCATTTCCCTGTGTAGTTGGAAGCAGACATGAAGCTTCTAGTACCCATGTGCAAATAGTAAGGACAAAAAAAAAAAAACCCTGAGGACTTTTTAACCAGATCGAAAGGAAGATGTGAAACTGTTTATATCATACCAACAAAGATGCGGTGTTAGACTGTACTATTTTTATAGCAGAGTTTTAGCTAACTCTAAGCCGTTGCTTCCAGATTCTTAAGTAGAGTTAGCATTGTATTTTCTTTAGTTATCAGTGATAAATAAGGGAAACAAACTTATTTGTATGTAGCTATGGCTTCCAGATACTGTTTTTAAGTAAACTAGTTTCTTCTTGATTTAGTACATGAGCCTAAAACCTGCTTTGCTTCAGTATAATAGAAGTAAAAGTTTATGATGCCTTTTGGTTTTAGAAGCATGGGAACTTTGATGTTTGTAATGTGGCTGACGAGTCTCCAACTTTGAATAGATGATGCTAGGGGTTTATTGATGGGGGGGGGAGGGGGGGGGAATTGGAGACAAATCAAGCAAGAGCTTCATGAAAGTTCAGTACCACTTGACTGAGCTGTCTGTTGTATGTGTATGTCAAGGTGTTAATATTAAGATGTATGCATCTTAAACCTCAATTAAACTTACAAACCACAGCATCCAATGCTTAGGTGATAACGGTCGGTGATATACTAGGAGGCTGTTCCTGTTTGCCGTGGTTTCCAGTAGCTTAAGGAGGGAAGTAGGAGGGAAGGGGGAAAGATGACTGAAATGTTTCATTGACCTAAATAGTTCTTGGGGGTTGCAATAAATACAGTTCATTAGTTCTCTGAAAGGCTGCTACTTAGCCTTATGTTTTGAGTATGTAGTAGTTTTTCCTACCTTAACGAGGTCATATATGTGCAATTCTTGCTTTACTTTTGCTTCACTGTTTAGTCTTTTTCACAGGTTTCAAGGAAAGCCTTTCTGTGGAAAGTTTCGTTTGAGATCTTAAAATAAATGTTAGTTGGTTAGAAATAAAAAAAATATGTTTGGAACATTCATGGTACTTCATGTATTCGTGATTGAAAATAAGACAAAGTTCAGACATAAAAGCTGTGTGTTTTTTAAATAAAAAATAAAATCCTCCAAATTTGATTGAACTACTTTATTTTCCAGAATAATGCTTAGGAGTTTTAGTTCTCAGTACTGTGAAATTATAATTTCCTACTTGAGATTTTGTTAGGAAGAGTTATGTTGAGCATATTTCTATATATTGTTGATATGATCCACAAAATAGCAAACGATTTAGATAGTACCATGTTCCTATATATATATATATATATATATATATATATATATATATATATATATATATGTAGATATATCTATATAGATATATTTGAATTAGGTTTAGTTGTCATGAGATAATATATTATTTTTAAAGAATCTCAAGATTAGTAAACATGTGCAGTGTTTCATGTCTTGGTTTTCCATTTCTTTTTCTAGCTTTGGTTACAAAGCCTCAGAGAAGTTCTTGAATGTCAGTGCAACAGTCTGTTTTCAGCAGCACAAGTTAGCCTGTGTGGTTAGTGTGTGCATGTTCGTATGAGTTGTTCCCAGGCAACATCATGCAGGATATGATATCCATGCTAATCAGCACAATGTGCATATCATCTATCTTGTGACATCAGGTTTGGTTGGGGAAAAAAAAAGTGAAGAAAACCTTTAAGTCTAATGGCATGACGAGATAAAGGAAGCTGAACCACAGAATGAATACATAATTCTAGTTTCTAAATGGACAAAAAAAAATGAACTGCTGCAACTGTTAAGATGAAAAATACTTCAGAAAAATATTTATTAGCACCTGACTGGCAACTACAAATTGTAGTTGTCTGAAATAATAAATGCAGTAGAAAGCTCCTGGACAGTTAACTTTTCTTGGTCACATTTAATACTTCTCAAATGAAAATGAAGACTGTCTGGAAGCAGGAATAAAACATTCTGAGGATTTAAACCAGCAAGTTCAAATTTTCCATTTGGGTTGGGAAAAGTTCTCTACTAAGCTGTAGAAATTTCCAAAATGATCAGGAGCCTGAGTTCTTATGCACTTGCTGAGTTTTGATTCATTTTTGGCTTTCTTCCATCTGATGGATGACCATAGGTGAGAAGTTGCTTAATTAGTGTGTAACTCTCCAAATTAAGAATTGGCATAGAGCAAAGTTTTCAGTAAATAGGGTATAATCCTCTCATCTGTATTACTACCTGGTGTCTTTCTGATAGAGCCCTAAGAACTGGGGGGGGGTTGGGAGGGGAACAGCATGGGGGGGAGCCCAGACTCTAACTTCAAATATAATTTTTCTCAACAGATTTTTATGCAGTAATAAGCATTATAGGTGCTAGAGATTGATTTTAGAGTTTCTTTTTTACAATCCCAAAGATGCTACAGCTTTATAGCTGCAATCCCCAGGTAGGTACCCATCAAGAGGAAGGCCAAGACAGTCTTGCTGCAACGGCTTCTTGAGTCTCTTTTGTAAGTCAGTGCTTAGCACCATGACTGCCCTCGTGCTTCACACAGTGGCTGCAGTATTTAGATAGATGCTTTTTAAAGTTTACCTTCCTTTTCTATATGTTTATTTCTCAGGGGGTAGTATCATGATTAGCAGGAAGAGATACTAGATAAAAGAAGAAGGAATCAGGAAAACTCATTGGCAAGAGCAATTCAAATTCCAGCTAGTGCTTTAGGTCTTGTCTCAGTTGCAGTTATGAAGGGTGTTGGTGTCCTCCGTTCTCTTTTGAAGAAAGCAACTGCTCCTACTCTTGCTATGCTAGATAGGCAGTTTCAAGCATGTTACTGTGGTGTGTGGCAGGGAAGAGAGGTTAAATCAGGGTATCTCTTAGTCAGCCTTTTGCCATCAGCTTTGCATTTTGACCAGGTCAGACCACAATGTGCTGGTAGTCGCTTCTTCACAGAACTGAAGATGTAAGCCTTGTTTATCTTTTAAGATGCTCACAGGTGTTCATTTTCCTTCCTATAGAAAGATTTTTTCCTATAGACATTTATTCTGAGGATGGAATAGAAAATGCAAGCTACAATATCTTCTGGCTTTGCTGTTCTTGTTTGTGTCTTTGGCATTTCGGCAATGAAAATCGTATTTTTGACATGCTCACAATATTGAATGATGCCTGGAACCAGAGTTAGTCAGATTGTGGGATCTTCAGAAGGTTGTCTTCAGCTGTTAAGATTAACATTTATGCAGAAACAGCATGTGAGAATTTGAAACTATTCCACTCAGCTCTTTTTCTAAACTTTCTTCCTCTTGTCTTCTGACAGCCATGAACTTTTCTTTAGGTTTTCAGAAAAACATACCTATTTGTGGATGGGTTTGGTTTGAATCTTGATGTTAATCTCCTGGTCTTCTCTTATTTCCTTACAGCAACATGTGCAAATGTTGTTGTATTTTGGTGAAATAATCATCTTTTCAACTTGCATTCTCATTTAAGATTCGCTTAAAAGCCAAATTTTATAAACTGGACTAAGAATGATCTTTCTGGCTGTAACTGGAGTAGGATGTTTTTCAATGAGGTAAGATTCTCAGTAAGAGTTTGGGTTTATACTGTTGTAGTTTGATAGGCAGAGACGAAAAAATCATTAAAAAATGATCAGTTCACATGCTTGTGTATGTTAAATCCAAATTGGAAGGAAGCTCTAGACATTTGAGTGTGATATGATCTTAAAAGCTGATCCACACTGACTCAAAAAAGAGAATCTGTTGATTTTATTTGCTGCAAGTCCTATTGGTATGTGGTATCTTGGTTCTTTTACATGGCACTGTCAGATGAAACGTAGCATTGCTTGTCTTCTTTGTAAATTATTTGAAGCCTAGAGCTCTGCATCATGAACTACTTGAACTTTTTCAATTGCAAAGGACTGGCTTATTCTCACTTCCTCAGTTTTAGGTCCTTCTTATTTCTCATGCTGAGCAAACAATTAAAAAAAAGTGAATCAAGATGAAAGCGATAGGTCAGGGTTTTTTTTGGTTGCCTTTCAGGGTTAGCTGCATGGGATGTGTCTCTGCGTTTATACAGAATGCATCCACACACATTTCCTGCTGCTAGGCCTCTCCTAAAGCTGAGTGGCTTTTTTGCTCTTCTAAACCAAGTCGTGTACCAGTAATTCAGAATCTAGTGAACTTCAAATGACAGAGTTAATTTCCAGGCCAGTACATTTTGGTTGAGCACCACAAAAGACTTGTTTCTTAATTTCCTCTAAAGTCAATGGATTCTGAGGCAAGGTAAGTATGTTCAATGATAAAATGGCTGTGGCTGGTGACAAGCAGCTGTTTCCAAAATGATCAACTGTGTACATGTATATATTCTGTGTAATCCTTCAGAAATGCCTTTGTGGTCCAGCAGGGACTTCTGGCAGGTGAAGTGCAGGAAGCCTGAAGGAAAGTGTAAATCTGACTTGTTGAGGTGATGCTACTCCTTGTTAACTATGTTCTGGGATCTCACTTGATACTTTCTAGTTTAGAATTTGGGAACCTGCTTTGCCAGGTGTTTTCCGAGAGTGCACAGAGTTCATATGGATTGGCAGTGGCAGACATCACTGGACATGGCTTTTGAACTGCTTTTACACAGTAGTTACCTACAATGCGCCCTTTCACATAGATTGCCAAGAGAATAGTATGCTTTTCATTGCCTTTATAGATTGGGTGCTGGGAAAACGCTTTCGTAAGATGCTTTCTTTTCTAGGAAAGTAATTATTAAGTAGTTTGACACGAGTCAAATGTAGCCTTTCATTAGCTTGTGTTTCGTTATTTAGAAAACGTGCCTTCGTCACTTTTGCTCTGCGCTTAACGAGAAAGTAAATGACACATACTCAAAGCAGTCTGGGATGGAGGAACAGAAAATGTAACAGAAATGTTCATGTGCTCTGATTTATTTCATGACTGGCTTATATGGTGCGACAGAAGTATTGCTTGCCTTCATCTCCTGTAGAGATTAACATAATCAGCCCAAGCTCAGCCGTGCTCCCTTGTAAGGACAGGCAGGAGAGACTTTGACAGGATTCCATGGTAGTGGCAGTGCTCCAGGCAGCCCTGGCTCTCTTTCCGCTTGGGCTAAGATTTGTTTTCTACCCTTTTCTAAATCTGAAAGGAAATCATGCTTTGGAGGATATGGATCCATCTAGTGCGTCTTCGTGGGGGGGGTGGGGGGGGGAGTGCTTTTCCCAGGTTTTGAAGTGCTCTCTGTGGGGAGAACGATACTGGGGAGGAGTTGATGTACCATACTCTTTAATATCAGTGCAGCTGGAGAAACATGTTGGAATAACTTTTCCATCTGTTTCTTAGCATTTTGTCCCTACGATAGCAGTACTAGGGGTAAATATCCAGTGTAGCACAAGTTGGATACCGCTGTTTTACAATGTTTTGCTGTCTGTCTCATGGTTGAGCAGCTCTATTGGAAATGCGTCTCATGCTTGAACGACTGTACTGGAAATTTTGGGACATGCCTTGGTATATGACGCCATTGGCTTTAGCTTCCTTAAGCATGAGTCTCAAGGCTTGAAAAAAAATGTAGAAAAAGTTATTTGTACAATAAGTACAAACAACAAACTTGCAAGCCTAATATGTCATCTCAGGGACTTAGTTTCTAATTTAGAAGAAAGTGTTGGGTACTACCAGTGAGTTCCTAATAGTTCCCCTATTCTGATAGTCATGAAAAACTGTACTTGAAAATCTCAGGTAAACTGACTTGTAATCCTGCTACGTTACGTGTAATAAAACTCCTCCTGATTATCACGTGGGAAACTCAAAATTGCAAAAGCCACCCTAAGCTTTGGTGGACAGCCTTGGTTCTGTTCTGTAATTGCAGTACTTGAATACAGAACCATGTTTTCATGTAGCTTTTTAATGTTGGAGTTGCACTTCTTTATTATTTGCAGTCCAAAGCACTCAGGATCTTAGTGCTGATTGTGCTATGGTGTCAGACAGGGTAAAAAGCTTTTAGAAGAAATTGGTCTTAAATAATGGTGAGATCCTACTTTTAAAAAAAAAAAAAAAAAATACTGGGATTTTGGGGTTTGCTGGTGAATGCAGAGGCCTCTACACTTGAAAGCTGTTACTGTTAATGACCTGGAAATACACTTAAGCATCCAGTATATTTCCAAGTAGCTACTAGTGGTGCTGTCTGTCCGTGATGCCACTTTTTCTTCATGTGGATTTTCAAAAAGTGAGTCTTTGTTTTTAATTGCTTAGTGGCAATGGGTAAGAAGTTGTATGTCTGTTTTATAAATTTAATGTATTGGATTCTTGAATCAAGAAGCTATTTGTTATCAGAAGAGCTTTGTTCACTGTTAGTGGTGCAAATCCCTGAAAAAATGTGAAAAACTTGCTGTTTTGTTGCTGTTAGTAACAAAATCCTGTCAATTTTGAAGACACTTACTACTTGGCAGTAGAAATAACTTGTTGCTATCTAAACTGATTCTCATGGAATTTTTATTACCTTTTTTGAGAAAAAAAACCTTTAAAATCATTCTTGTGACTATGTTCATCATAGAAAAATAATGAATAGAGAGCGTTGTTCTTCTGTACGCATAAATCTTTCATTTTCCTGAAACTGGAGTTTTTCTGTTAATTGATATGCGAAAAAGAAGCCTATGGGCTGTGCGAGTGTTTGCATTATAAAACTGCATATTGATGCATGAATTCTTAAGTAGTGCTAAATTCTTGTTTAGTTGCATATTTCGAATATCTGTTTGACGTGTGATTGCTTGTGGTGGAATGTTTACTGCAGAAAGCGAGCTAGAGCTCTCTGACGGGAGATTGCACAACTGGAGAAGCTTCTCCAAGTTGATATTCTTCTGGAGTTGTGTACAGCTTTCCACTTTTTTTTTCAAGCTATGGGTTGCTGGTAACAACTAAGGAAGCAATATAGTTTAACAAATTACTAGTTCAGTTTCTACAAAATGTTTTTTGTGTAATTTTTTGGTTCCCTTCTTTCTTTGCAATTCTGTCATGGCTACATCTCATCTCTAATTGAAAGGCTGTTTTGACGTACTCTGGAGTTTTAGGGAAGAATGTCCCTTTTGGTCGAAGGGTAATAGAGATTTTGCTTAGTGTTTCCAGATTTCTCAAAAAATCATAATATCTTATTTGGAAAGTTATTTCATTAATTGGTTGCCCTCTGCTTAAAAAAAAAAAAAGTACTGAGTCAGAATTGTCTGGCCCCTATCTCTAGTCACTGTTCTTTTTTGTTAGATTTTTGTGGTCTAGATGCTATTTTTAGTAATAGAGGTTTTTTTTTTCTTAGCTACAGCATGTTACAGAGTATTTTCAGAAGCATATTTGTTGAACAGGTTTAATCTTCAGAGATAGCTGTCAAGGCTGAAGATGGAATTTGCCTTTTTATCTTTTTATACATCTTTTTAGTTGATGCAGTTTTATTTGCAGCAAGTATAATCCGGGTCAGACAACAACAGGTCCACATGGTTGATGAGGGATGGTTGCTTTGGAGAAAAACTAGTCACATTTCCATTGAGGAAACTGCAAACTTTACCAGTTATGATTTTTTTTTAAAAGCAGAAAGAACATTTTTTGGTCAAGGGATGTCTCATTGCAAAATGAAATAACCTAACTTGACTTAAGAGCAATCACATTTCACTTCTGTTGCTCCTTTCCCTGGACTGCTTCCAAACATCTATTGTACCTATTTCTGCATAAATTTTACTGAAATTTATGGATGATTTTTGGCGCATATATTCATTTTCACTACAGATGTTGCTTTCTCATCTTAGAGCTCTTCTTAAAGATGTAATGTTAAATGGAATTACATATAATGCTCAATTCAAACTGTAAAATACCAATGTACTAAATTTAAGCTTGGTTATAAAGACTGTTAACCACAGTACAGTTTCCTAGTGCAGTGAAATGAGTGTTGTAATAGGTTATAGGTTTTAGCTGGAGGGGGCAACGACCTTATGTCTGAAATGTATCTTGAGATAATATACATGTTCTGTAATTGTAGGCATCAAATAGTGAGTGGTCTGAACTGGTGCTACTGAGAACAGAACTACGGATCCAAGATCTGCATCTAGTCAATGGATGAGGGGCTCTGACCGGAGAAACTGCCACTTGCTTTCAGTTAAAACAGCTAGAGCCCTAAATGCTACGTGCCTTTGAAAGAGCATTACAGCTATGCTGACCTCTCTGTAGACTCGTACCTGTGGTTTTCTTCAGCCATAATAAGGGTGTTAACGAGACCGAGATGTCTGTGGGCTCTGATGTTAGCAAGTGTGTATTTTGATATATTTATATATAATTATATATAAATATATATATATTTATATAAATTATATATATAAATATATAAAATATATATAATTATATATAAATATTATATATTTATATAATATATTATTTTCAACATATCTACATGTATATAATACATATGTATTCCATACTATATTCTATATATATTTATCTAATATATTTTTCATACATTTCTGAGCGTACAGACTCATGCAGTAAGTGTATACCATGGAAACTTGTCAGCAAAAATATTAGAATAGCTGACACTTGAGCAGAATGTAAGTACGTGGACTCGTATATAACCACACAGAGGTGCGATATGGATTGCAATGCATGTGGAAAAACTTTAAAAGGCTGAAATGAAAATAACCCTTACTGCTTTCAATCCCTTGGATTTGAGGTTTCAAAATCATATTACTGAGATTAAGTCTTTACTGAGATTTTAAGTCTTAGCTCTTCACTGAGTTTAACTTTTCTTTATGTGTAGGCTGTCCTTAACTTCAGTGTGTGAAAGCTCTCTCTGAGTATTGCAAGACACGAAGCAGTAACGAGCTCTGCGGTACTGTAGCTGGCAGCAGCAGAGTGCGATGTATCAAGTGCCTCGTACTCAGGCTCCTGTCAGTTTGTATACTCTGCCTGCTCTAACAACGTAATGAAAATTCTTCAGTGAAGTGTTTTAATTCTGTGTACATTCACTTGTCTGCTTTGAAGATGAAGCACTATATTACAGTTTTGTGTTCTCCGGGCAGCAAAATAAATGAACGTGGTTAACTTACAACTATACAATCTCTGGCGTACTTGACTAGGGATAGAGAAATGTAGTCCTGCCGGCCGGAAAGTTGGTTCAAGCTGTTCTTGTCTGAAATTAGTGGGTTGTATGGCTCTATTCAGAACTTGTTCTCAAGTAGACGTACGCTTGCTCACTAAAAAAAAAAAAAAGAAAAGAAAAAAAAAGGGTGGGAGAGGGAATAACATTGGACATGAGAAGGAAGTTGTGTGTTTTTTCTTATCAGTGAAGTAGGGTGTTTTCCAAAACAGTATCAAATAGAGCCCGAAGTTTTTTCTGATGAGAGCTGAAGAAACATCAAGCAGGATGAGCTAAGCTTTGTAATGTCTGCCTACTTATCACTTGCATGGTAGGGAGTTAAGGATATTTTTAAGATGATTAATTCCAGAAATTACCTTCATGCAAACCAAAAGCATAGATGTAGCCTTGAGAAAGAAGGAAGGAAATTTTGGTGTTGCAGAAATGGAATCACTAGGTTGGAAGGGACCTCTTGATTGTATCATGGACATAATAGAATGAGTCTAGAGAAGGGCCACCAGGATGATCAGAGGGATCATCCCTCTGAGCACCTCTCCTATGAAGAAAGGATGGGGAGCTGGGGATGTTCAGCTTGGAGAAGAGAAAGCTCCGGGGAGGCCTTAAAACAGCCTTCCAGTACCTATAGGGGACCTACAGGAAAGCTGTGGAGGGACTCTTTGTAAGGGGCTGTAATGATAGGAGAAAGAGTAATGGCTTAACACTGAAAGAGGGCAGATTAGATTGGTCATTAGGAAGAAATTCTTCACTCAGAGGGTGGTGAGGCCCTGGCACAGGCTGCCCAGAGAAGCTGTGGCTGCCCCATCCCTGGAGGTGTTCAAGGCCAGGCTGGATGGGGCTTTGGGCAACCTGGGCTGGTGGGAGGTGTCCCTGCCCATGGCAGGGGGCTGGAACTGGGTGATCTTTAAGGTCCCTTCCAACCCAAACCACTCTGTGATCACCTAGTTCAATGCATTTGCTCAAACATGTTCAGCTAGAGCAGACTACCAAGGGCCATGTTCAGATAGATTGGGAATATTTCCATGGAGGGAAGAGCCTACATCCTCTCTGGGCATTCTGTTCCAGTATTTGACCACTCACATCTTTTTAGAGTTTTATTGTATTCAAAGGGAATCTTATTTTTTAACTTGTGCCTGTTGTCTCTTGATCTGTTGGTAGAAAACACTGAGAAGAGGATGTCCTCTTCTGCATTCCCTTCTGTTTCATACACGTGGACAAGATCTGTGAGCCTTCTCTTCTCAGGCTCCCTCAGCCTGCTGTAACAGTCCCTGAATCATCTTCACGGCCTTTGGCTGGATTTGCTCTCTTATACTGGTGTCCCAGTGCTGGGCCCAGCACTCCAGCAGTCTGAGGAGAGAAGTCTTGCCTCTCTTGTCCTGCTGGCATTGCCCTGCGTCATGCAGCCCAGGGCGCTGTGAGGGCACACAGCTGGCTTGTGGCCACTATATTGTCCCCTGGTCCCCTGAGGTCCTTGTTGGCAGACCCGCTGTGCAGCTGGTCAGCACCCAGCGTGTGCTGGTGCCAGGACCTCTTCCTCCCCAGCTGCAGGGCTTGCTATTTACATATGGTGAAGTCCACGCGATTCTTCTTTGCCAATTTTTCCAGCCAATTTTTCCAGGTCCCTCAGACAATTCAAAGATCATTCAATTCAAAGACATTTCCATTTTTTATTTTTTTTATGCAGTTGAGGTACTAATTCCCATGCGAGTTGGAAAGTAGAATATAAAAACGTCTTATACTACTGAAATAGGCTACTTCTGTTGATAATTTACCACAGAGACCATGCATCTGTGATGGGGCATTGTGACGAGTGCGATGAACGCTTGAAAATGAAGTTCAGTCAGGTTTGTTGATTTAAAGCAGGGGAGGAAGCTTTAGTACTATAGAAATAAACAGGAAAATAGTTACAATACAGGGAACTAAACCAGGGATGCTTAGAGTTGTAGCCCTTAAGACTTACTGTGCTCTCGCCAAAAAAGGAAAAGTAGCAAAGACTTGAAGCTTGGAAAGCTGCCAGGCAGTCCAAGGAATGCAACTTTTGTATGCTGATAACACCCATTGAGTGTTTCTCGGTTCTTTGAATGATAGATAAATAGTAAAATAAACAGTTGTCTCCCTAGCAGAGTTTCAGATGGATTTAGTACATTTTTCTTCATCATATGCTTCCACTAGATGATGGTATGTCATAATGAAATGCTTATTAAGTAAGAAAAATAAAAACAAAGTAGAGCCTGTAACTGTATCCTGATCATGTAGGTCATATGTGCTTGACTTTATATCACTGACAGATCCTGAGATAATAAATTTTGTCACATTGGAGTTGCTTGGTAGAGTATATTTTGAAACATCCTAACGCTATATTTCACTATAAAATTGCGTTAGTGCTAATTTCTTACATCTGAATAAAACTGATATTATATATATTGTAATGAGTTTTGCCATTAGGAACGTACTTACAGAGTGAGGCGGTCCAATGCAGTCATGGTAGGACTGACAGCTTGATGCATGAAAACTCTGGGGATAGGTGCAGACGAACATGTGGGGAAAATGCCAGTTGACATGGAACTGCTTAAGGAATTGAAGAAAACCCACAAATATTAAAGCAATCTCGTGAAAAGAGGTTAGCATAACAGTCTGTGGAATTTACTGCTAATAAATTGTGTAATTATGTTACTGGTAACTTCCATGTTATTGTATTCCATATGTATAGAAAAACAGAAAGGAAAATTAAGGAAAAGGCTACAGCAGAAATCTTTATGCCCATCTCTTCATGAAGAAGCTTACTGGAGCTCCCACAGTGGAGTCCTTCTGGTGTTCTAGGAAACGGTTTTATATAAATTCTTACAAATAGTAAGGTTGTTGAGACTGGTTGATATTTATCCACCTTTTTTGATCTGTCGGTGTCTCGTTAGGGCACGTAGTGTTTGTGTGTGTGTGTGTAACCTTACTGTTTATCTACATTACTGCTTAAAACTGTTCTTACAACACTAGGATAGTTGCTAAACATATAGCATATTTGTTGTTCTTTCTCTGTAGAAAAAACAAGGGGGAAATAAGTGACCTGAAGTGGTGAACATCGAGATGAGAAAATCAATGATCAAAGAAAAAAATAACATTTGTTGGTGCCTGGGTGATTAAAAGTAATAGGTGATTCTCAATACGGGAGAGAAACTGGTATTTGTGTGGATGTGTTGTTGAGTGTTGAACTAGCTCTGATTTATAGTACCCAGTTTTGTGAAAGAGTCACTTTAGCGTAGAGGGATCATCAAAATTACCCAAATAGCTCAGGTAATAACTTACAAAAAGCATAAAGTGGAAATTGAAGACAAAACAAGGCATTGGGTGAAGGTGAGAATTGGAATACCTCTTATATAAGCATAAATAGAAAAGATAAGGCCAAGGGAAAAGTGATGGAGGTGTGTAAAATGGTGTCATGAAGCATCTAGACAAAGTTATAGTTACTTTGGTGACTGAAGCATGGCAAGCTCAGAATGAGGTATGCTTTCACATATCCTGTAGATACATAGATACAATGTAAATGCAAGACACTTAAGCAGGTACAGAAAATGATTAGAAAAAAGGGCTGAAAAAAGGGCTGAAAAAAGTTCTCATGGGAGCTGCTAAGTACAGCACTGCAATTTCGTCCTCTCAAATACATCACACGTATTGCCACATGCGGGACTTTTTCATATACTTCTTCCTAGACGTACTAATCCTCATCTTTGGAGACAGTACTTGAGTCCATGCTGACCTTTCATTTCACTCTGTGTGTCTGTCCTTTTGAAACTGTAGCGTAGTGATGAACAAAACCAATGAGGATATGTGGAAATGTTGGTTTGGTATGGAAGAGCTCTCTGCGCATCGTATTGGCTTTCTAGTGTGCTTTATTATTTATTCATTTTTTTAATTTCAGGATAAAAAGAGGCATTTTAAATTATGAAGCTATTGATAGTTTCCTTAAACAAATGTGATGAAGAACAGATTGTATATTAGGCCATGAAACTGAGCGAAGGATGTTAGGAAGGAAGCATTTTCCCCTTATTTAATCACCTCTGAAATAGTGTTACCAGAGAGGATGGAAGTGGAAATCATGTGTTTGCTTTTTTAAGCTAATGTATTCTAGTCTAACTATTAACATAAAAAGAAAATGTCCGTCTGTAAACCTCAAAGCTAAATAGGAAAATTGCTTTGTAATGACTGAATAAAGTAGGGCTTAAAGTAAGCTGAAAATACCTCTAAGCTACAGGACGTGTTTCTAAGAAAAGCTGGTGTGCTGTATTTCAAGAAGGTACATATTAAAACAGATTTTTTTTTCCCATTTGCGTGTTTTCAATGTCATAAAAATATGTTAATGATTTAAATAAAGCTTGTTAAATTATTGGATGTATGGCTACCAGTTATGATGTCTCGGTATACTGTCCTGTAAGTTCTTTTTACTTTAAAAGGTAGGAGGATATAGCTACTGTAGGTCTTGAGGGAAAGCTAGCCCTTCCTGTCGGTATCAGGAAAGAAGTCAGATGGCATGCTGAAAGATTGAACGAGATGGAAACAAGAAAGCTGAGAGATGAGTTCTCTCTGCAGCCATCAACAGTAATGGTTGTGCCTCCTTTCAGGAGCAGATGAATTCCTTCAGTTCAAGTTTGGGAGCGAAGTTTGAGAGTTAAGGATTTACAAATCTAAATATTGTAGCTCTCCCTCCACCCCCTTTATTTTTTAAGAAAGATTTGAACCAGAACAGTTTCTTCTCTGGGTATTGTAGCAAAGGGAAGCTTGCTATTGAAGAGACTGTTTTGAGTAAGAAATTCCTGGCCTGCTGCTGCCTGAGATGGTGTTTGTGTGATTTTTGAAGTGTGATTTGAAATGCGTGTGAGATCATTAAATAGTTGGAATTTGTATTTCAAAGTTTATTTTTAAGTGTTTTACTTGAAAAAGTTCACATCTAAGACACAAAGGGGAATATTTCCATGGTTAATTCTAAATTAAACGGTACTGAAAAGTTGCTTTTGCCTGTTACAAGTGAATTTGTGTGCATCTTTATTGTAGGGCTTTTTTAAAAGACACAACAGCAACAAGCCTGACAATGAAACTGTGGCACTGGCTGCACTTATTTTTTTTTTTCTTTGTAGACTTAACATTTAGAGAAGTTATGATAGAAATTAATATTGATGTTAAAGATGTGTAAATATTCCCATTAGCCCTAGCTTGTTGCATTCTGTTTTTTAAATTTTCCCTTTCCTGAAGGGGAAAAAAACAAGACTAGATGTCAGCTTCTGGAACAAACCTTGAAGCGAAGCAAGCAGCTGTACTGCCCCAGAGCACATCAGGATTGTGAGAATTGTTTTGCTTCTGCTTGCTGTGTGGAAGAGTTTTGTGTCAGCTGTGACCCCAGGCAAATGGATCGAGGCCCCAGATCTGCAGGTTTACAGGCAAAATGCCCCCCGATTGGGGCAGTCCATCCCCAGCACTTGTTTGTGCTCCAAAGTGGCAGGAGGTGGCCCAGCGGCCTTGTGGATGTCCCATGCTCCTCTCAGCGTGGTGGCCTTTGTCCTGCAGCCGTGGTTCCTCCGTTGAAGTTACCAAAGAAGGGAGATGCTTTAGTGGATTTTCTGGATGTTTACTGTGTATCTTTGGAAAAGGCATCCTTTAGTAGGTTAAAAGGATTTCTTGCTAAGTTGCGTTTACCCAGCATAGCTTTATTTCCACATCTGTCTTGAGTCCAAGTTGTTGTTGGCCTCTTACTCTTGTTTATATTGCGGACGCATTAAGTAGTTAGTCCATTATGTTTTTTCCGTTGTCGTTTGCTTTCCTTTTTTGTCATCGGTGTAAGTTCAAAATGATGATCCTTTAATACGCTCAGGATGCAGAAGCAGACTTGAAGTGCTGTGAAAATATTGCGATGCTTCTCTTTGTCATTTTCCTTGTGACATTTCTAAGGGTTCAAGCTAAGGCACTGTATGGAGAGCTGACTTAACAGAGGAATATTTTAATGAAATTAACAAATAGAATAACATCGAGCCTTTAAAGCAGTTGTGATTATTGTTGTACTCTTAATTCTTTGCTCTTGGTTTCAAATTCTAGCTTGATTTTACTTCAGGCATAGTCTCTCAAGTGAAGTAGTAGTTAGGACTGATCAGCTTTCAAGCCCGTGTTACATGATTTAATAAAACTGTGTTTTATAAAACAGTCAAACCTAGATCTACTCAGATCTGACCTGATCAGATCAAGGATGTCTGGTCTAATACCTCACTCCCAGTGGGTCAGTAATAGATAGCATGGACATGTTTGTTGTTTGGTTGTTTTTTTTTTTTTGGTCATAGGGTTGTATTCAGTGAAAAATCAGTGAATTCACATGTGTATGCAGCATTAAGTTTTTGGTTTATAACTCTGTTATCGTAATTGCTATTATTAAAAAAAAAAAAAAGCCGGGGGGGGGGGGGAAGGGAATTGACTCCTGGAATTAACATAATTGTCCTTTTTGCCGGTTGCCACCTAACATTCAGGTGCCTCTTGTGTGATATGTAGAGACTTCTTAACATTGATGACCTTCATTAGAACTGCTATTTGTGGTTTTCCTATTTGGAAAAAATACTGCTTCACATGTAAATGTGGGGCTTCTAAGGTTAATTATAATTCACAGAAGTATATTTGTTTTGAGAGAGATGAAGATTAAGTTTTGAAGAGCTCAGTGGAAGAAGAGTGATAGCTGCTTCATCTGTCCTTTAGAGATATGTAACTCCTAATTGAATCTTTAAATATGAATGATTTCATTTGTTTGGAAAATTGATGGGGACAACCATTTTTATCTTCTCATTGACTGGTAGAAACTTACTTTCTTTCTAATTGTTTTTAATTATTAATTATTAATTGTTTTTCCAAACACTTAACTTTGCCTTCTTCCTCCCCTCTTCTAGGATGGATTAGATGCTTTGGTATATGACTTGGATTTTCCTGCCTTAAGAAAAAACAAGAACATTGATAACTTCTTAAACAGGTGTAAGTATTTAATGTTTTGGTTTCTAACTAACAGACTATAAATACCAACTAAAATAAAAGAGGTTCTCGCTTTTTGAAAGGCTGTTAGAGAGTTTGCGTGCATTAAGTTTTTGGATGTAAATTGCTTTAGGAGTTGTATTTATTTCCCAGTCAGTACTCACAGTTACTTATAGAAATCCGCTCCCCAGCAGCTGAGTGCCCAAGTTAATATAAATGGGGTTGCTTTCAGTGGCACAGCAGTTTGGTTAACAGTAAAATGCTGTAACATATCTGCAGTGTCAAGAAGTCATTTTGAAATGTTCACTGACAGATTGGAATGTGTGTTTTGTGGCATTTTTAGTATAAAAGTTCTGTTTTCATTATCGCATGAGAATACTGCATAGCTGCTTATATTTACTTGTGCATGCCACTGATGTGTCTGTAGAATTATTCTTTTTTCCCCCTTTTTAAACATACATAAAGTTATGTTAAGTCACCATGGTATTTTTCATGATCTGAAAAAAAAAAATCAACAGGTGCAAAACCATCTTTTGGGTTTTATTGTGTAGACAGCAAAAAGAATACTTAAAGTGGTAAACCATAGTGTCAGCAGGTCTTCTGTTATCTGATTTTTGCAACTGGACAATAACCACTGTGCTATTTCACTTTCTTATTAGTTCTGATTCCTGTTTTTTTTTTGTGAAAGAATTTCAAAAATCGCATACTGTTAGTTTTACTCTTCAGACATAACTAATTTTAAAATTAGGAAGTAAATCATGTTATTTTTATCATTTTACTCCGTATTTTTCCACTACAAGTTTTCCTGCAGATTCTCGTCTGTAAGGATATTTGTAATGAATAAAGTTGATTCTTATAATAGAAACCATATTTCCATAACTTTCATATTCATAAAACAAAAATGAAGCAAAGAAAAACGCTTTAAAGTTTTTTTTACAGACTACTGTCAATTTCTGGAAATAATGGCAGATTCGTTTGCTGGTTCCAGACTTGCCTGTGGATTGAATGGCAATTCTTGAAATTAAATTAACTTTTATTAGATTTTTACAAGCTTAAACATTGTAATTAAAAGTAATAAATGTGGCAAATATGAAGTAATTTTATTAAAATAATCTAATTTTTCTCTTTGCTTCATTGAAATTTTTGTTTCTCTTTCCAAGGCATATTTACATAGTTTACTCAGTCCATGTGTAAGCCACGATAGTGAATTTGTGGATTTTATTTTCCTTTATTCCCTATTTCTAGTAATTTACGAGTCCAGTAGATCTGGTTTATGGCTTGCTTGCATGTAAGCTAGTTGCTGGAATACCTAAGGTCAAATGTTTAACTTTTCACAGTTCAAGCTATGTTTGAAACTGTACACATTGTTACATGCACATTTTGTATACTTAGTTATTTGCAGAGAAGGTGTGGTGAAACTGGAGAAAGGAGAAGTTGGATTAGGCAAAGGAAATACTTATTTCAGCAGATATTTTAAATGCAGTTCTTATGTATAGTGAAGTCATCAGTTTTCAGAAGCTTTTCACTTTTGCATCTGGGGATGAGTGAAGGAAAGGGAAACTCTTATTTACAGTCTAATAATGAGTATATTGTAGGTGGAAATTATACCCTGTGTAAAAATGTAACCTGAAGCAGTGTGAAGGTGGAGAACAGACCTCATTATTTCACTTCAGACTGCTTTTAGAACTGTAATCTTGCTGTCTTTACTGGAATATAAAAACAAAGTGTGGGTATAAGTAGTGACCTTAGTAGTGACTGTGAAATTTAGTTTGTCTCAAACTGCTGATTTAAATAACAGTAAAAAAAAAAAAAAAAAAAAGGCTTTATGTACATACCCTAAGATGTACAGGAACATTTTCATGTTAACTTCAGTTTCAGTAGAAAATCATTTAAAAATCTTTTTGCAGTATTAGCTGGCCAAACAGTTTGCACTATTTTTCTAGAACTTTAAAATGAATTTTCACAGTGCAAATCAGAATTTGCTTACTTTATTTTACAGACTGATGATTGTCCTATGAGCCTGTCCTTATCCCCTCCTATATTTATCTGGGTTTATGTTGTATGTTTGTGGAGGTTTTGTCTTCAAAATCTGCCTCTGTTGCCTAAGGTTGTGAGGGTTATTTGCACAGACACGGGACCTCATTAATTTTCTACCATAAATGATTTAAAGAATAAAGAGATTGACTATTCAAGATGGGCACTTGGTTTATTTCTGGACAATGTATAAGCTTTATCATCAAACGTCAGGCCAAGTTGGAGTTGCTGGTTTTTGCCATGGGAGCCACCCCACCTGCTCATAAAGCGTAAGCTGGTTGTGCCCTCCCCTGTTAGCAGGACATCTGGAGCTGCCTATTCAAATATGTTGCAGCCTGATAAACCTTCTTTGACAGATCTTTGAATATTAAGATAAAATTTCCAACACTGTTGTTAGTATAATGTGTTGTCTGAAGACACTGGGCATTAGTACATCTCTCAAACAGTAAACTGCAATTTTGCAACTGCTCACAAGGCTGATTTACGCTACTTAAAAATATTTAGCTTAAAGTGCTCTTAGTGGATTTTCCTTTATTCTGTTTTGGCCATAGTTGAGGTTTGTCATTGAAAACACTAATGCATTTATATTGTGCCTAGCTTGTGTTTTGTAAAGATTTTTCATTCAGAATTGGTAGACTTGCTGGTAGGAGATTATTAGGCAGTAAGTTGAGAATAATTGGAAAGCTGTCATGAGAATTGCTGCATATCAGTTCTGTGCAGTCCTACCCATCCTCTGCTATAGGTCAGCTTTTCACCTTGCAATGGGCAAATAGGGCAATTAAAAAAAATTTTTTTTTTTCAAATTACTGAATATTTTGATCCTTATGTGAAATAATTTGTCAGGATTTACAGATTTAACATCATTTATTGAAATACTGTAGGCATGCTGCATTGTAAAGGGATGGCTTCACATTAGTAATTCAAGAGATTATTTATTCAATCAAAACTATATTTAGTTCTTTAACATTATAAAATCATAACGGATCTTAATTGTATGTATGTTGCATTTGTTTTAGATAATGACCTCTGTATATTGAAACCTAAGGGTAGTCTTCTGTTGTCTGCCAAATCTGTTTTTAAAACACAAACTCCAAAAATGACATTTTTCCTTCTTTCTCTTCCCCTGTCTGTACTTTTTTCTAAAGTTTTAGAAAAGCATATTATTTTTGAAAATAGAATACTGTTGTATAATGTATTTTATTAGGAGTGTGTCCGTTTTAGTAGCTGCTCCTTCTTTTTAGAAATACTGAAATGTGAAGCTTTTCCATGTAATCTCATGCCAGTGTTGACCCACATGGATTAAAATAGACTGTTTTAATCTTTGACCAAATTTGGAATTAGAATATCTGCCCACTGGGAGTTTGTAAATTATTGTAGTTTATAGAATGACAGGTTTATATAAATAATTACAGTGATTCCCACTGCATGTTTTAAATTAAAATCTACTTTTTTGAGCAATAGGAATAATAAAATTGCAGAATACGGAAAGCTTATTTAAAAAAAATAGCTTCTTCAAGTATCTCTCATGTATACTTTATGATATTTTCTCAGATGTATTACACAGTTATCCAGAAATAATCTGTTTAAACAGATTTGCTTGCTAGCAAGATCATGCTGGGTATGAAGTTTTTGCTTAGCTCTTTTTTTTCCAGATAACTATTTTAAAAGAAATTTCCCAAATTAAGATCTCCAGTAGCTTGATTGTACAGTAATTACTGCATTATTTTTATATCAAGTTTTGATTACTGTGGTAATGAGAAAGAGGTCATGCAGTCTGCAGCGTGGTTTCCAGTAGGGAGGTAGGTTAAAAATGAAGTCCCCTTAAAGAGGAATATATCTTGCAATAATTATTATAAATAAAAATGAGATGAATGGGTTTAATTAAATTGATTATATATGAAATGTGATTTTTCTTTCATACAGATAAAGACACAGTAAATAAAATGAGAGATTTGCGCATGAAAGCTGAAGATTATGAAGTGGTGAAGGTGATTGGTAGAGGGGCATTTGGGGAGGTTCAGTTGGTAAGTTGTGTTTCTGTACGTTTGGATCTGTGCCTGTCATATTTGTTTGTGTCTATTTCTGAATACAGTGTTCAGAAGATGAAGTCTTACGGTTTTATAGCCTTAAGCTCAATGAAATTTTATTTCTTTTTATCCCGTGGAAATGTTTCTGAGAAGCTTGCATTTCAGTACTGTCAATCCACATTTATTTTTCTTTGTAAGGCATGCTTCTCCTGGTAAAGTGGAATCTATATCAATCGTAATCAACAAAATTAGCCTTTGCCACTGTGTATGTACACTTGAACAATTCTTCAAGACTAGAAGAATTTCTGCTAGTTCAAGGAATATAGTAGTCTTGTGGACATCTTTCACAAGATGAGAGGAGATGTGTATGATGTTTACGATTAATGGACTTGTTCATGCTGCTTTATTAAACTGAGAATTGGTGGGAGAAACTAGAAATAGGCAGCAAGTATTTGTGTATGCTAATGATCTCTGAAAAATGCTTGTGCATTTAATAGGTGCCATTATTTGTGCTTTTTGAGATATGCACCTACAAGTCATGAAGTGACTATTATGCCTACGGACTCTGGATAGTTCTAGCAAGTATTTTAAGAATAATGCATATATTGTCAGAAAATGCAATATAATTATTTTGTAGACCCGCAATATATAATTCTTTATAAATGTGAAGAATCTTTTGAAACCTATTAAATAGTGAAGCAGGAAAAAGAAGTTTAGTGATGTTCTTCATATATTAAGGTGGGAAACTAACGTGTTGTTTTATGTCGTGATCGTCTTCATAGGTAAGGCATAAGTCATCAAGAAGAGTGTATGCCATGAAACTTCTAAGCAAATTTGAGATGATAAAAAGATCAGATTCTGCTTTCTTCTGGGAAGAAAGGGATATTATGGCTTTTGCTAACAGTCCCTGGGTTGTTCAGGTACAGTGAGATTCCTTTTAAAAATATTGTCCTGGTAGAATAGTTCCATTACAATACTGCATGACTTATATTCACGTGTCTTAGTTTTTCTAACTCCCATTTTGGTTACATTGATCTGGATCTGTCAGGGCAATACATTACTAACAGTAGGAATTGCTGTTTGCAACAAACAGCTGATACTGTGCTTCCTTCAAAACCGTACTTTGTCTTAAATACAGGATAAGCTATTTTGTTTGTTATTAAAACGGTTTGCCAGATATAAGTTAAAACTGGTGAGTCTGCTTTATAGTACTTCTGGAAGTAGCCAACATATCAGAAATCTGTGCTTAAGATGTAGCTTCTGTATATTCCAATTTGTGTGTATGTATGACTGCAAATCATATATATTATATATATTATATGTTTATTTTTAAATTATATATTTACAAATTATATATTTATTTATAAATGTATAAATTATAAATTTATATATTACGTAAACTCTGGTTATGTTTTCCTCATTTCAATTTTATCACTGACAATTTTTTGGGAGGCATCTCTGCCTTTGAAGTTTATATGGACAATGCCTGAAGCTTTCATCATACATTTGTGTGCACATTTAACTTGTTCATTTAAACTGTTCTTACCCTTAAACATGTAAATACTTCTGTTAAGTTAGAATTAAAGTCATTCAAGTATTACCTAAAAATCATTCAAGAGTTACCTAAGTCAAATATGTTTATATGTTGCTATCTGTCTGGGAGTGATTGTGCAAAATTATGTTTTATGATTTTCAGAAAGGTTTAAGTTACCATGCTTAAACCTACTTGCGAAAGTCACATTGAACAGAGCATTTACTGCTGTAAGGGAAATACTTTTCTCAATTGTTTAAAGTATAGGTTCACTTTCTAAACAATGAATACATTGACCGTAGAATAATAAATATTTTGTGGTAACACAAATAGAATCAGGCAGATGTTTGAAATACAATAGTTCCATGTTTACATATTTGTCAATTGGTGTCCCAGGGAGTAAGGAAGCATCTCGTCCTCTTATGCAATGAGCTTTCTTTGAAATGATTACAATTTGGTGCAATAAATACCAAAATCTGTAACCAGAGCTTTGCTGCTTCTGTAGTAATATAAAGAGATGGAAGATCTGGCAGAAACTGACTTGAGATTAATTCCTTTTTAGGAGGTCTACTGGGTGACGCAAAGCTGCTGCAGTAGTTGTAGCAATTCTTTTACTTTGTAAATCAATTTGCACCAAAATTGTGGACTTTCAACAAGCAAAAGATTAGACAACTGTAGCACTCAGTGACTTGTTCTTTCTTTTGTTTATGTTCTTTTTACAGTTATTTTATGCATTCCAAGACGACCGTTACCTTTACATGGTCATGGAGTACATGCCTGGTGGGGACCTTGTGAATTTAATGAGCAACTACGACGTTCCTGAGAAATGGGCAAGATTTTATACTGCTGAAGTTGTTCTTGCATTAGATGCAATTCACTCAATGGGTTTTATACACAGGTGAAAAAGAAAAAAAGTATTGTTACAGTGTTGTTTTAATCCCAGGGCTGTTGGAATGACTTAATTGGTTAAGGCTGTTTTAAAATTGCTGATATGACTTCATTATTATTTCACAATTATTTCATATTACAACTTCAAAACTTCTTGTTATCAGAAGGTGCAAAGCTGAGGTGACACAGTCAAAGTAAAGGTTTTCAGCAGGATGATCTTCTTCAGTTTAGGGAACAATAAAATTGTACCACTTTATCAAAAGATGTAGAACTGATTTGGCATGAACAAGTTGGCCCCCAAAATAGTTCATTTTTCTTAACTAGAAAAAACTGTTTGGAGAATTTGATAGCAGTAGTATACACTACTGGTAATTATTAACTCTCAGTTCTGCATTTAAAGCCTCAGCTGGCATCAGTGGCCTGATCAGGGTGAACTGAACAGGGTGAGGAAAATCTCCCAGACACCTGTATTCTTGTAAGGGGCAAGATGGGAAATAGAGCAAAGGGACTTAGGTTTGTTTCATATTACGTACTTGCCCTCAAGTGGATTGTAGTCCCTTGTCAGACAGACTGAGTGTTCTCTTCTGTTGATATTTGAACTTCTGTGTTTAGCTTTTAACCATATTTACTAGAAGCAGGAGAAGAAATTTTTCAACTGAAAATATACAAACAGCTTGAGAAGGACTTAGTGTATATACCCTCAATTTGTAGTTTGGCCAGAAGATCACTTTTAACACTTAATTTTTTTTTAGAAAAAAAAGAGCAAAACAAAACAACAACAACAACAACAACAAAAAACTATTAATCCATTGCTCGAGTAGAATCTATAGCATCATAAATTACGTAGCTACTGTGCCACATTGTAATTGGAATAAATTGTCTGGCTGAACCATTTGCACAGGTGTATTGGCAAGCTTTAGAAAACAGAAATTTGAAGATGCCAACAGCACTGTCAATCTTTTCCTCAAACTCCAGATTACTCTGACAGCAGATTTTTTGGAATTTGTTTTTAACTAGTTTACTCAAATTTGAGGACTGAAAAGAAGCTAATGCAAATATGGGCTCATGACAGAGGACATGGAAGGGCCTGAGGCTGCTGCTTTTGATTCAGCCTTTCTTTATAAGGTCTGCTTTCTGGTCTCCCAGGTACCTGTGTCTAGTGGCAGGGCTTTGGAGGGTAAAGCATTCATTACTTTAGCAGAGAAAGGTCAAACTGAGTCCCCTGTATGCAAACGGGGCATATGCGAGTCTAAGGCTGGTGGGATACATGGATTATTGTGAGGAAGGTAGCCGATATCAGGAGATACTGTTCTCTATGACTAGTGAAAGGCTGCAGCAATCAGGAGGTTTCTGTTGGCTGGAAGGAAAGAAATGGCCCTGAGAGGGGGACTGCAGGCTGATTATGGAGTAAATTCTCAGGAAACAGTTTCCAAGCACATGGACAGGAAGGTGATTGGGAGCAGCCTGCATGGATTTACTTAAGGGTAAAGTGTACCTGCCCAGCCTGATTGCCTTCCGTGATGAGGGGAAAGCGGTGTGTATGTTGTTTGCCTCAACTTCAGCAAGGTTTCCAATGTAGCTGGAATGGAAAGATGCCTGCAGTGAAAGAATGAGAGTCAGTGGATGACACTAATTGCAGCAGTGGTTAACTGAGCATTGGCACAGATTACCCAGAAAGATTGTGGAGTCTCCCTCCTTGTGAATCTTCAAAAGCTGGCTGAACAACCTGCTTTAAGTATCCCTGCTTAAGCAGGAGGGTTGGAGCAGATGACGGGCAGATGTTTGTTCTGTGAATATCCAGTTATTTGTTAGGAAATAAATTTTCACTGTGAGGGTGGTCAAACAATGGAAGAGAGTTGTAGAGAGGTTATGAAATCCCCATCCTTGGAAAAAATTCAAAACTTGACTGAATTTGACCCTGAGGAACCCGAATGCAACTTTGAAGTTTGAACTGATTTCCTTAGCTGCACTTTGATCAGGCAGTTGGACTAAGAGTATTTCAAAAAAATAAATAAAAGATTCCCAACCAAATCATTGTGTGTACACTGATACGTTTCTACTGCACACCCTGAGGTGAGGTAATGCTAGGACTTCATTTCATTGTAGGGACCAGAGTTTTCCATTTGAGGTCCCAGAAATTACTTTCACCTGAAACCATTATTTTTTTGATACATATATTTTTATTATTTTTTTTAAACTATGGTTCTGCTATAGTATACTTAGTACCATTAACATTGCTGAACTTTACAGTTACTTCATGAAAACTTTCTGTAAGAGAATCCCTAATGTGGAAAAGGCAGTACAGTAACACTTCTTTTGGGCCACGGAAAATTATTTGCTCATGTGAATATACTTCATAAAATTTATTTCCTGAAATTAGAAGTGATACAAAAAAAAATGAGTTATATTTTCAAGGCTGGATTGAGGTGGTTAACTTGCAACCAGAATGGATTTCTTTTGTGTAGCTGTATCCTCGTAGAGAGTGACTTCAGCAAGTTAGTGGTTTTTTATGAAAACTTGAGGTTTGAGGGTAACGTCCAGATTTGGTAAATTTGGTGACTTGAGACTGTTCCCACATCCATTATCATGTTTTTTAATGCTTCAGTTCCACAGTCTGTATGTGGGACATGATACTATAAGAAGGAAAAAAATTGAGGAAATAGTTGTGCTTTATGTTGTGTTTTCCTTGTCATGTTACATTTGAGAAATAGATGACTTCTGTTTTCCTATGTTAAACTGTCTGATTTACTCTTACACAAATGTTTTTCTGTTTTCAGAGATGTGAAACCTGATAATATGCTGCTAGATAAAGCTGGTCACTTAAAACTAGCAGATTTTGGTACTTGTATGAAGATGAACAAGGTAGACAATATTTTTGTTTTATTTCCCTTTGTGAAAGGAAGGCATATGTAAAAGTGAAAATAAAATGCTGAAAAATTTAGCTAGAGAAAAGTGTCCAAGATTCCACTCTTGCCATTACTATTATTTAAGCATCCTATTAAATGACAATGTAGAATGCAAAAATGACTCTTGAAGTAGGGATTGCATCAACTCCTATACTGTTTATTAGGAAGGCTT
The DNA here is from genome assembly GCF_047663525.1 of Anas platyrhynchos. Lineage (NCBI taxonomy): Eukaryota > Metazoa > Chordata > Aves > Anseriformes > Anatidae > Anas > Anas platyrhynchos. Next base: position 54,181,112 of record NC_092588.1, on the reverse strand, counting down.
CCTGAAGTCAAGCCATTGATTATCTTATAGATTACTCTAGATTATTTCTTTAAGTCTTTGACTATCAAAGTTGATGGAAAAAAGTGAGATAGTTAAGTTCAGTGATGGAAAACATGTCAAAGTTGCTGAATCCTTATATATGTACTAGCATAACCTGACCTATTCAAAAGCCCAATCCGAAGGAAACAGGTTAAAAGACTGTCACAGATTTTTTTTTTAACATATCTTGAGGTCATTGAAAAAAAAAAGAAATTGTATTTTAAGTACTGTGAAGCATTGTTGTTCCCTACACAAAATTCTGATTGGTTTGTGCTAGCCTCATACCAGGAAAGCAACCTTAAATGGGTGACGCTTCAACAGAGTCTGGGTAATATATACATCACGTTCTCAACCTATTCCAGGAGCTTTGAAAAAATTGCTTTTGGAATAAATCAGCTGCCTTGCCATAAATAAAAGGCACCAGTGAAAACCAAGTGCAAGTAACATGTACAAATTCAAATAGTTTCCTTAAGTCACAACTTCCAGTCCACAGCGGAATAGCTGACACATAATTTGGCTTAATACAGATTCATCTTTGATTTTGCTCTTAAAAATTAGGACTTTTGAAATACAGCTTAAGCACAAGGATATTTTTCTATAAGTGCCAAAAAGAAAGTAAAAATATTAGGAAAATTTGCTGTGTATTGGTGTCACAGAAGTAAACTCATGTCAACAACACCTTACATTGTGTGCTGTACTAAATAAATGAGCTGTGTATTGAAGAGCCTAGTCTTGGGTTCCTCTAGCCTTTTGGAAGAGGAAAGTGGCTCTGTGGGAAAGAAACTGCTCATCATAGATAGAAGTTTAATACAGGTGCATTCTGGATTTGCTGCACATGCAACTCTGGATTTGTTCATTAGCTGTATTTGTTCCTTAGTTATATATGAAGTTCCTTGAACACTGGAAAGGATCAAGTGATTGCCACTTTGGCATTCTCGATGCCATCCCCAATGTGATTGATCTCCTCTGCTAGTTCTTTCTCAGGGGTGTGAGGAACATGAAACGTTCTTCTCATCTGTCACACATTTTGAAGTCTATCTGCTTCAAGTTTCAGGGCCTTATCTGCATTGCAGTCTTCCTGGCATTAAGTATATTGTGTTGGAGAAAAACTTAGTTTAGCTGATCCTGTCAGCAAAATCCTTGATTTGCTGGCCTATTTTGAGAGGAGTTTTCCTTGTTTACTCTATATCCTGGCAGTATATAAGACATTTATATTGGCATGAGCAGGAGAAGCTGTGATTACAAGGCTGAGATGCAATTCTGGTTACTTCTTGGATATTAACAGAGGTTTTTAAGTAACTTGCACTGTGTTAACTTTGACAAATCCAGTGCTTTGCTTTGGCTTTAGTAGTTTAATAATTAAAAATGTTTAAGTACCTGTTCAAAAACAACAACAACAAAAAAAAAAAAACACACCACCAATCTGTTCATGAAAGTTGTTGATTTGCTGCTGTTACTAAGGCTTTATGAACTCTTGAAAATAGCTTGCAATTTTGGTTCTTATATTTGGGCCTGGCTATTTTCCTTCTCTTTGTAGGAGGGTATGGTACGATGTGATACAGCTGTAGGAACACCAGACTACATCTCTCCTGAAGTATTGAAGTCCCAGGGTGGTGATGGTTACTATGGAAGAGAGTGTGACTGGTGGTCAGTTGGAGTCTTCCTGTATGAGATGCTCGTAGGTGAGTCGTAGGTTAATCAAAATTGACTGCAATACTTAACTGCACTCTATAAAAAAAAAATCAGTGTTGTTTGTAACTGTTTTAATTTATTACTTTTTTAACATAACTTTTGGTTTGCTCACTGTGGTATTTGAAAAATGCCTTAAAAATATTCTACTACAGTTCTCAAACATTTGTCCTTACCCCTCATTCAGTTATTTGCTTACATTTTGTTGCGTGCATAATTCAAATGTTATAAATCAAATCTACAATACTTCTGATCTACTTTTTAATTTTTTGCATTGCTGCTTTTTCAGGTGATACACCTTTTTATGCAGATTCTTTGGTTGGAACATACAGCAAGATTATGAACCATAAGAACTCCCTTACCTTCCCTGATGACAACGATATCTCTAAAGAGGCGAAAAACCTTATTTGTGCCTTTTTAACTGATAGGTGAGATTTCAACCTTATTCAAAATGAAAGTGAATCTTCATTAAGAAAATTTCTCATGTTGAAATAACATGTCTGTATGTGTACGTGTGTATCTATATTTATTTTGTGGGGGTTTCTAAACTGCTGAAAAGAAGTGGAACTTTGATAGTATTGGCATGAATGCAGCATAACTCTGTTCCTGTTTAGGTGCTGCTGTAGGTAAGTGTATGTGCTCTGAATGCACTTCTGTTAGCTGAATGTTCTCCTTTATAGGAGTTAGGTTTTGTTTGTCTATCAGCTACAAAAATATGAGAAAGCGTTAGCCTCTTGCTTAAAGTATGGCAAGGCTGTCTTAAATTTAGTCAGTAATTCTTTAGAATTTTGGTTGCTTAGGGCTTTAAGTCACATTGTCTACCCTGAATCAGTGCTTTGTTTTACCCGAAGCAGTAGATACTGCAGACCGAACAGGTGGTATTGTCAGGTTAATTTTGTCCAGTGCCGGATCTTGGGAGAGGAGTCAAGGGTTTGCTGCTGTTCCCTGTGGTAGTATCATGTATATTGGGGGAAGGGAAATGGTGCTAGGATGAGTGCTTATAAATTTAGTTTGAATGTGAAGCGTTACTCCTAAGTATCAGCTATTGTTACACTGGTCTATGTTGCAGAGTGTGAGGGGCATGGATTCCTTGGGGATAAAACTAAAGCGAACTGTGCATTTCAGGAGTGCCCCTAATGCAATCCCAGCTCCTAGTGGGCATTCAGTCCGCAGGATCAGGGTAGAGTAAACCCAAAGAAAGCCTCTATGAAATGTGAGTGTTAGGTTTGTTTCACTGTGGGGGTGCGCTCTAGTTGTACCGACGCTGCTTACTAATCTAAACATAACTTTTGCAACCTTTGCTTGAGATCTGAGGCTATGAAGGTGGAGGGGGGTTGTTGCATTTGCTGAGCTTCGTGGGCTTCAAGCAACAGCATGATCTCCTAGTAAGCATAGAATCTAGCTTCTGCTTGACAGCTGCCTAGCCAGTCCATGATGGTGGAAAGAGTAGCAGCAGGAGTTCCTACAGGCAAGTGTTAAAACCAGACTGTTCTGAAATATACCTGCTGTGCTGCTGTAGTTATTGTCATCTGAGAGCTTTGAGGTTTATAAATTTCATGCCTTAGTTTGAGAGTTTTTTCTTCCTCTTTGTTGTTAGATACTCCTTATGATTTATCTTTCCTTTGGAATGATTTATGTCATCTTACATACTATACTGAAACCAAAAAACTCTTTACAGGGAAGTGAGACTAGGACGCAATGGAGTAGAAGAAATTAAACGGCACCTTTTCTTCAAAAATGATCAGTGGGCTTGGGAAACTCTCAGAGACAGTAAGTATAATGCTTTTCTCAGAGGCAGTGATCTGCCTTACTTTACGTATCATGTTAGCAAAAGAATTTTTTAATGAAATTTAAAATCTTAGTTACACTGCAGGATAGAATGAAATTTGTTAGATGCAAAAGAGAAGTACCCAAAAACCTCTTACTTGTGTCACTTGATTTATAAAATAATTACTAGCATATAATTATTCTCCTTTTTTTTTTCTAGCTGTAGCACCAGTTGTGCCTGACTTAAGTAGTGACATAGACACTAGTAATTTTGATGATCTGGAAGAAGACAAAGGAGAAGAAGAAACATTTCCGATACCAAAAGCATTTGTGGGCAACCAACTTCCATTTGTAGGATTTACTTACTACAGCAACCGTCGGTATGTACAGACAAAGCAAACTGATGGTATATTCTCTTGTCAAGACTCCTGTTTGACTCTTATGTAAATACACGCCTATACAGATTCTTACTTATGAGTCAGAATCCTAATAAATTACCCTTTCTTGACACTTTGATAGCCAGTACTACTAGTCATCAGTACCTTAAAATATTGCACTGATTTTGTGAATGTTTTGCTCTGTATTAAGTATGTTACACAGTGGTGTGGCAGAAATAGTAAGAAAAATCTGTTGTGATTTCTAGGCAGAGCTGCCTGCAGAGCACTGAAATATCCATATAGTCGTAAACTGGGGATGTGAATGTCACTTTATCGCATTGCAAATCACAGTTTGGGAATTTTATACAAGGATTCCACACTTCATATCACTGTAGGCATGTGATAAATTAAACCTTGTCTTAGCTTCTCTATGGCTTACTAGAAATACTCTATTTTCTACTTGCCTGTCACCTGTGATAGATTCTTCTTTTTTTTCAAAGTACTCATCAGCTGCAGTGAGATTGTGATGCTTTACTGTTTTCACTGTTGCTTAGGAAACTTTAAATGACATCAGTTGAAATTACATTGATTCATACTTTAAGAGTCATTATTACTGTAGGTGCTGTTGATATCTCTATCTACATTCAAAAATCTTTAACTTTTTCTTTGAGATACTTTTAATTGTTGTCTATGTCAGTTATGCTTAAAATGATCTAAGTCTTCTGTATGTGACCATGTCAGATAGAGAGATAGAGACCCGTAGTTGTTAGTTTTAATAGTATTTCAGGAAATACTTTAGAAAATATTCAGAAATATTTCAGAAAATAGGGAAGCCTTAAAGGAAATAAATCTGTTATCCATCATTGGATAGAAGAGGAACCGCTTTTCCAAGCCTGTGGTGAAATTATTTCCATCTCTGCAAAGAGTTGGATTTGTTGTTGCTTTCTGCATAGTGAGGAATAAAGGAACTTGCAAGCTTTGCAGACAGTTCGTGTGAGTTCAGTCCAAGAGGCTTACTTATTGTTCTGATTTTAGTCTATAATAAAAAGTCTTAATTTTTGCATTTCAGGTAGACTTTGGAATGTGTTATCAAGAAGGTCAAGTAGCATACTGAAGCTTGTTAATAACAGAAATTCTTCTCTCCCCTTTTAATTCTTGGGGTGGGGACAGTATCAGGAATTTAGAGAACTTAGACTGTATTTAGCTGTTGTGGAAGATGTCCACTAAATACTATAATTACTTTGTACAGTTACTGAAACGAAAATGTGAAAATGCTGTTCTAGAACTGATTTTGATCCCATAATACTCTGGTGTGACAGTCTTAAAAAGTCTGAAATGACCATTTACACCTGCTTAATCTCTAGTCCTAGTTTTGATTCCCTTTTTATGCTGCAATATGTTCATATGTTCAGTTGAGTATTTAGGAAAAGGTTCAAATGTCTTCCATCTCCTTTGATTTTTGTCAGGCTTCAAGTATGCTGTACAGCTTAAAGCAGTGGGGATATAGGAACATGATATGACTTCCGTCACTAAAGGAAGTCTTATGGTCTTTTAGGATAGGATATTTTCTACAGCTGTAATCTCACTGATTGCAAACTAGAAAAGATGGTGGTTTATTATTGCACTTCACTTACAACACAGATTTTGGAATACTAGCTGAGAACAGTTCACAGCTCTGTGTGGCTTCTGTGTTCTCTTCAGAGTTCTGATTTGTTCAGAAATCTTCAGGATTCAGGTTTGTTCCTGCTCTTGTTTTCTCTGGTGCTCTTCCTGCTTCAGTACCACATTTTCTCTGCTCTGTTGCCCTGGTGTGCAAAATATTGTGACTTCTTGTACTTGAGACCAACTCCTTCTTCTGTAGGGAACTGTAACATTTTTCTCTTTGTCACTTGATTGTCTGTAAGCTGTTTAGATTTTTAATTTAACCTCAGCTTTGCAGGGTGTCTTTGGCTTTTATTTTGGGAGGTTTTTGTTCATGTGAAAGGAAAGATGGGATGCATCCATCTTCCTCAGCTTGTGTGTTGGAGATTTCTTCCTAACATAATCTGATGGGTTAGGAACCTTTCATGTCTCTCTAGATCAGTTATCAGGCCAAGAATATCACACCAAATACTGAAGGAATTCTCAGGCAGTCACTTTTATTTATTTACATGACTTTTAGAATCATGACAAATAGAAATTTGTGGTATTTTTAGAGAACAGTTATGTAAAATAACTCTCGCTTCAGGACAAACTGTGTGTGGAACTCCTGGTAACTTTGGAAGCTACATACACACACACACACAATCTCTGCAGAGTTTGCTTCATTTCTACTTGTTTCATAAGTGCCTGAATAAATATTTATGGGATGCAAGCCAATGAGAGTGTTGTAACCATGGAAAGCAAAGATTTTTTTTTAATGGTTATTTGAAAAAAAAAATAAAAGTGGTTGTGTTAATACTTGGCAGAAATCCTTTTTTCAAGAGGTCATCTTCTGCAATTTACCGCTTTATGCTTGAAGACAATTTTTACAATTAATTGTGTTTATTTCAAATAAATATCCTCAAATCTTGAAATGTAAGTAAAATGTAAGTACATCAGTGGAAAATCTGGTTGTTGCTATTTGGTTATCCATACTTTGGAGCAAAAATCTGAGGGTGTTATTTTTATCATGATTATGTTCTTTTTTTTTTTTCATAACCTTGCTTTTAAACAAATCTTAAAATAACTTTTAATGTTGTTACAGGTATTTATCCGTCTCTGCAGAAAATTCCAATGACAACAGACCAGGCTCCAATGTGGATAAAAGTGTGGTATGTCTCACTGGTTTTCAGTTTTATTGTATCCTAGAAAAGAATCTGTTGCATATACCAGTATAAATTCTCTGAATTTTAAATGTCTCAAACTGTCTTAGTGTTTGAAATATGGGAGATCAGTATATAAAATTAAACTATTTAGTATGGTTTGCCTATCAAAGTTGTTGAAAAGACCAAATTTCAGTTCTTCCTAAAATAATAAGTTTTCACAAATTGGAATAAAATAGCTGAAACTGCACACTCTTCTTGTGAAACAGGATTCACAGTTTTTATCTTCATAAATATCTAAGAGTTTGTGCAATGTTTTCAGAGTGCCATATCTATCCCAGGTGTACACTGGCTTTGTGGTGATGATCAATTCTAGCCATGAGTGTGATAGGAAGGAAGCCTGGGCTTTCCAGCAGCCCACTGTTTCATCACTGGAGCTAAGGTTTCTCAGTTTTCTGTGAGCCAAGTGGGAGGTGGCAGACAATATGACAGTGTGGGATTAGGTTTTTTTATTTCTATTTTTTCCAAATAAAATAACCGTAGGTGTTCTGCTCCTTCCCAAGGGTGCCCCATAACCTTTTGGGATTCAGGGCGCTGAGAAGCTGCATTTGTATAACAGTTTACCTAACAAGCTCGCAGGAAAGTTCAGAAGCTCTTTCAGTTACTGCTTCCTAAGCATCTTGGCAATCAGGTTACCAGGAAGAAAAGCCAGTATGTTAGAAACAAGGTGTGCTTGGATTCTGTGCAAGTTCAGGTGTAAATTAGGATAATTTCCTTAGACTGCTTTGACATTTTTCAAATTGGCTTTCCTTCCAGTAGAAAACACAGTCAAAATAATAATGAACTCTAAAAGAAGTCTTTAGCTTTGATTGATTTACTTTGTTAGTATCTTGTTCTGTTATGTTTTCCATTTAGAGTCGAAGAGAAGCAGATGTTGATGCATGTTCCTTTTTCTCTTAAACTCATAATATAAATGTTTTAGTGGTGTATGGTATTACCCAAGGAAAACTTGTAAAGGACAGGGGAACTACTTACGTATTTATTGGGCTAACTGAATTTATTAAGCACTGAATTATTTTGATTTATTTATGTAACTTGATGTCCTCCATAAATTTTGTTTTCTTCATCAGTACATGGCTGTTGGTATGGCAAAATGGAAAACAGAGCTAGGTTTGGAAATATTTGCAAATATTTAAAGCTACTTGCTGGCCTTTAGTTGACTTTGAAGATAACTATCAAATAGACTTGGCAGAATTAGGGGGATACCTGGCATGGCACCTGCACGTGGTTAAAGAACCCTACAGCCCTGTCAGTGTTGCTAGGGGTATTTGAATGTCTTGTGATTTTTAACAATATGGGGAGGGGAAACTGTGGAAGGATATGGGTAATAGGTTTAAATGAATGTGAAGTCTTTTATTACAGGGTATTTTTATCTCCCAGTTTTTCTCAGCTGTTTTTCCTTTCATTACATGCTGCAATGAAAACGGTAATGTTGACACATGGTTAGCAAATTAATTAGTTCTGGAAATATAACACAATGTTATCTACTCTGTCTGTATTTTTGGCACGTTACTGAGGCTCTTTTGGGTGGGACTGTGCGCCAGAAATTTCAAAGAAATTCATTGGGTTTTGCAAGAGTGTAAAACTTCACAGAACTAGACCTTGAAGTTGGAGAAAAAATGAATTCAATGGCCTTTAACTGAATATCAGGCCTCTCTGAAGATATTTTCTTTGACTAGCGCTACCCTAAACTCCTCTGAGCAGTTCAGATGTTGAGGAGGAGGTGAACAAATTCTTCTGAACTGGGTCTTCAGGTTTTTTCGCTGTTCAGGGTGCAGAACCAGATGCAAAATGTTGTGGTTTAACAACAGCAAGAAAAAAGGTATGGCAGCTTCAGAGGGATTTTGCTTGGCTTCTACGCTGCAGTCAGACCCAAACATGCAGGAATGCTTTTATTCTGTGTTAACTGTGACTCAGGATTTTCCAAAGATACTGTTTAGGTTATTGATACCCGATTGTGCAAAACTTCTCTGGAAGCCCGTGGTCTTGCATCAATGTCATTTGACTGCTCAGCAAGCTGAGGTAGGCCCCTAGGGGTACAGCACTATAAAAATACTGAGAGAGAGAGAAAGAAGCAGGAGGAAGCAATGGAGGTCCGAACCAGTAGGATCCAGTGCAGGGGCACTTCAGTTGCCAGATGTCTTCTTAGACCTGTTCCTCATCCATCCCATTTAATTCCTTTATGCAGTCTGTCTGGAAGGGGCTGTAAAATGAGCAACCAGGAAATGGAAGAGCAATTATGTTGAAACTTCTTGATCCTTATTTTTGTGCATCACATGTGATCCCTTTTTGCTAAAGTGAGAGCTAGCCTTTAAATAGACGTGCTTCGTTTCTCAGTGGTTTGTACCAATGGGATAAATGTGTTGTGTACTTGCTGTCCTTCCTTTTTCCTTGGTGTTTACTTTAGTAGCAGTCTCTCTGTGGTTTTTGACTACAACCGTTGTCTCTTCCAAATGGTGTTGTGTGTTACACCAGTAATGAATGCAAGTGCTGAGAAGTCTTTGTTCCAGTATTTCCTTGTTCTTCCAAGGCGTTCTGGGTAGGTAGTGTTAAATACTCGGAGTAAGGAATAGTAAATATATAAAATTTGTGGTTAGTCCCCAGTTGCTATGTCTGTGTGCTTCCTCTGCAAACTTGAGAGCAGCTGAAGAGGATGGAAGAAAGGAAAAGGAAGAAATGAGAAAGGATCTCTAGAACATCACGACGATGCTTCTTGGAACTGGAAGGAGTAAAGTTTGGAAGTTTGAAAGGTTTCCCACTTACTATGGATAAAGCGTGCTATAACACGTCTCCAGACTGAAATTCTTGTTTAGGACTGAACACAGGATAGTCCTTTTTGAGACCACTTACTGTTGCTATCAAGAAAGAATGAAGACGAGCACAATTTCTCCTCTTCATGATCACTTTTAGTTCTTGTAAATGTACTTTAGGGGGGAAAAAGAGGAAGAGGTGGACATAGGAGGAACTGTTCTGTTGCTCCTTTTCCTGGGATGGTTGTGCAAAATGAGTCAGGCAATTGTCAGAGTTTTTGAAGTTAGAACAAGGAACAAGACAACAAAGTGTCAGAACCACTTGCATATATTGCTTTGAAGAGAATCTAGGTTAGGACTGTAATTCTCCTCTGTGCTCTTCTAAGGATGCTGAGGGAAATGTGAGAAAGCTAAATAAGGCTGCAGTCCTTACCAGATCAGTGGAGAAGTTTTAGAAGAGTTAATCAGCACGGGCTTGACTTAATGAGCTTCCTCAAAGTCGATACTATCTTGTTGTTTACTGAGGATTTTGCTGTTGTTGGAGTGAAATTACTGTGCACAGGCATCCAGTAGAAGGTGGATATTTTGAGACTGCACGGAAAGAATGAACTTGTGAATTTATCTTGCTGGCAAACAGTAAATGCCATATAGTACCATTCTGTATTAACATCTGGAGCCTGTTACTCCTTTCAAACCTTAGTACAATGCTAGCTGTAAAAATTATCCCTGACTAAATAGAGGTTAAGAGCATTTTCCCCCATTGCTAATAACTGACACGCCTGATTCTGCTTCCTGAACTGAGAACTTGAAGATGCTTTGTAAAATGTATTTGATAGCTCATGCTAGAAAAAGAGCACCGTTAAGGCTAATAAAATGTTTCTTTATAATTTGCAGTAATACCTCTTGTCTAATTCTGGAAATACTTAAAAACCTAGCCTAGCCCCATGAATTTTGATGGAACTATGCACAACCTTAACATTTTATCTGTGCAAATGATATAACTGTAATAGTAAGTTCTTTCTTGTAACTAACTTGCTTTTTAGGGGAGGCGATTCAGCTAAAAATACAGTGCTTAGATAGAAGTAGGCTGTGATACAACATAAGTAGCACTGAATATTCTGGAATACTTTTTTTGAAGTTCATCAATTTAATGCGTGTTCTTTCATGTACAAATATATATTTAAAGCTGGAAAATATGCAGAAAATGATCTATGAGTTGGAAGAACAACTACATAATGAAATGCAGTTGAAAGATGAAATGGAGCAAAAGTGCAGGTGAGACTTTGAACTTTAATTGTTTATATAATTTAAATAAGTCTAACACTTGAGTTCTGTATTACTGCTTTAGGGATTACCAGAATAACATTAAGAATTGTGCTATACTTCTCCAAAGGAGCTCCAGGCAGAGGTTTATATCATTCAAATATTGTTCTAAAGTGGTTTTCTTGAATATAGCATTAAGGAAATCCTTTGTTTTCAGTACCATCCATGTAATGCTTTTTCTGAACACTTGCATATTTAAGTTTACCTGGTATCTCTGAATTTAGATTTTTTTAATGGGCCGAGGTATGCATTTGTAAGGCTGAACTTTGAGAAATGTAAAATACTGTATACACTGCATATACTGGACTATTAAAATTGACTCTCTGGTTTCTAAATATATGGTAATTGTTACAGGACCTCATTTATTTTCCTTCTTCCTGTGGCTGATCAATAAAACCAATGATTTTCTTTCTAAAGGCTTGTTTCTGCCATGTTAAAGTAGCTATGTGGGAATTTGCCAGTTTCTTGCAGCTACAAACTTTAGACATTTTTTTTCTGATAATCAGATTTTTTACTCAGATTCATGCCAACTAAATTCTTTGAGTTAGCTTCTCCTTTTGAAGTCTTCCTGACAGCCTGAAAAAAAAAAAGACAAAACTTAGTTATAGGACACGGGAAGAACTAAGGCTAGAATTAGGACCCTAGTGTGTAACTGTGTGAGCTGTTTAGGCAGGAACTAGTAGCCAAGATGATCCAGTGGGATTTTAGGCTGAGACACTGTCCCTGACCTATGCACAACTTCACTGTTCACGTGCTTTGATTGCTTTCTGCAAGCAGGATGTATGTTTCTTGAAATACATTCAGTAACCACAGTACTTCCTGCAGCACTGCTGAAGATGTCAGAGCACAGCGCTGTCCTCTGATACATCGTGCTGTTTACTGTAGTTAGGTAGGATATATTGCTATAACTGCTTATTGTACCTGCCAGGTAATGTTGTCTGCGGCCCCTCTTACCTCTTTGAAGAGGGATAAGTAGCTGCAAAAACAATCGTATTAATGTGTTTTGCCAGTTAACTGGAGGTTTTACTATGCGCTTAACTTTTCCCTGCCTATAATACTGTACTAATACATTGCTTCAACAGAGCCTTTTGAATAATACTTCGATATTTTTATACATAGTAGTGAGCTGTCTACTATTGTATTAACCATTTTAGCTATTTGGGAAGCTCAAAAGTAGAGGACGTTTTCAACAGTTCATCAGGATATTCTAATTTTAATGTTAGCTTGTTGTGTCCATGCACTGTTTTTATATTTCAGGTTTAGGGACAAAATGTGGCACCTAAAGTTTTGCATATATAAGCTGCAACAAAGTTTATAAATACTTAATATATTTAAAAACTATTTCCAATGAAACTTGAATGTTTTCTCTGACTTTTAAATGCTTATTACAAAATAGAATTACCCAAAATGGAGCCCTTTGGTAGCGGTTGCATATTATTTAACTAGAAAAATGCTAATGCATCCTTGTATTTAAAATGGTTTTCTTTTCTTTTTAGATCTTCAAACATAAAGCTAGACAAGATAATGAAAGAACTGGATGAAGAGGTAACTATTTTTCATCATTGAAGCTGCCTTAGTTGGGTAAAGAATGTGGATAGTACTTTCACAATTCAAGATATTTCTCCTGTGACAAAAAAATAAATAAATTGTTCTCACTATAAATTTGAGACCAAATGATCACATTTCAATACATAGCATTGGGAAATGCATCTTTTTATTTGCACACATTTTCAAAGCCTTTTTGCCTCTGCATGTTTCGCAGATTTAAATTGTTTCCTCTGTTAAACTGCAATGAACAAGATTAAGTATAATGTTTTTCTGGAGTTTATCAAAAATAAGTTTTTCTGAAATCTAACGTACAGGTGATTTTCTGTTGAGTTCCTTATGTCATCTCCTAATACTATTTAATGGTTATTTAAATGCCATGTTAACAAAAACTTCTTCAGTAATTTGGTACATTTGTAATAGAAAAAAGTCATTTTTTCTGAATGTTTTTTGAAAGGAGCCAGAAACTCATTCGCTGGAAATGATGCATCAGTGTCCTTAGCTAATTAGTTGCAGAGATACTGGTTTAGGGATCATTCATTAAAATGTAAATAGAAAATGACGATGCTTTTAATTTTAGGGAAATCAGAGAAAGAACTTAGAAACAACTGTGTCTCAAATTGAGAAGGAAAAGATGGTACTGCAGCACAAGATAAATGATTACCAAAGAAAAATTGAACAAGAGAATGAGAGGAGGAGGAATGCAGAAAATGAAGGTAGGCCATGTTGGCATGTTGTAACTGATGAGGTATATGGTGTGTTTTTTGGGAATAATTTACCATGTTAGCATGTTGAGTGCTACTGAAAGGGATCTCTTCAAATTGTGAGCACAAATTTTGAGTTAATTTCTATTTGAGTTTTAACAAGAACACGTCTTTGTCTTACTCTGTCTTCTCTACAATGTGCAGACTGTATTCTGCAGGCACAGAATTTGATCTAAAAATGTACATAAGAAAAAAGCCAACTAAGGACTTAAGTGCCAAGACTTTGAATGTGTTTATGTAAAAATTAAAGATTTTTTTAATCTCTTGTGTTAATGATGTAATTTCTCTTCAGTGTCCACGCTAAAAGATCAAATGGAAGACTTGAAAAAAATCAACCAGAATTCACAAATTACAAATGAGAAGATAACACAATTACAAAAACAAGTATGTTGTTTCTGTTCATTGCTTTCATTATTTCTTAGGTCTGAGAAGCAGTATTGTGCATTCAGATATAATAAAACTGGTTCCAATAAATCATTTTTATATTTGAGAATCTTTTTTTTTTCCCCCCAACAGCTAGAAGAAGCCAATGACTTGCTAAGGACAGAATCTGATACAGCAGCAAGACTGAGAAAGGGTAACACAGAAATGAGCAAGTCATTAAGTCAGGTAGAATCACTAAATAGAGAACTGCAGGAAAGGTGCAGAGTCCTAGAAGGTGCAAAACTGCAGGTGGAGAAAGATTACTACCAGCTGCAAGCAGCACTGGAATCAGAACGAAGGGACAGAAGTCATGGATCTGAAATGATTGGAGAGCTACAGGGTAAATTTTCTCTTTTTATACTTTGCTCTTTTTTTTTAAAAAAAAAAAAAAAAAAAAGCCTATTTATAAAAGACGTGAAGAAAGGAAAAGCCAATCTGCAAAATTAGTGTGACTTCTTAAAATAATTTGTGAAGATGTGGTCGTGTCCGAATGGCGCTTGGAAGAAGGAGTATCAAAGTCGAAGAGGAGCCTGTAGGAAGTCACTGAAGTTTATAGGGCTGATCTATCTGAAAGTCTGAAACGTATGGTACAAAAATATGAAAAGCTGGTAGTAGTGCTAGAGAACACCCAACACTGTGTTTTACCAACCTTGATGCAGCCAAGTTGATGTAAACCTGCTCTGTGTTTTTAGAGAATGCTACTTTGTTCTTAAATTGCATTTGTTTTCTTTCTGTGATGCTTCTAAGTGATGTTAGAAGATGAAAAGCACAATAAGGGATACAGATCTGGATACCTGGAGAACATTATCATTTATACTTATGATTCTTAGCAGTAGAAACTACTTAGATATGCTAGCTTATGACTATGCTAATGGATACCGCACCTTAACTTGCTGTTCTAAATCATCTGTTAGCAGTACTGAGAATCACTGCCCATGAGGCACTATCTTTTGCTTATTGGTATAGACTGGAGAGAGGTGTTGAGGGCTTTTGGGTGTGTTTGTGTTTTAAGGTCAACTTTACGTTCTTTGGCACAAGGTAAGAACTATCAAGAATCAAGTTGCCTGTTCACTATGCTTTAAGTATAGTAAAATAATTTCAGTTTAGTCAGTGTATAGTTTCACTGACATGGAGTGTAGTTTGGTACAGCCTGTCGTTAAATGCAAGCAGGAGGTAAAAAAAATTGCATGAGAAGACTTCTGTGCACTTAGAAATGTGTATTTTTGACCACATTCAACTCAACTCAAAAGGGAGGTTATTCTGAAAGGCATCGGAGTAAGGTACTTTGCTGGTATACACATGAATAGCTTTATGTATTTCAAACAATCATACAGCTGATTTTAATAGCACATCTCAAATGAATGCAGAAAGACTAAGATTCAGGAAGACTTTTTCTTCTTCCCTGTCCTGTAGTTTCTTTTGTATTGCCAGAGTGTCTCTTTATACTTAAAAAAAAAAAAAAAAAAAAAAAATTAATGGAATCATTCTGTAACGTAGACAGACATAAATGAATTGATAGGTATATTCTGGTACACTATAGTTACTGTGTCTAAGGTATTGAGTGTAATACAGAGTAATCAAAATACTTTTGTAAGTTTTTCTTTGTTTTAAAGGATTTGGTACAGACTTTTCACTCTAGAAATGCGTACCATTACTTAGTGTTTAATATAAACATCTGATACCTGACAGGGTCTCTTGGTAGGTGGTGGGAGATTAATTAGTTCATCTATTCAGGGAAGAATGCTCAAGTTAGTCAGGTGAATATGTATTTCATTAACTCCTGTATATCCATTTGAGATTGCCTCTGTGTAATGCATTTTATTTTATACATTAGTGGAGTTAACATTGGAAAAGGTGTTGGTTGCATAGCACAGCAGAATTTGCATTAATGGAAAGAAGTTTTCATACTGGATATTGGGAGTGACGGGAGGCAGGTTCCAGGTTTTGCATATGATTTGTTTTCTATGAACCATTTCTAATGGTGTAGCTAAAAAGATCAGTTTGCTTTACAATGTGTAGCGTTTGCATATATGAAAAATTTGAAGGTGAGAATATTTTACAGTCCCAGAAATCAATAAAGGTTGTGGAAAGAAATATTGATTTAAATCTAGTAATAAATACTGAATGATATTTCATTTTTTGACAGTTCGGATTACAACTTTACAAGAAGAAGTAAAAAACCTTAAGAATAATCTTGAAAGAGTGGAAGCAGAAAGAAAACAAGCACAGGATCTGCTTAATCATTCAGAAAAGGTATGGTAAGATGATGATGAGGCTAATGTTCGTTGGCAGTTTTGACTGCATTTTCAAGTAGTAATAATAAACGTTGCTAGGTTTATGTCCTGGGTCCAAATCAGTTCTGTGTTTAAATGATGAACTATATAGTGCTAACTGATTTATAGTCTAATCAGGATGGTAAGGTCTTGTAGCTTCTCAGTTGGTTCTTGTAGCTTTGGGAGTAAAATTCATGTTTGTCATTCACTGTACAATCAAGGTTCCAGACCTTTGTAAATAGCAAGTAATTTTTGTTCTGCCTGTCTGACCACTGCTGCCTAAACTTACTTCCTAGAAATCTATGAATTGAAATTAAAAACAAAACAAAACAAAAAAAAGCTTTATGTTTTTTGCTTGATTTATATTTGGCTGGGTCAGTGCCAGACCTTTTTTTTTTTTTTTTTTTATCAACCGTGGAGCTGAGCCATTTAAATTTTTACTTTCCTAAAGAATGACAACAGCATGTTCCCCTAATATCTATGGTCTCTGCCCCAAGATAGAGATTCAGGTGAAAACAAAAGGAAATCCTGCACTGTTTTTTCCAGATGGACTTGCATACCTCTGTGTTTTGAGGTCAGGTAAAGATTTTCAGTGTTATGTGTCCTATCCAAATAAACCAGAGAGAGACGATCACCTCTGGAAGGTTAGGGAAGGTGCAAGAAGTTATTTTTCTCATTTGGAAATATATGAAGTGGTGACCCAAAGGCAAGTCCTGTCTCTCAGTGCTCATCTGTCTTGCTAGTTTTGTGAGTTACTGTTAATGGCTGGGGCTACCACCAATGAAATAACGTAATTGCATCCAGGTGACAATAATAAAAATTCCTTTGTGCTCTAGTGTTGTTAATGGCATAGTTATGTTTCCAATTTAGGCGACTACTAATTACACAAATTGAGAAGATTTCATTATCTTCTGAATTTATAGAATAGAAATAAAAGCTAGTGAAGTTTTCTCCAGGGCACTGAATACAGATTTTGCCTCTTAGCCTTCTTTATAAAAGTGGAAAATAACATTGAGAATTTCTTCATAACAAGAAGTTAACACTAAAAAAGGGAAGGGGGGAAGTATTCCTTCAGATATTACAGAATTATTATAGGAACCTGGTAACTTTTTTTCTTATCTTTAGGAAAAGAATAATTTAGAGATAGATTTGAACTACAAACTAAAGTCATTACAAGACCGGTTAGAACAGGAAGTAAATGAACACAAAGTGACTAAAGCTCGGTTAACTGACAAACATCAGTCAATAGAAGAGGCAAAATCAGTTGCGATGTGTGGTAAGTATTTCTTGTAAGTTTTGGATAAATACATAATAAACAGTATTTTAATTATGATACCTTAAACCCATGATCTAATGATGTGACACTCTTACACAAGTGTTTGATTCCTAATATAAAGAAAATACGTTTCAAATCAAAATATCTTACTGCTTTTGCAATTCAGAACATTCATTGGCTTCTAAAATGTTACTGAGTCCTATAATTCTGGCTAATGCTAAATGGAATTGAAAGAATGTGTTATCAAGACAGAGATGTCTTGGGACATTCACAACTATGTAACGGCATTAAAAATACTGACTTTCTCCAAGGGTCGTCTGAAATGATGAAGTTTCTTTTATAGATAAACATCCATGAATCAAAGAAGTGTCATGGTAGCTCAGTTGAATATATCAGGTTTTACTTGTGAAGGTCATTGGTATCTGCATGTGGAGTTCATAACTTTTCAGAAAGCTGAGAAGATAGCCTTTCTTTTCTTTCCATCTACTATCCATTCATTGGAATGAAACTTTGTCTATAACATTTCGTAGGGATTGCTTCAAGAAACTGAATTTTGCATTTTTTTCACTGTTTATTTTTCATTTGTCATGATAATATTCCAATGCATTGAATGCAAATTGGAATTAATATTTCTTTTAAAACGTTTCTTGCAGCAATGCCAGGAAACTTTTATTCAGTAGTCAGTTCATCTAACAGCTGAAGAACTTAAATAGCTGAACAAGAAGGTCAGAAAAATGTTAGGGTGTAAGACTGTTTATAAGTATAAATGTAAGACTGTTTATAAAGAGATTCTTGCAGATGCTACATATTCTTTTTCATTGTTTTTCTTCCCTTAATCCCATTTAGAAATGGAAAAAAAAGTAAAGGAAGAAAGGGCAGCAAGAGAAAAGGCAGAGAATCGAATAGTTCAGGCTGAAAAACAGTGTTCCATGCTAGACTTTGACCTGAAGCAATCTCAGCAGAAACTGGAACACCTTCTTGAGCAAAAGGAAAGACTAGAAGAGGAAGTAAGTAGAATTTTCACCATGAAATTTCTGTATAAATAAGAAATGATAGTTGCATTAAGAAATAGAAAATAAAATTCACTTACACTGAGCTTCTTTCTAATACGTGTATTGGTAGCACTGAAGACTGTAGTTGGGTGGTAGGTAATTTCTGTTCTTGGCTGCTCTTTTGATTTTTGACTATGTAGTTTAGCTGGCTTGGATGGTTTGCAGTTCTGGGTTTGCATTCCCCAGAAAAGTATTTGTTCAGGGAAGGCCAATTAGACCAGTGAATGTGAAGACTAGGTAATATTAGTAAGAGATAGATCCCTACTTTTCTTTACAGACCACTGGGAAGGGGTGTGGTAACACTTCTCTTTATGACTCATGTAAATGAGTTTTCATATAGCTAGCTGGTAGGCTGCGGTGTTTTCTAGGGTGAGAAATTGTTAAGATCTGAAGTCCACAGGGTGGTTTGCAGGACATTTCAGCAGGTAACTTGGGTTTCTTCCATTGTTGCTTTTCAGATAAGATCAATAAAATACATTTGGGCCTTTGAAATAAACAAAGTATAGGTAAGATTTATTATGTGGTGTTGTACCATTACATTCTGTACAGAAGCTTTCTGTAAGCTTGTTGTACTGAAATGTTTGGAGATTTAAGAATATTTTCATACGTTATACAATATGTAGCATCTAGGCAACAGTGTTTAACAAGTAATCCCTAAATGAAACTTTCGTCTGAATGCAATTAGCTATTCAGCAAATACTCCTACACTGAAATAATTTCTCATTTAGGTAAAGAATCTGACATTGCAGCTAGAGCAAGAGACAAATAAGAGAATAATGGCACAGAACGAATTAAAGGCACAAGCTTTTGAAGCAGATAACTTGAAGGGTTCTGAGAAGCAACTGAAACAGGAAATCAATACGTTATTGGAAGCAAAGAGATTACTGGAAGTTGAGTTGGCTCAACTTGCGAAGTAAGTAAAAACCTTGAGCTATTCTTTGGAACAGTCCCTGGCTTATTGTTTACATCACAGCATAGATGCCACTTTGAAATTTGGCTTCCTTGTGGATTGAATATGATGCTACTTACTGGTATCATCTGGGACTTGTGGTTTTACTGTGTGGGAGTCAACAGCCTTATCCTCTTTAACTACCTGATTATTTTTCTGAATTTGAATGGCATTTTTCATTAATCATGCTTCTATCATAGCTTCCTTCAGCTGAAAATATAACTCAGCATTTCTCCATTTAAAGTACTACTTTTCTTCTAGCATACATAATTAAAACAATCATCAGGGTAGAATGAAGAACATAATTAAATCAGAATTTTAGGATAAAGCAAACTGTAGGTCTTGGAAATAATGTGTGTACAAATATAAAATCATTGTGGGATGCTATTTTGGTTAGAAACAGCTTTTGTCGTTTGTTCGTACCTGACTTTTTACACTTTTTTATTCTTTCACAGACAGTACAGAGGAAATGAAGGTCAAATGCGTGAGCTTCAGGATCAGCTTGAAGCTGAGCAGTATTTTTCGGTAAGGATCACTAAGAATCTTGAATGTTACATTTTGACATGGAGTCATTGAACAGTTGAATAGTTTTGCATATTTAGGTTTTTTAAATGTAAGTCGAATTAACCTGGCGTAAGACATCAATTCACAAAATCGTGCTTGAGACAAAAACCGAACAATAAATTAGAGAACATAAATATTATGTTACAGACAGTCTGTTTGATGTGATGCCTTTTAGTTGCTTGATTGCCAAATTCAGTATGTTAAGATGAATAGCTCAATCATCTATTTATTAGAATAGTTGGTACCTTAACCTTGGAAAAGAGTTCTTTTCCTGACATAAGTGCAAACTTTGTAGAGAGTTCAAAATCTCCATATATACTGGAATATATTCCATGATTGATCTACCTATTTAAGGACCGTAGATCCAGTAGCATTCTGCACTTACTCCTCATCCTTCTAAAAAGATTTTCTGTACCCAAGTCCCTGGAGAGTACAGAAGAGCCTTATTCTGTATCCTGTGTAGCCAAGATGTGTATTTTATGGAATTAGTGTGATGTGTTCTATTTCTCTGGATAGAAAAATAGCATGAGATCCTCTATAAGGCCTGAACTTTAAATACATTTGTGAATACACACAGATACATTGCACTTTGTGAAGTAGTCTTTAAATTCAGTTCTTCTTGAAGGTAAAGAGAGAGGAAAAAAAAAAAGGCATTTACTACACTGCATGTAATTATAATTTTATTGTATGTTTAAGGTTTTTGTGCATTTCTCTGTAAGTCTCCCAACAAGGATATCCAGTGTGTTGTGTCATTCTCAGTTTTCTTTTTTCACAAGCATGTAGTCTAAACAAGAGGCATTCATAATCCAGTATGAAAACTTAGTAAAAGTACATTATTGTAGAAGATCAAATTTGAATGTACAGAATTGGTACTGGTGTTAATACAGTGATTAGGAACACAAGTTATTCATATTGATAAGACTTCTGTTGAATCACTTACTAATACAAAGTCAGTCTGTACACAAGAAATTCTTTCAGTCTAAGAGAAAAGATGCGTAGATAGAAAAAAATACAACAGATGGAAGCATAGAACAGTACTAAGCTTTAGTTTGACTTAGCATCCCTATCTCAAAATCTAAAAGATGATGCAGTTGGATCCTGTTGTTTCCAAGAGACCCGCTCACTTGTTCCCTGGATACCTTCCTTCCCTTTTGTGGGTAGCTGTGTTTGTATAATTGTGTAGAAGAACAGACTAGAAAATTGAAAACTAACCTAATCAGATCAGGTCCCAACACACAGGCTACTGGGAAAGAGTGTACGGGGCAGGCAAGAAGGAGGAAATTCCATTAAAGGTAGTACTGGCATACATTGACAGATTAAAACCAACCAAGCACCAAACCCATAAATTTTTGTATGGAACTTGAATAATGATTCTCTCTTTTTCTGCTTTCTTTTGCAGACACTTTACAAAACTCAGGTTAAGGAACTGAAAGAGGAAATTGATGAAAAGAATAAAGAAACTCAAAGAAAAATGCAGGAATTGCAAAACGAAAAGTATGCTCATTGTATTTGTTAAATAGACATAAATTTTACATATAGTGGTCTCACTCATGAAGATTTTGTATCAGACGTTAAATTCTTTCAACCTCAAACAGGCCTCAAAGCTGTTCTGTAACACCTTGTAAAATGGCAAATACACAGCATGTTACCTCTGCTGACAGAGACAAATATGGCTATTCATATTTGCTTGAACTTGATTTGTATGTGGAAGTTGTAAAAATTTTGAAAAAGTATTCCAGTCTGTGGTAGTCGTCCTTTCGCTTGAAAAAAAAAACAAAAAACCACAGGTCTTTTTTGATTTGATTGTACCATCCTGGTAAATATTTTGTATATTTCTAGAGCCTTTATATGCTACAGATGTATCAAATCAATCAATTCCATGGCAATACATACTTCATGACATAAAACACATTTTGTTTTGCAGTGCAGGAAGGACTTAGGAGCCCATACTCCAGTAATGTGTTTCCACCTTTATTTCCTTCCCCATGCTGTGAGCCAAGTCACATGTTGATGGGTGAATTTGACTCATGGGTGCTAGACTGGCCACTGTGCTTTATGTGGGTTTCATTGCAAGCAAATATAGGACTTTACTCCAAACAAGAGCAAGAAAATTTGGCTTGTGTGCTGAACTGCCTCTCAAGCTCTAGATAGAATTTGCAACTCTTTCTACAAAGAGTTGCATAGACATAGAACCACTATATATGTTCAGAAACTTTACCCAGTTTGCCTTTTTTATTCCTTAAAGGCAGGAGAACTTGACACTTGGTTTCTGAAGGGTTGGTGTTTCATGGATGATACAAATTTGAATTGAATTACAGTAAATTTACTGTTGTAGATTGTGTAGTCCATCAAAATATAACAAAAACAGCTTGTGGTCTTAATCTTGTTCTTCTTAGGAAACTAAGATAATAACAGCTAACTGGATGATATAATCTGGGTTTGTTCACTTTGTCCTGAAAATACAGAATATTTTGCATAGGAAAAGCAAAATCTTATTCTTTTCACAGAGAAACACTCACTACACAGCTGGATTTAGCTGAAACCAAAGCTGAGTCGGAACAGTTGGCACGAGCTCTCCTTGAAGAACAGTATTTTGAACTGAGTCAGGAAAGCAAAAAAGCAGCATCAAGACATAGGCAAGAAATGACTGATAAGGACAGCATCATAAGAAGGGTAAATTATTCTGCTCTAATTAATATCTCTATATATCCTCCAGCTGGAGGGTATACATGTATATAATGTATCTTTTAATTTGTAAGGTCTTGTGGGCACAACTGATGATTTCAGTATCCTAGGTTTGTACTCAGTTGGGATTTAGCTGTTTTTTTTAAGTGTCCACCATCTGAACTCTCAAACAAATGTAGACTCATGAAAATCTGAGGTGAAGCCAGCCTGTAAATCAAGCCAATGTCTGTAATTAGTTATTAAGCCTTTTCCAGTCATTTCTTGTAAGTGCCCAATTTATTTTTCAAGTCTGTAAATTTGTATAGTGTTACAGAATCTTATTGCAAAATTTAGTCCTTCAAACAAACAAACAAAAAAACACCAATACTCAGAAGTCTTGAGGTTTTCCCCATTAATAAACTATTTCCTTAAAAGAACCCCTGGTACTATTTTTTCCAAAGTGCCACAAAATCTTGAACTGTCACATTCAATAACTGCAATCTATCTAACTTTGCTTGGATTTATGATTATATACTACAGTGTTGTCAGTTCTGCAAAGATCATTTTAAAAATGTTTTCTGGGACAGTGATATTTTTATCCTTCTGGTAAATCAAGACAGATGAGAAGTTTTTTTTTTTAAATTCAGTTTTGAACGATAAGCAGATTTTTTGGATGTACTCAGAGGAAGACATTCCAAGTAAAAGACTCTTACAGATTAAGTGTATTTAAAATAATAGCATTATAAATATTTTTCTTATTTATGGAAAGTTCTTTATTTTAAAATGTGCTTGTTTTTCATCTAGCTCGAAGAAACTAATAACACATTAACCAAGGACGTTGATTTAATAACAAAAGAAAATTCAGAGATCAGTGAAAAAATTAGGAAGCAGGAGGAAGGTATGTCATATTTGGAGTTTTAAATCACTTGTTATGAAGCACAAATGAACTGGAAGCATGTGGCAAAATGAAAGTGGGAAATTTGAAAGGACGGTCCTGTATGTCTTCCATAGTGGTGAAATAGCTTGGTGGAAAAATAAGTCACTGCTTTCATCTTGAAATTCCATGTAAATTGCCACTGTTTTTACATTCTCTTCCCATGTGCTACCTTTACTGTTGGCAAATGATTAAAATCACAGCTTTGGCAGGCAGGAAAAAGTGATCTTCACGGCTTGCTTCCCTCGGTTTTTAAAGCAAGTTAGCACATAAGTTCCTGCAGGTGTTGCAGGAATGCCTGTTCAGTACAGCTCTTCTGCATGCTGTCTGTCTAACCCTTTCTGCCAGCCATGCACTTGAGTGCATGAAAGTTGTTAAGGACTCATTTTGTATCGCATAAAATGTACTTAATGAAGTGTTTGTTTCCATCGTTTCCATCTCCAGTATGTACAGTAAGGCTGCATTGATATTTCAGCTCCCTTAAGATGTCACTTGAGTTCAGAATTACCACCTCGTTCATATCAGTGGATTTGCATTTTAATTTTGTGCATTTGGACTATATACTCTTGTTATAAATGGCTCAGTCTTCAAAATAGGATTATAATCAAAGATCAAAGTTTACAATTTATTAAAGGAATAGAGGTAAGCAAACAGCACTGGGTGCGCCGGGAGTCTCTGCTCCACCAGGATGCACCCAGCACTGTTTGCTTACCTCTGTTCCTTTAATAAATTGTAAACTTTGATCTTTGATTATTATTATCCTATTTTGAAGACTGAGCCATTTATAACAATTTGGGGGCTCGTCCGGGATGGCTTTGGTTCCTGAATTCTGATTTGATCTAGGAGAGGCGCCCCACCATTTGGTGGCTCCTGTTTGAGTCAGGTTGGGACTAATGCCATCTTGAACCTGAATAAAGGTAAGCAAAGAATCTGATTTTTTTATGAGCTCCCTTGCTGGCTGCAGCACTGTATTTTGCCCGTAATTCTGTGCGCGAAGATCCGAACGAAGACGACGGAGTTGTAAGTGTTTAAGGAGTATACCGTTCGATTAGGTGGGATCCGGTTGCCTGTGTGTGTGTGTAAGAGTGTAACTGAGACTTCCAAAGTCAGTGTGGAGGTCTTCTAACCGTGGTTCCAATCTCCTGTGAGGGACTTGGCCGGTGAAGGAAGTGATTCCTATAGAGTGGTTCCTATAGGATTCATGGATTCGTGGGTGGGTGATAGGTCCTAAACCCCCTGCAAGACACTCTTACTAAGGTAACCAAGAGCTGTGGGGAATTGCTATAGTAAAATTCCTAGATGGGTCAGACAGAACTGATGACCAAGGACCAGAAGAAAGGGAGCAAATTACCAGAAAGTCCATTAGGAATAATGATTAGAAATTGGAACAATAGGGGCCCCAGAAAATTAAAGAGTAAATTAAAAATGGTCCAGTATTATATGATGGAATGACCAAAAGAACCCTTAAGACCCCATGTATTTTGATTGATATTTGGGTCCACGGAGGACGGGGTCTGTCAGGCTTTGAACATTAATGTTAATAGTAGAATACCCGTGGATCCGGAAGAGAGCAAGTATGCTGTAGCTGAAACACTGGAATTAGAAATTAGAGAGCAATTGATTAAGAATGAATATGTGCTACATTTGTGATGTGCCTGTGCTGCACTTATACCTCCAGATAACAGGAGCCTCTCGGACCCCGAGAACCAGATCAAAAGCAACCTCATGGTTCGGACTTTAATCAAGGGGTCTGAGATAAGGAGGACTGTTCACAAAGGGACAGGTTATGCATATGTATAGGAATGTTCATGTATATGTAACCCTTTACTAGATATAACCAAAGCAAGTTGCCACGTTAGGCCTGCACGACTTTGGTGGGACTACCTGCCCCGTGCCGCCCAGAACTGAGTAAACGTGCCTACTTTACAATCTTACTGATCGTGGAGTCAGCTTTCTGTGAGTCATTTTGGCGAGCCAGGCAGGAGACACTCTGCTCGGCTGCAGAGCAGACGCCCCTAGATACACCCTGAGTGTTTTGCTCAGAGGGGACTCCACTCTCAGCTGCTCACCGCTGGAGCAAACATCTCCTGAAGCTGTGGACAAACGGTATGTTTTCAGCTGCTGGAGGGATGCTAACTGGAGTGTTAATAATTGTATGTCCAGGTATTTCATGTTGAAAGTATTTGTGTAAGTGTAAGGGTTTGAAACAAAGTGGAGTCACACCATGAAGAACACAGTCAGAGACAATACTTGTTTGGTTGGTTATCATTCTAAATTATATTCTTGTGGTATGAATGAGATGTGCTGGAGGCCTCTCTGTGTGATTGCGCGATTGTGCTGTGTGAGTGTGGAGTTCCGATCCACGGTTCCGTGTTCTCCACGAGGGGAGTGGGCGGAGACGAATGAAGTGCATGACAGACTGAAAAGAAGTGCTGTTTTATCCAAGTTTTGAGTGGTGGTGCCCAATATATGGGCCTGGCGGTGTATCTTGTGATCCTGTTTTTGGTTTTAAATGCTTTGAGTGCGACAAGAAAAAGGTGGGAGCATTATCTAAGTAACTAACAGTTGAGAAGTGTTGGTGTATTTGCTGCGGAGTGTGGTCAGTTTCCCAAGTACTGGTGGGGGGGAAGAGGGCTGACTGATTATCAAAGCAGAATGGAGAGAGACATTGCCAAAAGCTTATGCGAAGCAAATATTGGGACGTTTGCATGCACAAACACATTGGGGTACAAAGGTGTTAAGCGATCATTTACTAAAACAATTTGTTTGCACTGTTGTTTTTTTTTTTTTTTGAAACAGCAAAGCAAATTACACAACATTGCATAACTTATCAGAAGATAAATAAGAAAGAGTTTCAACAAGCAGCCACGGGAGGGAGAAACAAAACAAAACAGCTTATAGGCCTTTTGAGAAAGTACAAGTTGATTTCACTGAATTGCCCAAAGTAGAGAGGATAAAATATCTATTGGTAATAGTAGATCTTTTAACACAATGGGTAGAAGCTTATCCTGGACGAGCCCCCAAATTGTTATAAATGGCTCAGTCTTCAAAATAGGATTATAATCAAAGATCAAAGTTTACAATTTATTAAAGGAATAGAGGTAAGCAAACAGCGCTGGTGGAGCAGAGACTCCCGGCGCACCCAGTGCTGTTTGCTTAGCTCTATTCCTTTAATAAATTGTAAACTTTGATCTTTGATTATAATCCTATTTTGAAGACTGAGCCATTTATAACAAGAGTATATAAATACATAATCAGGCAGCATATTTTAATGTATGTTGACTATGAGAGGAAAGGCCTTATCAGTAGTGTTGCCAGTGTTGTTGCAAACTTATGTGGGAAGGACAGCATACAAGAATGTTTTTCCTTTGTTCTGTGTTTTGGTAATAGCAGGGGTTTGCCAGGGATAGGGCGAGAAAGCAGTTTTTAGTTGCTTGGTGTTTTTTAGTTTACGAAGTTTCTAACTTCATAAGTATTTGAAAATTATTCTTTAATAATTTGTAGTTTGTAGTTTTTGTGGAGAAATCCTTATCAGTGAAATGCGTACTTACAGAAATTTTGGAAACAAATCAGGAGACTGGAGGTGTGATACAAAGACTGATAGAATTGAGTAACTGGTGTGGGTGGATGGGTTGGAGAGGAGGAAACATAACAAAGTCATTCTTTTCTTAAAAAAAAAAAAAAAAGTCTTTTCCTCCATACTTTCTTTATTCCTTGCTTCAGAATCTGTGCTGAAAGTGGGTCCAGGTATATCAGTCCTATTCTGTGTGGCTATTTACTCCATGTTTTTGGTATGGCAGAAACATTTTTGACAGAGCAAACACCAAGGGAGTGGAGCAACAAACTTAACAGGAAACAAACACATGCATGTTGTTTGTAGTAGTTCAGCTTGGTGCCTTTCTAAGATGTTCTTCTGGTAATTTTCTGTTACTACAGTAGCAGTAAGGCAATAATATCTATCATTGCAAACTGTATTTTGCACTTTAGATAACATAATAGGAATCTGGAGAAATAGAATGGTACAATTACAGAATTGATTAAGTTTAGGATTTCTTACCTTGTCCTAAAATCTCAAAGTTGATTATTATTTTAACAGAATACAAGATAAAAAAGGAGGAGGAAATCAATAATATTAGAATGCAGTATGAGAAGAGTATCAACACTGAGAGAACTCTGAAGACCCAGGTATTACTTTCTATATAGTTGAATAAATTAATAAGACATTGCATATCCAATATATTCCCATTCATTTTTTGTGCCGCTGACTCTTAGAGCTTGAGATTAAATTTATATTAATCATGATGTATAATATGTATTGGTATTTACAGTTGAAAGAAAGTTGATGCTGAGTACTTCTCGGTATTACTCCTAACATGAGTAAGGACCGTTTAATTTGGTGACGTGTGTTGTGGGGGCAACAGAAAAATTCTGCTGTACTTGACTGCGTTTCTGTAATTTTGGGAAACCTTTTTAAAGACAGATGGAGGTGACTGGAGAAGTTGGATTTCAGGAGAAGGAGGGGGGGGTTTCAGCCCTTGTTTGTGTTTTTGCTGTTTGAAATGGGCATCAGTTTGATAAATTCAGTAACTGAGTTACACATTTTACCGTATCCATGAGGACACATTTTTGGTTTTGGAATTGATCATAATGATTTACTGAAGTGTAACTCCCATTCTTAGCAAAAATACGCAAGTCTTTGATCTAAACCTCTAACAAGATGAACTTAGAAACTTTGTATGAAACTTGCTTGCATATATAATTTTTCTTACTGATCTTCTGTTTCTCTTTACAGGCTGTCAATAAGCTGGCTGAGATAATGAATCGGAAGGATTTTAAAATAGACAGAAAGAAAGCAAGCACGCAAGATTTGAGGAAGAAAGATAAGGAAAACCGAAAGCTACAGTTAGAGCTTAATCAAGAAAAAGAGAAATTCAATCAGATGGTAGTGAAATACCAAAAGGAGGTCAATGAAATGCAAGCGGTAAAATAATCTTAATTTTGGTCACATTTTGAAGTTCTCTGCACAGGAAAAATGTGAAGCTCCTTGTCCACTTGAGAAAAGGAATTTTTTTTCCAGATGTACTAGCCTACAGAGCTTTAGTGAGGTGGAGAACTTGGAAAGTGTGTAGCTGTCCTTGTTCTCATTCATTTCCCCTTCGTAAATTCTTAACCATGGAAACTGCTGGTACATTATGATAACTGAATATGGTGTAGTATACAATTCATACATAGTTTTTCTCTGGTAGGCAGTGGTCTTCTCAAAAAAAAAAAAAAAAAAAAAAAAGTAACAAATTCTACTAAAATTTCCATTAAAAATTTCTACATCATCTAAAGCTTTGATATTTAATATTTTTCCTAGATTTCAGGAACATTTCTATTACAATAATTTATATTAATTCTATCAAAAGTTTTTTTCAAAGTCTAAAGAGTTTTGTTTTTAAAATACTTTGCTACCGTATTTTTGGTATCAAGGTAACTATGTGTGTGTATATAAATACAGCAACTAGCAGAAGAATCTACATACAGGAACGAACTACAGATGCAGCTGGATAGCAAAGAGAGTGATATAGAACAACTGCGAAGGAAAATTTTGGACCTCCAGCAAGGAATGGATTCCACCAGTGTTGCTAGTCTCCAGACAGATGAAACAGATGGAAATCTTTCAGGTAAGAGAAAAGTACATTTAAGTACTTGATTTCGCTCGTATGTGTAGCTTAGGAAGGTATTGTATGAGCAGCTATGGCTAAAGTGCTCATACTTGAGTCTTAACTTCTCACATCATTCCTAGTACTTTATGGTATGGTATTACCATAATTTTTATCCACTTTTGTGAAAAGAATATCTTTCCAGCTGTAATTATTACTGTTTGAATATAATGACTGTAGTGTGCAATGTACAATGAATACAGTAAAGGGCCAGCATTTATGTAACATCTTGATTGTATCTTACATCTTGAACCCAAAATTGCCTTAATCTTGTCTGTTGGTCACAGTACTGTAACACCTTTATGAAAAGTGGTAATAACTGCCTGTGTGGAAAAATAACAGTTGAAATTTAAATAATACATAGCAGAGTGTGGTACTCTGATTCAACGGAATAAAAGAAGAACAAATAGTACCGGACAAATCAAAGCTAACCATTTCCATATAGTTTGTTACAGGCACTGTATTTTGAGACCCACTGTTACACTGGTTAGTGATTTTTCCACCCTCCAATATTTGAAAAGTATAATTAGCTAGCATATTCACATTGCTGTATTTGTAGATACGGGAGAAAATATTTAGCAATAATCAGTGCTTTACAATTTCTGTATATTGGAGTGAGGCTTATTTTCTGTGTACAGTTACATAATTTTTTAAAAATTCTTTATAAATGCTAGTCTTACAAATTTACATTCTGATTGCACTATAGAAAAACAGATTCAAAAATGTGAAAATAAAATACTATATTAGGTGTTTTAAGACCTCAGTGGATAAGTAATTGGATAAAAGTAGATAGAAATATTTTAGGTGTCTCTTTTCCTGTGTATGCACTTCATGTTGCACAGATTGCTACATTCTAGAACTTTTCCAATGGTCATAAAATGATTTAAATTTCAGGTAGGTTGTGGAACTTGCAGTATATTTTTATGTAGTTATTCTTTTCTGTGTCTATTTTTGTATCCTGTCTTCCCCTAGTATATTTTCAGATGTTCATTTTGAAATCCGTTGTGTTTTAGAATTAACTTCTATTCAGATAATCATGTGGTCTGTTCTTTGCAACTTCCACTCTTTCCAAGAAGCCTTTTGCATTCTGACAATTCAGTCTGTAAAAACCCTCAGGATATTGCCATATTGTAATGTAAATATAATTTTATTTGTTTCAGAAATGTCTTCTGTAGCCAAACTTCCACTAAAACTCAATGTTGGGAATTCTTAGAGCTATTAGATAGATGAAGTAATTTTCTTAGCTGTCTGACACCTGCTAGGAACTCCCCTTTTTACCCCCTTAGGTATTCCTGAACTTTCAATCCTTTTCAGGAGCACTTCTCATGAGCTTTTCTGTTAGATACTAATTCTCGGTGGCTTCTGTTTAATTAGGGCCAAAAAGGAATCAGAGGTTTTTACATTTAACTTTTGTTAAAACATTTTTTTCCACCTCAAATTACTATTTGGAAATGTCTCTTATATTTGATAGCATTTCCTAAATGAAGAAGTCTGTAGTTTCTATTTTTTTTTGCTGAGAATTTCTGAATTCCTGTAAATAGAAAGCCTACATTTCTCTACAAGAAAATGGACTAGATTTATTTAACGTAAAAGGGTAGCATTAAACTTGCTTACTTTGCTTCTCAGCCATTTTCAGCAAAATGGCTCTTGTGTATTGCACTGAAGAAAACACCACTTACCTCCATCTGGTAGCAGCTTCCTTATTTTCTTCTTAAGATTAATAACATGTCAATGTGATGCTGTTGTCTCTCAGATCATGCAAAGTCTGTAGGAGTATGCTGTTTCTTTGTGTGATTCATGAGGTATGTTATTTCCAGTTTTCCCTTTGGAGATGTGCATAGACTTCATAGAATCACAGAATGGCTTGGATTGGAAGGGACCTTAAATAATAGCTAGTTAAACCCCCCTGCCATGGGCAGGGCTGACACCCACTAGATTAGGTTTCCCAGGGCCTTGTCTGGCCTGGCCTTGAGCACCTCCAGGGATGGGGCATCCACTGCTTCTCTGGGCAGCCTGTGCCTGTGCCTCACCACCCTCTGAGTGAAGAATTTCTCCTAACCTCTAATTTAAATCTCCCCTCTTTTAGTTTAAAACCATTCTTCCTTGTCCTGTTATTATCTGCCCAAGTAAAAAGTTGATGTCTTTTTTATAAGCCCCTTTTAAGTATTGAAAAGCTGCCATGAGGTCTCACCAGAGCCTTTTCTTCTATGGGCTGGAAATCCCCAGCTCTCTCAGCCTTTCTCTTTCTAGTGACACCCACTAGATCAGAGGCGCTTCAGCCTCCTGATCATCTTCCTGGCCCTTTTCTGGACCATGCGACAGGCTTCTGTCTGTCTGACCCTCCACTTTGATTTTTGAGGCAGAAACTTCTGTATATGCCAAATGTTTACAGGTCAGCGGCCTTTTCATTGTTAATTAGAATATCATAATTACCAGAAATTCTTACAATCTTTCCCTTTGTCTTCTATACTCATTACCCCTCCATTTCTGTTTTACCACCCTTTCACTCCTCTCCCTCATTTTTTGTGCTTTTTTCTTTCATGTCTTTGTTTTTTACTGCAGTTTTGTTGCTGGTGTTAGTGTCCTACAGGTCTAATACATATTATGGCCTCTGATGTATATTACTTAATAATGAATTTAGATTATGTCTCTATACGCTGTAAGTTTTTTGAGCAAGATTGAATTAACTAGAATCTGAATAAGAAGCAATTTAGGTAATTTAGAGAAATCCTGACATTAATACATGTATAGTCATGTTTAACACAGTGTTAGGTAAGTAGAGAGCACAGGAGTGCACTAGCATTATAAGCAGGAAAAGAAATCCAGTCTTCAAGGTCTAAGTATCCCATGCTATAGAAAAAGGATATTGACAGAATCATAGAATGGTCAGAAGGAACCTCTGGAGGTCATATGGTCCAAACCAACTGCTCAAGCAGGTTGCTCAGGACTACGTCTGGGTCCATGGACCTGTGCATGTCCAGTTTGCTCAGGCATTCCCTGACCTGATCATCTTCCACCAAAGAAGAGCTGGATACATCTTCTCTGCTTCAGCCGTTCAGTCTGGTCTCTGGGACCTGGGATTTCTGAAGGCTGGTCTTGCTGGTAAAGACTGAGGCAACGAAGGCTCTCGCTGCCTCAGACTTCTCACTGTTCTAGGTAGACAAGTCTCCTGTTTCCTTCAGGGCCTGCATTTTCGCTAGTCTTCCTTTGGTCACTGAGGAACCTGTAGAAGCCCTTCTTCTTGTCCTTGATGACTTTGGCCAGATTGAATTCTATCTGTAGCTTAGCTTTCCTAACTTGATACCCTCCAGCTTGGACAATGTCTCTATTCCTTCCAGGTTACCTTTCCGTCCATCCAAATTATCTAGCATGTAGTTATTTTTCTGCAAGCCAAATAATTATTCTTCAAAACAGAAGGTGGCATACCACAGAAGTTCATCTGTTACAATTTAGTAGCGTGAACTTTGTCTTCAACTGTGTGCTAGTTTCCCATCACTTCTGTAGCATTTCCATTCTTGTTCTCAGATGTTTTCTGAAGTATTTGGTCAGTGTTTTTGGTGAGGAACTCATACACAGACGTTTCTTCAGAGCACAAATAGCTTCTTGTTTAAGACATGGATCTGATGGGTAGTCAACAAGATTCTCTAGCTGATGCATCTGCTTTTAAGGGAAAGACATTCCTTAGAATATTTAATGCAAACAGTAGAATTACTAAATAAATACAGTATGATTTATTCGTTTTCCTGTTTTCTTAGTAAAAAAAAAAAATATCACCAGGGAAAAAATGAAAACACAAAATAATGTAAACATAGAATGGCTCCATGGTTTCAATTCTGATGATGGGCAGTTTCTGGTTTAATTGAGGGGGAAAAAAAAAGCTTGGTATGAAATGGTGCAATAGTAATGTTGGCAGCATTCCAAAGAAACCCATGATTCTTAGGCATTTTCCACTATCTTGCATGCCAGAGGTGGAGGGATCAGGCTATTGGATCTCTTTTATATTCAGGGAGCTTATGGTGCTAGTCACCAGAGAGGCTACAGGAAGAGAATTCATAATTTACAGGAAGAGCATCTTGTGAAATTTTGGCGTCAGAAGACCTTGGATAAGCTCTTAGACTAAGCTCAAGGTAATACTAAAATGTATTCTTTACAGCTACATCTCACTTGGAGGTGGTCTGTGTGTCATGGAACTAAATACCCCTCCCCTCAAGTTATGGTACATCCAGAACAATTTACACTGATCCCAAGATTAGGATCAGGTTATTCAGGTGATCCAGGCTGGTCTCAGGATTTTTCTTCTCCTGATGAGAAAGACAGAGGAAAGTCTTCTTATATTCACTTCTAAGCAATTCCCATATTTCTCACTTTTTCTCATCAATTCGGACAGTAGCTCTTGTCTCAGTTGATATCTCACATTAGAGTTCTTGCTGAAGCAGCTGAAATATGATCTTTTTTACGATGCCTTTAGAAGGCCTCTTCCTCCTAGCTAGATTTTACAATCATGCAAGTGTTAAGACTTGCTAGCAGAATTGTTCTTTGTGAAGATAAAACTTAATCATGAGCTTCAAGGGTTTTTTTCTGATCCTTGTACAGCACGTAACCTGTTGTGAATTAGTTCTTTCAATCTCAATAAACAATTGAGTTGCCCTGCAGCTTTAAATGGAAGACAGAATAGTTTACAGTGTATGTTATTAAGTAATGTCTTACATGGGCAGGATAGAATACTGAATGTGGACCATCTAGGTGAATGATTTTTTGAATGTGGACTGGAAGAAGTTAGTGAGGTAGTAATCCCCGTTTTTTTTCTGTCTTTATGGGAAGAGCCTGAGGAGCAGGGATTCCTGAAAACAGAGAAAATAGTGTATTTGTATTGATTATAAGGGCACTTCAGCTCCAAAACAACTAGTCTCATAAATCAATACAGTAATGGTTGTCTTTTGTAATTTTATTGAAGACATACTGTTAGAACTCCTCTTTAATGTACTGAATTACAGTGATGGCAATATGAATAACAGCCATGAAGTTATTTAGAACACAAATCCATGTTCTAATATATTCTGGCAGATAATTATAACAACTGTACCTTTCACGGATATTTTTTTCTTCATATACTGTTTGAATCCAGGTAGCCATAACATATTTTTGAGGCCTATCTTGTTTTTTCTGGGTTGGGAATACTACGTTTAGGTTCTGGGATTCTTTCCAAAATACAGGGAAGTTGTCAGGCAATAGGTTTCAGCCTACTTTTAAAGACAAAGCTGGAAGATTCTTTCTTTATAGACTAGATAGCCCGCATTTTCCTAACTACTTTATCAGAACTCTCATAAATATTCTTTTTCTGGATCAGATATTTGTGAAACATCCAGATGAGCGTTTGCAGTTTGCTAACTCGGTCAAGGGAAATAAAAATGCACTGCAAATCGTACTTAAGACAAACCTTTGTGGCACGGCTGGAACGAAAGGGCTCATCTGCCCTTTCAAGAGTACATCTAGTTCCAGACAAATGTTGGCTTTGCTGAAAAGGAGTACATTCAGAAAATATTTTCAACTGCAGGACATTATTCACAGCTCAGAAATTATTCCTCATTCAAATAGTATTTGATCACTAAAATAGACTTGTAGTGAACAGAAAGGAATGTCAACCAATCCACTTTTAACAGCTCATCCACTTTCCACTTCCTTTGAAATTTCTTCCAAAACGTACTGAAATAAAGTGAACTTCGATAAATACTCCTCCTCATGCTGTCTGTATAAGCATCATAGTACCTGGTGCATCTTAAAAATGTGTCGTTAGTGGATCTCTCTTCAAAATTTCCTGTGCCACTCTTTCCCCAGATGTGTAGTGTTCCTTTTGAATCTCAGTAGTCTGTAGTATGTTCTTTAGTTGTGGGTAATCGCTTTGTTTTGCAACAGAGGATTAGAGCTTTGGAATATTTCTGAAATGTCTAAAAATGAAAGAATCTTCTCTTGACATAAAATTAATCATTAAGGAACAAATATTCAAAATAAGGTAAGAACTAGCTGTGATGCCTGCAAATGTGAAGGAAATGTGTTTCGTTTTCCAAAGCCCCTGAATATCAAGAGCTTGGAGGAGGAGAGGCAGCCACCCAGCCCCCTGTAATTCTTACCCAAATTTGAGAGGCAGGGAAGAAGTACATTTCTCTTTTTTCCAGGCAGGTTTCATGTTGGAAGGAATTCTGTTAACACGCTTTTCTCCCAGCTGTAATTTTGGTAGTTCAGTGCCCCCACCAAGTATTTTGAGGATTTTCTGTATTCTTGGAGAAATGTTAAGAGGTGATTCTATTTTTTAAAGTATATTCTACTTTCAAATATTGTATGCTGTATAGCTAATGTTGGAAAATTTTGTTTTTGTTTTTTTTTTTTTTAATTTTTATTTATTTATTTATTTATTTTCCCAAGCCTAATTTTAATGTCTCTTAAAAGGTTGGGCTGTCAGTCTCCTTGTAATTTTACAAAACGAAGTATCTTCTGCATATCTGGGTGTATTTTTCAGAGCTTACTGGGATGAAACTCACGGAATTATCATGGGATTATGAAGGGAACCAGTAGTTTAGTTTT
The DNA here is from genome assembly GCF_047663525.1 of Anas platyrhynchos. NCBI lineage: Eukaryota > Metazoa > Chordata > Aves > Anseriformes > Anatidae > Anas > Anas platyrhynchos. The sequence continues at coordinate 54,145,596 of NC_092588.1, read as the reverse complement.
ACACAAATATTTGTGGAGAATGTTTCAGCAAATTTTAACCTGATGTTTTTAAGTTTTGAGTGCTGCTGTTCAAATTAACTGTGATGTATGCATTCTTTATAATTATCAGCTATTTTTCTGTACTGATGCTTTATTTTACAGAATCACACTTTTATAATCATTAGAATATTATATGATTTTTTAAAAATAGAGGTTAATTTGTAGTTCTGGAATGAAAAATTTTGTTTTCATTACTTCATTCTTCCATTTACAAAACTCTGAGACTTCTATGTCAGTTTAGATCAGTGGAGTAAAGATAGTCAGGATAGCTTCTCGATTCTGTTACCTGGCTACAGAATTTTAATAATATCTATCAAAAAGTAAAAATAAACTGACAGTATCAGCTGGAGGAAGTTTTGAGACCACAATTCACATTATGGCAGACTTATTTTTCTTGTGACCCTTCTTTGTATAATTGTTAAATTAGTGGTTTTGTGATAGCAAAACAAGTTATTACATTAATCTTTGGAAAACTGTCCACTGAAAATTTGAATAAAATGCCTGTTTCTTATTCTTTATATCCAGTTGATTCTTCCTGCATTCCTTATTTATTTATCTCCTATGCTTATCTTCTGTGAGTAATGGAACACCTGTGTAGCTTTGCTTGCTCTTGTGCGCTCTCCTTTTTTGTTACCCTTGGAAAATGTGGTTCTGGTTTATTTGCTGCATCTTCCTGTTGAATATTTTCATGTAGCCCCTATGAGTGTAAATGATATTTACATTGAAAAGCTCTTAATAGTCCTCTATTTAAGCTGTAACACATTTTCAAAGCAGTCTCCCTGTGCCTGACCCTTTGCAAACTATTTATGTTCAGATGTTGGCATCAAGGAAAACAGTTTCACTTTATTCTACAGTAACTATATAATAGTGTTAGCTTGTGATGGAGCATGAAATAAATGCTTATCTTCATTTTATTCAGCTGTGCTTTTTATTCTGCTTTGCTAAATAGGTAATTGCCTATTACTGCATGTAGTACATTTTCCTTTCTAGTAGTAGTTTGCTTTGTGTTGTTTTTTATTATCATTAAATATATAATTTTATTTTTTTTTCTTTTGAACTAGAATCAAGACTTGAAGGTTGGCTTTCAATACCAAACAAAGGAAATATAAAGCGGTATGGCTGGAAGAAACAGGTACAAATGGATTTTTTCTTCCCTAACTCCTTTGAAAAGCTTTTTAGGCATAGAGTAATGATGGAATTTGCTTTACAACTCATCTTTCTTAAACAAAATTATTGGAGTTATTTAGTGCCTAGACATTATTAAGAAGAAAAAAATAATCAAGTTCAGTGTGATAATAATGTTGTACAAATTTAACAGGTGGTTGAGGAAATGCTTTACAATGAGCATCTTAGAATCATGATTCCCGTTTGGATTCTACTTTGCCTTGGTCTTCATTCTTGTTATAAATTGTCATGGATAATTTTCAATGACATTTCCTTTTCCCTTATTTTAAGGTGGTTAGTTTCTTGAAGAGACTGGTTTAATCTCAGAAACTGGACCTCTGTGGTGGAATTCCCACTCTAAAGAAAGTAGTATTATTTTTTTTCCTCTGTAGAAGGTGGTGTGTCTGTCAGACTACTACCAGTAATATTTTGTGAAGAGTGAGGGTTAAGCTCTACATTATTTCAACTAACAAACACTTATAGTATTTCCCCTGGACCCTCAGATGAGAGTCAGTGCAATCAAGTACCATACTGAAACTGCTTGATTACTGCAGTTTGGAACCTTAGGTTTGTTACAGATACTTTAAGTGCTTTTCAGTTGGCTTCTAGTCACTGTGTCTTTCAATGCCTCTGTATCAGCAGAACTGGATGAAATTTAAAGGGCAAGATCAAGGATGTTCTTGGTGCTATAATTGAGTTAAACAACAATAGCGTTAGAATGTTCTTCAGGTGCCTCAAGAAATACACCTGTTTGTAAATTTATTCCGGGACTGATGTAATGGATGTGCAACATGTACCAAAAATTGTTTGATAGCTAAGGCTGTTTGACTTCTGTTGTTTCAGGATTGATTTATCCAGCTTGCTGTCAGACTTTTGGCAGTGCCTCTGCCACAAATCATGTAGCTTTATTCTGCTCTGGATTATCTAAAATATTGCATCCTTTTTCTGTCAGAATACATCTGGCAGCTTTATGTACTTGTCTTCTAGAAATGAAGAATACTTACTCACTCCGTGATGATTAAATTTGTAAACTTCAGATAAATGCAGCTTCTCCACCGAAAGACTATCTGAGCTTCTTCAGGCATGCTTAGATCCTTCAAGATATTTCATACTTTGCTATTTTAAATAATAATTCCTGCACTTGGAAGGAATTTGAGCTACAAATAGATGCCTCTGTCATAAAATGAATCATGCTGACAAGATCCTTAAGCTAGCTGAGATTCAACCACAGACCCAGTAGTGAGGGACCACATTAACTTGGGTGTGTGTGCTGTTGGCTGAACTATGCTGCATCTGGAACAAATTGGCTTGTACTTAACCTCTTCATGTGCTCCTGCTCTAATTAGCTTTCAGTCTGGGGGTTAGTGGGAGGTATGGAACCTCAAATATAGCCACGTCCAGGTTAAGTTCAAGAGAAAGCGGTAACTGTATTAGCAGCAGCAGTAACTGCGAACTGTATTAGCAGAATAATTGGATTGATGTCTGAGTTGTTAGAAATTGAATTGCCACATTTCTGACTCAGATGCCAGTGGCTCTGATTTCTGTCCCATGCCCTCAGTTATTTAGCTCAAGTTAGAAAGTTTTGAGTGTGGAAAAGATTCATTTGAGTAGAAAGACTTGAGCTTAGAGGTCAAGCTATCATTAAAATGGGTTACCCATATTTCTATTTGGAACTTCATCCCAAGTTGAGATGATAAAAATACTTTTTTGCATGGTCATAACAGGATGTTGAAGCTGTTGCATACCTTATTAGTTAACTTGTCTTTTGTGAGGTTGAATTGTTCTTTCACCAACACTTGTATGCAGAGTGATAACTGAGCTCAATTGCAGTCAGAATTTGCATTTGTTAGTAGTAGTCATTTTAAGGCCTTACTCTTATCTGTGAAAGGCAGAGGTGTGTACTTCAAAGGCAGAGAAGGCATCAGCTCTCTGTTGAATCAGATCAAAGGAATACAAACTCAGACTCTTTTTCTTCAGTGAAGAAAATCACAGACTCACACCACTACTACTTGGTACTTACTCAAGTTGATCGGACCTTGTATTAAAGAATCCTGACTGAGGAGGTAAAAGCCCTTTTTGTCAGGGACACACACACACACAAAAAAAAACACAATGCCTTTTGTGGGTTTAGATGCAGTTCAGTAGCTTGTGTACAGCTGTAACATGCAGCTTGAGCAACACGTTTTAAAAGCAGTTTTCTGTTAAGGTAACTTGCGTATTCGGATTGTGAGGTCAGAGTTAGTTCTCTGTAATGAGGAGGCTCAACCTGCTCTTGTAGGAAGAGCAGATTCTTCTATGAACATGTTTCTCCTCCTAGCACCTAAAGGGGGCCTACCAGAAAGCTGGAGAGGGGACACTGTCAGGGGGTGTAGTGATAGCACAATGGGTAGTGGCTTAAAATTAAAAGAGGGGAGATTTTTATTAGACATCGGGAAGAAATTCTTCCCTCAGAGGGCAGTGAAGCCCTGGCACAGGCTGCCCAGAGAAGCTGTGGCTGCCCCATCCCTGGAGGTGCTCAAGGCCAGGCTGGATGGGGCTTTGGGCAACCTGGTCTGGTGGGAGGTGTCCCTGCCCATGGCAGGGGGTATGAACTAGGTGGTCTTTAAGATCCCTTCCAACCCAAAGCATTCTGTGAAACATTTATAGTTGTGTGATTATGAGTGGCACTGGAAAGGTGTCTGCATGCTTTAGGTTGAGGACTATATTTTTGCTCTTTTGGGGACAGGAGGGCAGATGCTGCAGGCATACTCAACATTTGGGTATTTTCTTGGAATTGGAGCCTGAAGCCCACTCCTGCTCTAAAACTCAGTGCTTTCCCAATAGCTCTTCCATATTCCTCAGAATCCCATGCACTCTCAAGTACTCTATTTTTTCAGTAGCATGGGATAGTTATGTTAATATGTAGGTTCTTAGCAAGAGCTTTAAAATACTAAGGAAAAAAATAAACTAATCACATTACTTAATATTTCTTTCTTAGCATCTTTACAATTCTGGAAAGTACTTTGTGGTTTGACCTTTAAAGTGGCATGCAGCAAAAGAATGTCCGTTTCTTTTTTTCTTCATCTGCAAACGTTTACTCTGCTGTCTCAGTTTATTCCTGCATCTGAAATATATACCAGAGTGTGACTTGTTTGCTCTTACTGCTGGTTTGCTTTTGCTTTTTATTATACTGGTCCATTAAAGAGAAATTGTAGAAAAGGCCACCGCTTGTTTGGTGAGTCCTGCAGGTCTCTAGACTAGGGGAGGTGTTTTCAGCTTATCAGTAAGTGACAGACTCTGCACTCCAGGAGCTGCTCAGGGATGGAGTAACTTTCATAGTAACATCCCTGTAGCAACTGAAGTTTGAGTTTTGTGTACAGATAGACTTACAGAGTTGTTGTGGGCATTTCAGAGTTCTCCAGTGACAGCACACAATCGCTATGGCTGTAGTATAGCTGGCTGTGGATAACAATACAAGTATTTGCTGATATTAGTGTAAAAACCTTACTTTACTCAGGCTTTTATGTACTTTTAAATGTTGTTGTTGTTTTTTTTTAATGCAGTTTTAAATTGTTTTATTCTTTCTTTCCCCAGTATGTCGTGGTGAGCAGTAAAAAGATACTGTTCTATAACGATGAAAAGGACAAGGACCAGTCTAACCCATCCATGGTACTAGACATAGAGTAAGTGAAGTTATCGTTGACTTTGCATAAAGATAGGCAAAAGAGCAGTGTCTGAGATCACTGATAACAAACCTAGGCACTTGGATTCAACAGTCCATAAATAACTTTGAATTTTCAGGTCATGATAGTTGTGGAGCACACAAAAACGAGGTATAAACTCTGTTTTTAGATCCTCATCCCTTTGCCTCACACCTTTTTCTGGCAATCTGAGAAGGGCTCAGTATTAACCAAGCCCAAAGCATTTTTAAATTTTCCAGATGGTTTCTATGTATTTCAAGCGAAAAAATAAGTTATGTTCCCTCTGCATTGGTGATACATAAAGGAAAAATGTGTCAAATATGACTGAAGCCCATTGCTGTTACATGATGGTGATGTTTGAACAGCTGACCAGCATTATGGGATGTCATAGAGTAGTAAGTGGAAAAAGGCTTCAAAATTTATGAATAGATCTGCCAGTGACTAACATAACAAATGTAGTGGTCTGGAAGTAATCACAAACTCAGGAAGCACTTAAGCTGCCAGTTGCTTATAAATAGGAAAAGCATTATTTTCTCTTTGAGCTTTTTCTTATTCTCTTTGCATAAACATCTGTTATGGCTACTGGTGAAAAGAGAGTGTTGGGCTGGATGGACTTGCAGCCTTTACCCAGTGCAGGATGATGTTTGTTCCAATTTTAACAGCATTTTCAGTACCTAGTGCCCCAGATTGCCTTTTGTGATCTTCTTGCATTGATTGATTCTCAGTTAATCACATGATTTGGTGAAAAAAAATATTGCTGTGCTTGATATGGTTACTTCTAGGGCTGTAAATATGCTTTTCTAGCAATAATCAGACTTCTCACTGTCCTAAGGAAGAATTTGAATGTCCTAAGGAAGAATTTTCACAGGTAAATTTGCCATGGTGGATCTTTAATCCATTTTAAGATCATCCTCTTTCCAAACTTTTGGTCTTACCTGGATAGACAAGATCTGTATGATTTTAGTGGTTTCCTGAAACCATAATACAGCCTTGGAGTATATAATTTTGCTTGCATAAACAGAATTTATAAGAACTTCAAAGTAATTTGACTGTAACCTTTTAGCCTTTTCTGATTTATGTTTCTTTTAATCTAGTAAGCTGTTCCATGTCCGACCTGTAACTCAAGGAGATGTATATAGAGCAGAAACTGAAGAAATTCCTAAAATCTTCCAGGTAAAAAAAGAAGGGAATTGTCATTTCTCTTCTAATTCCCTTCAAAAAGTTCAGAGTTATCTTTGGAAAAACATACAAAATATGTGGTGCTTCAGCAGTAACATGCTGTTTTTTTCCTTTTTTTTTTTAGATTCTGTATGCTAATGAGGGAGAATGCAGGAAGGATTTGGAGGTAGAACCAGTACAGCCGGCAGAGAAGACGAATTTTCTAAATCACAAAGGCCATGAATTTATTCCAACGATATACCACTTCCCAGCCAACTGTGAGGCCTGTGCCAAACCTCTTTGGCACGTCTTTAAACCCCCTGCTGCCCTGGAATGTCGAAGATGCCATGTGAAGTGCCACAGGGACCACTTGGATAGAAAGGAGGAATTAATTGCACCATGCAAAGGTACACTCATGTTTTCTGTAGCATTCCATCTTCTCTGCATTTTAGCCACACCTCCTGACCTCGGGGATGAAAATAAAAGCACTTTAAGTGTTGTACTCTTTAGTTTTATGTTTTAGATATGAAAGATACTGTTACACTATCATTAATGCTGGTTACGGACAGGCAGCTGTGGAAAGCCTGTGCAGGGAGGCCTTTTGTGCTGTAACTGTTGTGGCTCTGCTGAGGACCTGTAGAGCACAAGGGTCTCTAGGGGTTTTTGCCCAGGTACTGGTTAGCTGCTTGGTTCCCAGACCATTCTTTCTGTCCTTGTGCATAGCCCCAGTTAGTGACAATACAGTAGCCACATCACCAGTCCATGCTAAGACCTTTGAAGGTTCTTCAGCCACTTCATGGATTGGAGTGAAGGTTTCTTTTTCTGTGCTCCTGTGAAATGGAGCACTTGGAGTATGTACTCTGGAAGTCAGTCATGAGGTACCCATGCAACTTGTCCAGCATAAGACTGAAATGAGTGTAAAATGTCTCATTTCTTGAGTTAGAATCAAGAATCTTAATGAAGAGAGACAACTACTGGGAAAAAAAAAAACAACAGTATAATTTCTCTTGCTGTTTATTGCCTTCTAAAAATAAAATGTTCAGATACAAGTATGTATAGAGAAGCTGTTTTTTTTTTTCCAGTGGTGCAACTGGTATGTCATAATTTGTTGTTCTGATAACAAATCCAAATTTTCCCTGATTCATCTTCTACCTTCTATGTACAGTGAGTTACGATGTAACTTCAGCAAGAGACATGTTGTTACTGGCATCCTGTCAAGATGAACAGAAGAAGTGGGTGACTCATTTAGTGAAGAAGATCCCCAAGAACCCGCCATCTACTTTCGTTCGAGCGTCTCCTAGAACTATGTCTACAAGATCCTCAGCAAATCAGTCATTCCGAAAAGCTGTTAAAAATACTTCTGGAAAAACTAGGTGAGAAATAAACTACAAAAGCTATGGATCTTTTTAACTTCAAAAAAACAAACAAACAAAACAAAAAACTCTTTAAGTCTTATTTAACAGGAAACTGTGAAATAACTCTATTGTTAACACTGTTGAACTGGTAATCTAAATCTCTGCTTAAATCCTAAAAGGAGGAATAGACAGAATTCTCCTGTCATTTGTATATTTACCAGTTCACATATGGAAAATATGAACAGGGACACCTCCCACCAGACCAGGTTGCCCAAATCCCCATCCAGCCTGGCCTTGAGCACCTCCAGGGATGGGGCATCCACAGCTTCTCTGGGCAGCCTGTTGCTGTATCTCACTTCCCTCTGAGTGAAGAATTTCTTCTTATTGTCTAATCTAAATCTACCCTCTTTTAGTTTAAAGCCATTCCCCCGTGTCCTATCACTATGCTCCCTCCCCAGCTTTCCTGGAGGCCCCATTTAGGTACTGGAAGACCACTATAAGAGCCTTCCCAGAAGGCCTTCCCAGAGCCTTCTTGTCTCCAGGCTGAACAACCCCAGCTCTCTCAGCCTGTCCTCATAGGAGAGGTGCTCCAGCCCTCTGATCATCCTCGTGGCCCTCCTCTGAGCTCACTGCAACAGGTCCATGTCTTTATGCTGGGGGCCCCAGAGCTGAAAGCAGCGCTCCAGGTGCAGTCTCATGAGAGCAGAGCAGAGAGGGAGAATCATCCCCCTCGACCTTGCTGGCCACGCTGTTTTTGATACAGCCTGGGATATGGTTGGCTTTTGGGGCTGCAAATGTACATTGCTGTCTCACGTTGAGTTTCTCATCAACCAGGGATTCATGGGTTTGTGTCAGAAGCCACCAAGAAACTTCTAGATTCTCGAACTGTTTATGCTATTTCTGTTAGTGTCAGGCAGGTTAAATGATGATTCCATCCCTTCTCCTTGCTCAATCATTCCCTGTCTTCTCCTATCTCATCAGTTGTTTGGCAGAGCTATTTGTGACCCTGTGCATTCACCAGGGCCAGATTTAAAATACACTTCTTTTTTAATGCTAGGACGTTGTACTGATTTTTAACTTGCTTTCTGACAGTATGCATGTTCCTTTCCCCCAAAATAACTGAATAGGTGGACAGTTAGATGTGAAATCTTGTTAAATCGTCTTGTCTACAGAATGTCCACTTCTCCCAACTTCCATAAGCTTCATAATGCTGCAGTGTTTCCAAACTTAATTTTCCTTCAGTCCTCAACTTTCTGGGATTTATTAAAAAATGTTACCCCTCTCCCCACCAAGATTAGCCATATCTTTTAAAAAATTGGTCTCTAAGTTGCATCTGCTGATTTAAAATATGCATCATTAATAGTTGTTATTTAACATCTTTATTTACAATAGAACTGTTGAAATGCTCTTGGTCTGTGACTGGGGAAAAAAAATACCAAGTGATTTTTATACATCATGTGATAGAAAAATAATCAGAGGATTCTAGAAACAGGTTACTAAAAGCAGACCTTAAAAGGTCTGCCTTTAAAAACAGGCAGCTTAAAAACAGGCAGGTAAAGGCAATAGAAATGTTTAGAACTACTTAAAGAATGCTGTTACGGATTAGTAAGATTTTTTAGTGAGTCTTGGACTACCTAAGACCAAAAGAAAAAGCATATTGTTTGCTACTTAAATAAGTGGAATGGTTTTGATACTGACTGGCCATTCCAACATCAATTCTGGGAAAAGAAACAAACCAAAAACACTGTTAATGTAAAATTCATTAATATATTTTTAATAGCTTTTAAAACATGACAGTGAAATGCTATTAGGCAGTATTACTCACTGAAAATGCCAATCCAACCAAGTATCTTCTGAGGTAGTATTTCTTGGTCTGAAAAAATATATGTAATGTTTATATTTTAGGACAGTACAGAGTTGTTACGAAGAAACTTGAAGGATACAAACCCAGCACAGCATACGTTTCATAGTTTAAATTGATAGTTACCCAAGTGCAAGGTGCAGAGGGTCACCTTCGCCATCCACCAGCAGCTAACGTGATGCTGCAAGACTGGGATTCTTGTCACCTGCCCTATTACCAACTACAGTCATACAGGGAGTTGATAAGTAAGGAACAGCAAAAATAGTGATTGATTTTTTTTAAATCAATTCATTATTTCTTTTTCATTCTGTCTTAATGGAGATGCTGTTCATGGTGGTCTTCAGCACAACCCAAATTTACAGCTAATTCCTTATAGGGTAAACAATTGTGTATGTGAAACTTTACAGTAGCTCTTAAAAGAATGGGTCTGTTTGGGGAGATCAGTTACACAATTTTTGTAATTAATCCTGTGGGCCCTTGTCTTGTTAGAATGGTATAGAATCATAGAAATGTGGAGGTAGTGAACAGGAACTTTCATTTGAATGAGAAAACATTATTTTAAAGATCATTGGCTAAGACACAAGAGATACAACGATCCTAATAGCTCACTAGCACTAAAAGGAGGAGAACTGCACGCTCCTGCTTTATCTTCTATGAGCTTCACAGATTACCTCAGTAAATGTATCTATTTCTGTCAGAGAATTAATCCAGGAATGTTTTCAATCGAGAACAAACGTCAGGAGGAAGCACAACAAGAAAGAAACCCTTACATCCCTTCTCCCTCTCCCAGCTCTTCCTAGAGTCGGCCTGTATCCGTTAGTGAACTTGGTGACATAATTAGTATTTGACCTTAGAAATCTCGTTTCTTAACAATGCTTAATATTGACATAGTTTCTTAGAACACGTAATTAATTTACGGCAAACTGTTCTACTGCTGCATATTGTAGGCACCGAGTGTGGAGGAAGAAGCATGTTGAGCATAAACAATTTAGAGAGGCACAGCTCTTGACCAGCGAGAGCGCTAGGTATGTGCGTGCTGCCAGCCCGTTGTGCTGCATGCAGGAGGCAGGTGGGGAGCCCGCACATGGCACCGACGCTCGAGGAGCTGCTGGGCAGCTTTGTGCACGCTCCAGCCCCGCTGTGTAGGGGGGAGACAGCTGACGCTGGGCTAACTGCAGCGTAACGGGGCTTGCGTGGCACTTGCAGGCAATGTGAGTGAATGATGGAAGGATTTGGAGTTACACCAAGCTTAAAAGTACCAGAAAAAAAAAAAAAGATTGGATAGGAACTTCTTTCAAGCTGTTCTGTTCTGTATGCCCAGGAAGGGGCATCAGCCTTCCAGCAGGAGAAGTCACTTCTAATGTACCAGGTGTTTAGATTATTAAACAAATTTACAGCAAATCTTTTACACTGAACACTTCACTGGTGATTGGACAGTAGCTGAGCTAATCTGACAGCTGGTTTCCACTCTAAGGGGAGGATTCTTGTTTTGTCTTCCTTCCCTGCTCTTCTGTTGCTTGCTCCTGGGTAGGTACGTGAGATGAGCATTTTGGTCCCTTTCATAAAGGTCCACAACTCAGTTTCCTGCCTGTCAAAAAGAACTCTACGTTTATTTGGTGAGTGGGATCAGCCCACTGAGAAGTGTGGTGACTGCCAAAGCTGAGGAAAGGTAGGTAGGAGGCTGCTCCGCTGGGGCTGGGAAGATAAGTGGAGGAGGAACCCTTTTCCTTTCAGGTATCAGGGAGTTGTTAGATTGGCCTCCCGGAACTCAAGTCGCTGCACCCTGCAGTTCTCATCCTGACCTCTGCACTTAAGGAGTAAGAGGAAAGGAGTAAGAGAAGCAGTGGTGTTTTTTATGGAATGCACTTTTATCTTAGCTGTTACCAAATATCTGGAAATTGTTGTCTTGTCAGACAGAATAGCACAGTCCAGTCTCATGAAGTCCTACCTTGTGAGCAGGCATTCTGTATCTTATTGAATGGATACAGACTTTAACACACTCTTTAATACATTTTTTATTATGTTTCATTTAGATCTGATCTGGCTTTCTTTGCAGTTGATAGGCAGTGCTCTATTGACTTTATGGGATGTGTATCAGACCCATTAAAACGAACCTCAAATATAAGTTCGTTTTAAGTCTTCCTCCTCATTTTAATGCCTTACCACTAATAAATATGAATTAGACCTCCATAATAAACTTGCTAGCAATTGCAGTACTGCTTCTAGATCTGAACCTTCCTAGTTTATAGCATGCTAATTTATGCTCTTTGTATCAGCACAGTTGAGGTGCTTTGTTTTAATATATTTGGACTTGGGCACCTGATCAAGTTAATGCATGTTTAAAACAAAACTCCTGTGTATCAGATGAGCTCTGGCAGCTGCATGTGTGCGCTCTTAGCCTGACAAAAGCCTTTTCTTGTCCTGCAAGTGAAAGAGGGTCACCTTACGCTTGCCATAAATACACTCATGATTGTTTACTCTTACTGCAGCTTTACTGGTAAATGATTAACGTTATCGTCTGCCTGATCTCTGTGTAAATGTAATGTTGTCAGAAATTAAGAACGCTTTGGGGAAGATGTGTTTAGTGTTACAGATGTCAATTGAAAAATAATTTAACTGAGGTATTTTCTACGGTGAGGCTCTTAACATAATGCCCCAATATTATGAAACTAATTTTTGAATGTAGTATTAATTGTCTGTTTTCTTCTTTGTTCCAGCTAACCACATGTACAGTGCTTAATGGAATCTCCTGGGATGCGGTCTGAAAAACAGGGCTTTTTTAACCACACCGAGCAGTGCAGACAGGCTGTTGTTCCTTTCAACATAACTATCACAGGCTTCAGGGTTAAGATTGCTATTACTGTCTCCTCCTTGCTTTGGCACAAAAGCACGCTGAGGGTGTTTAATTGCGGGTTTGCCTAAAGGTAGATTAGATTAATTATTACTATGTAATGCAAGTTAAAGCAAATAAAGCTTAGCTAGGTGTATAAAAAAAAAAAAGGTGCTGCCTTTTTGGATTAAAAAAAAAAAGCAAGCCTGTCAATCATGATGAAATACAGCCAACTTTCTGCGTATCAGTGAAAGAAGACTGTTTACCCTGTGAGGGGAATATTTATGTCAAGATGAGCATATGAAACGGAGTAGAGGAGGAAGGTTTCTCAATGAGAAGGACTGCAATTGCTTTCAAGACTCAAAGTTGTGCTCTTGAAGACTGCAGAACTAGCTTAAAAATGAAGCCTTATCACTTGAACTTCAGTGCCTTCACTGCAGAGTTCTTAACAGCCTTAATGCTAATCACCCACTATGGAATGGATCAAAGTGTTAAATATTTTGCATTATGCTTTACAAAATACCGATTCAGCAGGTTTGTAAAGGGGGCGGGGGGGGAAACAAGTAATTGCCTTTAATCTATGCATTTTTGCCAAGCCATACTGAATTCTTTTACTATTAGAGGCATTAGGAACTAACAGTAAGGAGAACCGAGTTTGGAAGCATATTTTGGGGTACATCATTTCTATAACTGTGTAATGTATTGCCTTACAATTTTAAGTGATAACATACATTAAGTTAACAAACATATATGCACTGTTTGAAATGTAAATTATTCTTAGAACACTTTTACTGAGTTTTACGTTGTCCTTTTAGTGCCTTAATTTGAGATAATTGTATTATTGCCATGTCAGTAAATGTAGAAATGTAAAAGTAAACAAAGGAAACCTCAAAAAAGGAAAAAAAAGCAAAACTATTGTATATCAGTGGCTTTTACTGAACTTTAATTGGTTTAAGTATTGTAGACGCTAGATGAATTTTCTAAATTAAATACAGTCTTTGAACGAGAATTCCTCTTACAAAGGGACTGGTTCTGGTTTGTACGGCAAGAAATGTGTAGGCAATGCAAAAAGGAAAAAAAAAAAAGCATATAACACAAGCTCCAGGTAATTCAGGAATTTCAGTAAATGCTGTCAGACTTTCTTGCTTTGTAGCAGGAATACATTCATGGTATGGGCAGTATGGTTTTATTTTATTTTATTTCTTAACCAAATACCTCCTCAGTAATTTATAATGGCTTTGCAGTTGTGTATTAAATAAGAAGCACTGGAAAACTGAATCGTCCTTAGGACGATATGCATGTTTCAAGTGGTATTGAAAGCCGCACTGATGGATATGTAATAATAAACATATCTGTTATTAATATGGTTATGACTCTGTGCTCATTTAATGAGAAATAAAGTAATTTATGGAAGGACCCGTTTGAAAATGACTGGCATGGTGTTTTCTCCTGACTGCATCTTACACGTCTTTCTAAGCATTCAGACATTGCAACAGGTCCTAGCAGAAGGTGCATTTGCATCAGGGGACCAAAATGGTGTTTTTTTTGCTATTGCACATGAATTAGTAAACACCATATTAATTTTTTCATTCCCTTATTCTCCTGGCCTGCCGTAGTAGCATAATTATATTATTCAGCCACCCAACAGAACTTGCCTTGTGATCGCGAAGGTTCTGGTGTAAAGATGCTTCATCCTTCATGATGCAGAAGTCTTATCTGAGGGGAGGGAACCCTGCTCCAAAGAGGAAAAACAGCCTGTACATGCCGTGAAGCTGTGAGCCGCCCTGGGTAATCCACCACGGTCTTCAGAAGATTGGACCAGTAGGGACAAGTTTTACGCAAACAATTGTGACTTTGAAGGTCACAGTGATGGGAAGCGTAGATAGGTGGAAGTAGGTGATGTGGTGATTTCAAAAGGTTCCCCTGTGTCGAGCTTGCTGTAACAGAAACGTCAGCAATTTTCAAAGCTGTGGATGAAGCACGTAGTAAAGACTGCCTTCCTGACCTGGTCTAGCCTCTCCTCATGGGCCTGGAGGGGAAATAATGTAATAGGGTGATTAAATATATTATGGGAAATCTAGAGCAAGAAGGTCAAGGGCCAGGTCATGCACCAAACCAATTTTTGCATTGCTTTTCCACTTTTCCTTTTTGTAACTGGCTTATGTCTACAGGATCAAAGCCTCCCTCTTGAATAATTAATCTTTCTCAAAAACATTAAAAATGTATCTTGTAAGTCTGTGTTTTATGAATTGGAAAAAAAAAGCGTAAAACCTGCTATGAATGTACAATGACTGGTGGGAGGAGGAAAAAATGGATTTGCTCTACAGATTGCTAAAAGCTCTGGAAGTGACAGGACGTGCCAGTGCTGAAATGCTGCAGTTCTTTTTAAATGCTGATTTTCCTTGGGAAAAAAAAGCAGCAGACATAATGAAGTGTAAAATTATGTTGACCTGTATGTCTAGGGTAGGTTGCAACTGAAATACTGTAATAATAAAGTCTAGACATGCAAATTACAGTTTGTGTGTGCTGCTGTACTGATGTTGGCTCTTGTTTTCTCTAAGCCAGGTGCCTATCTCCACGAACTGCTACGCTTTGAATAACAAATTCTGCCAAAGGTTTCTGGTGTAATACCTGTAATCTCAACTGTGCAAGCAAAAGTTTTTTGGGGAAAAATGCTATTACATCAAATTTTTTAAAGTTACTAAACATGGGTTTTGCTATCTAGCAGGAAGAAAAAAAAGTTACGCTATGTTCACTACAGCTCCACTTTTTCTGTCTTGCCTTCTTTTGTTTAGCTTTTGCCAGTGTTAATGATTCCTTTCTTACTTTGCTCATTTAACACAGTGGCAGAGTCATCAAGAGAATGTAGAAGCTGTGCAGAGCTGGCATAAATCAGCATGGCTTCATTCATGCAGGCAAAGCTGTAGGTTTACACACTGTTTGGGGAAATCAGACATCTAGATTCTGTGATTTTTATTTGCTGCCTTATTTCCATTTCCTATTATTGTACTGGGTTGAAAGCTCACTAATGGTGGTAGAATGCCCAAATCTGCTCTTCTTCATTTCTTCTTCAAGTATTTCTCCTGGAGGAAACAGGAAAATAAAAATTATGAAAGAGTAGCCAATTGTGGCAAAAAAGCCTGAATAATAAGGAAAGGGTATTGCCTTTCCTACAAGTGGGTTTTCGCAGCAGCCACAGAGGCTATAGCCAGAAGCAAGTCGATGATTGCATGGTGAGAAGACACTGGTGGCAGGTGCTGAGCTTCCCTCTGTGAGCTGGTGAACTGTGGTGGTAATTTTTAATGTACTTGGTACAAACATGAAAAATGCAAATAGGGAAGAGGAGGTTTTTTTTTTTTTTTTAATATAAAATGGAAATTACTTATTGCAAGTTTGTGTATGCATTGATCATAAAAAATCTGCCTCTATTTTCCATCTCTTGACGCTGCTTTTTTATGCTTGTTTTCAATTTCCTTTAACCTTCATGGTTGCCCTATTATCACTAGGGCATCAGTAGGAAACCAGCATTTCTGATGTGGTACAGCTGTAGAACAAAAAGAATGAGAGCAGAACAATGCCAGTCTAAGAGAATTTAAATCCTCCTCTGTCGTCTCTGCTGCTTCCCTGTGTTATGCCTTGGCATCTGTGGAAGGAGCATGCACCTGAGGACAGACGCAAAAGGTAATGCCAGACTGGGGATACATCAGCAAAGGCGTTTGCAGATCACATATTAAATTATTTGGCCTGAAACGTTTGGTGTTACTAGGGGAAAAAACGTAGGAAAAAAAAAGTCTAAGATTTCATACATCCTTAATTTTCTGCTTTTCAATTATTTTTCCCTAGTTTTCCATAATTGCGATCTGTTAGCCAAGAATCTAGAGCTACTTACCATATTATTGTTGTTACTTATCACTAAACAAGATCCCTTTGAAAATTTGATGCCACAATCCCTATGTAGATAATCATAGAATGGTTTGGGTTAAAGACTGTCTGGTTCCACCCTGGCCTTGAGCACCTCCAGGGATGGGGCATCCACAGCTTCTCTGGGCAACCTGTGCCAGTGCCTCACCACCCTCTGAGCAAAGACTTTCTTCCTAGCATCTAGCCTAAATCTCCCCTCTTGTAGTTCAAAACTATAATCCCTACCTACCTACCCTTTATTTGATAACTAGTTATCCCAAGTATTTAAAGGGGGGGAAAAAAACAAGAAGAAAAAAAAAAATAAATCACAAATTAGATCCCTTTCCAAGAAGCTATTTGTTCACGTTATGGAGAAAAGCATCAACATCGATGTAGAACACACACAGGAATGGTTTTGCTATGTTCTTGAAACATCATTTTTTTCTCTTTTTTCCATCCCCCAGACATGCTCCTGGGGATCCACAGCAGGCCCCCACGGCAGCTCTAGGAGCTGCTACTGCACAGGGCAGCAGTAAATAAAATGTTTTATTTTTTTATTTTTTTTTATTGCTTAGCCCCCTGTGGGGCTGGAAATGTGCATACTGTGTTTTTTCAGGTATCTTGTTTCTGTTGCTTGTTTTCTGGGTTCTCGTCTGGAGACTGTCAAAGCTTTGCGGTGAAGTGGAATGCTGACCCATAGGTGAAGAACTTTGTCTTTAAATGTGTAGAGCACTACAAAACACTAGGACACTGTAAAATCACACCTAAGGCACTTTAAGATTCTTCTGAGTTGAATATGTGTGGTGGTTAGCTGTAAGACAGGATTGCTTGTGACTGGATCCTACCTGAGCTGTGAGCACACCTTCATCAAAGCTTTTAAAGCCTGAAGATACACAGAAGGATTCCCAAAAACATTATGTTCCTCACTGAAAAGAAAGTATAGTTAGACATGCAGGTGTCAATGTACTGGATGAGGATAACTCATCTTCCCTGTATAGAAACAAGAAAAGTAAACAAAGTATTTTAATTCCTGAGACTAATTATCTGAAATGAAGAGTAGTATTTTTGTTCTACCACAGACATGAAAAGGCACTTTTGGCCTCCTGTTTCTATATTTTGCACTCCTTGTTTCTATATTACTTACGTCAGGATGTGTAAGATTCAAAGACGCCAGCATCTGTCTGGTGATCCTCTCCTTAAGGAAACAGGCAGGAAGCTGTTACGGGAGTGAAAAGGCCTAAAAGACCATGGAGGAAAGAAAAGGAAAAGCTGGAGGCAGTTGTTCTTCACCGTGGGGAGGCTGGGAAGTGTTTTCCTGCAGGTACAAAGCCAGTTTCTTCTCTTTCAGCACAGCACCCTCTAGTGCCTTTCCAAACTCTGGAAACGAGAGATCTGTATGTGCTTGAGCTGAGACCTGATCCTCTAAAGGGAGAACGCGTTCTGTTCAGCTTCAGTTTTCGTTTAGGACCCAGGAATAAACGATCTTAGTATAGGTGGCTGTAAGTATTAAGAACAAATGGTTAGACTGGAAATATCGTGCACTGACACTCATGAACAGGCAGCTGTGATCTGTTCTGCAGGACCTCACCCGAGCTGGACTAAAGGTTTTCTAGAAAGCTAGCTTGTCTCCTTTAAGCAATCCAAACTCGTCAATGATTCATCGTGCTTGCTGATAGCCTTTTACAGTACTTAAGTTTGCCTCAGTAATTGCAAACTCCATCATAACTCAAGATAAGAGCTTCACGTCAGCCATTACAGCTTCACTGTAAAACAATCCTTGATCCCCAGAGCTTCTCCTTCACACATCTACGGTGAACAACAGAACCCCCTTTGCTCCCTTTCCAGGACAAATCAAGAATTAAATTTCTAAGCCTTCTATATTAAAGCTTATTTGCAAGGCCTGGATTATTTTTTATGGCTGTTCCGTAAAACTGTCGACTGTTTGGAACTGAAAACCACGTTCTAGGAGCAGCGTTTGTGAAGGAAATACATTTCTTGGCGGAGTAGTGTTGGGGTCTCCAGAGGCAATCGCTCGGAGGGGTCTGAGGAAACCAAGAGGAGAGCTTCGAGATGTTTCATTCTGGCATTCACTTGTTTTTTTATATGTTTAAGCACGGTTTTGGTTTCTTTAATCGGCCAAACCACCAAGAGCTTTTGTAGAAGCCGGTGAAATGTCCCTAAACTAATTGGTTGTAGTATCTTCTTTATTATTATTATTATTATTTATTTATTTTTATTATTTTTTTAACTGTTTGGAGGATTCTTCCGGCATTCCTCAGCAGCCACCTTTCACTGAAAACTAAACCTGCAGTTGCTGGTTCGTTAATCGCCCCCTCTTAACACTTGGCTTCGTACACTTCGGGGAACCAACCCTTCCTAGACGCGCTTCGCGGTGACTCCGCGCTCGGTTTGCTCAAAATCAGTTGTTTTCCCCCCAAAATTTATTAACGAATTAGATACGCCACTCGGGCAACCGCTCATTTTGGGTCAGCGATGAGCGGGGAGCTCCCCCCTCACCCCGTGGCAGAAGCGCTTCCCCTCAAGGTGAGGGAACCGGGGTCGCTTCCCCACAGGGACGGGCGGGCGGGCGGCCGTTAATGGCGGTTAATGGCGGTTAACGGCCGCTGGGGCCGTGAGGGCGGCTGCTCCGCCATGCCGGCGCCGCCCTTCCGTTGGTGCGCACGCAGCCCGCTGCCTTTCCGCAGCGTCATCCCGGGGGCGGCGTGGCTCAGGGCCCGGCGGGGCGCCGCCGCCGAACGGACCCGGACAGACACACGGCCCCGGCCGCCATCAGCCGCCCTCCTCCTTCCTGCCCTCCCTCTGTGCCCCGCGGGCCGCCGCCGCCATGCCGCTCTTCTCAGGTGAGCCGGGGGGGAGGGGTGGGGGAGCGGCCCGGCCCCGGGCCGTGCCCATGGGTGCCGCCGGCCTGCCGCGTGTGCGAGCCGAGGCTGAGCCCCCCCTCCGGGGCTCCTCAGGGTTCAGAGTTGAAGGTTTGGTGGGCTGGGGCCCTCCCTCCCTGCTTGTAGGGAAAGTTGGCAGGGAGGGATGTGCGGTGACTGCGTGCCCCGCTGCTCCAAAACGCGAGAGCTGGCCTGGGCAGCGGCTGGGTGCGCGTCCCAGGAAATGGGAAGAGGCTGGGGTTTGGTAAATCCTGCCCATGCGAAATGATGGATGTCTTTTATATTTAAAAAAACAAAAACAAACCAGCAGGCTGTGCAGATGAGGTGGTGCTTTCTGCCAGTCATACTGGAAAGCCTGTCGTTGAGGTGTTGTGCAGGCTAATAACTTATGGCAAGTCTTGTTGATTCTTCCCCGTTACCCATCACGAGCACCCTGTGTACATGAAATTCTAACCTTTCCCAAGTTTCTTTTTTTTTAATCACAATTCCAAGAGTTTGGTGGTGAAAGAAACCCGGAGTTGCCAAAGTAGATTTACTTACGAGCTGGACAGGTAGGCAGAAAGATAGGACTCTCAAAACATGGTATTTTGGCTGCTCACTGTGCACGTAGGGTATCGCTGTGCGCTGTATTTTGCAGATTTTCAGCAAAACGACAGCATGTTGAAGTAGCCTTCTGTACATATGAGAGTGATTGATTAGAAGAGATCAAAGAAGCGTAACTCTTCTTTAAAAACACCACTTATTCCAGGAGTTTTTGCATTGGTTAGTGCTAGCCTTACCAAAACAAAATAACTGTGCCTTTGTGTCGCTGCGCCTAACATTTCTGCCAGCGATCCCGTTTCCAGCATTGAGAGCTACCCTTGTGTGACCCAGCATCATTTCAATTCTTAATTCCAGCCCTATACCCGTACTGGGGTCAAGGCTTTGGGAGCTGCAGCCTCTGCAAGGCTACTGTCTGTGTTTAATGTGGGTATGTTGTTCATGCGTGCTGCCCAAGCTGAGGAAGGCAGTGACAGTGGCTGCCTTGGCAGTGGCACTGCCAGGTTAACATCATGTTAGGAGGCAGCAGAAGGTGTGCCACAGTGCGGGGCTTGTCTCAGCGTGTGCTTACCACCTCGTGTCACTGCGCGAAACCAACGCTGTGGCTCTCAAAGCTTGGTTTTTAAAGAATGTATGTTTACCACTGAAGGAGAATTATATAGTTGCTTTGTAGGGATGCCTTTACTAAAAGAGGTCCTTAGCTTGATTACTGACAAATTTTAGAGCTGAAAACTAATGTTTTGAGACGGTATAAAGTCCAAGATTGGAAACACTGGCTCAATCTTGGTAATTCTGTTCTTTTCTATTAGGAAATAACCTAGTTTCAAAATACTTTTGTTTGCAGTTAACGTGAAATGGGGAAAAGAGAAATTCGATGGTGTGGAGCTTAACACTGATGAACCTCCAATGGTCTTCAAAGCCCAGTTGTTTGCACTGACTGGAGTTCAGCCAGCTAGACAGAAGGTGATGGTTAAAGGAGGAACTTTGAAGGTAGAAATCTGTTTTCTGTATTATTTCTTTATCGCACTGTAATGTAATTAACAATACTTTTAAGTGTTTCCCTAGAAGATCTTTCTTTGTGTACCGAGTATACTTTTCACAAGTACTTTGTGATTCATTGCCTCCTACTAGGAAATACTAGCAAAAGTTTCTTGCTAAATGACGAGGAGGTACTGCTGTTTTAAAACGCTTTTTGTCTCGTTTGTCCCAAAATCTGCTCTGCTTGGTGGGGAGGTGTTTTTGTGCCTTTTTAATGTTTGGAATCTGAACGCAACTTTTTAATTTTTAGTTTAAGAAATGCTTAAGAAATACTTAATGTGCTGGAGACTTGCCTCAGTGTAATGCAATATAGACAGCTTTCTTAGAAAATATGTTTACAGCCAAGCAGCGTTAAAGAGCAAATGAAGAGCTGTATTTAAAAGATGGTTTGATTGCTTTGTATTTTAGTCAGACAAGACTTGATGTGTAAATCATTTATATGTGGAATTTTGGATGAAGCATAGTTGTATGTTTAGAAATACGTGATTAATATTAATTTCTTTTGGTGGAAAATGATTAACTTCTCTTTTATTTCTTTTCAAATACAGGATGATGACTGGGGAAACTTAAAAATAAAAAATGTAAGTTCTAAGGAGTAACTGAATGCTTTAAATGCCAAAATAAAACGCAAACTAATAAAATGTAAAATTCTTGCTTCTATATGAATTCTGTCTTAGCTGGTATTCTTTCTTAAAAATCAGGCCTTGATAAAGGGTAATTGCAGAGTTGTCACAGCTAAGCATTCTTACTAAGTCCTTACCATTGATTTGTAAAAATAATAATAAAGAAAAAAAAATTAGCATCAGCAGAGAAATTACACAATCTTTGTGAATTATTGGAGTATCTTTCTTTCTTACAAGAAACATGCTGGGTCAGATGAGTGGGCCTTCTGTGTAGTCTGTCTGTGCCCATGATAATAAGCGATGTTATTTAAGAGAATTTGTGAACCTGGGTGCTGGCTGCGGTCCGTTGCGCTTGTGCGTCAGAATCCTTACATTAGGAATGCTGAATCTACTGCTCTGCCTATTTCCTTTAACAACCCACAGAAAGGCATCTCCTGTACTAGATAGCTGTTCTTTAAAAAGAAAGCCACCAGTAATGCTTATTCCCACCTTTGAATTTGTTCAAAAAAAGAGCAAAAAGTGAACATATTTGTGTTTCTTACCTATGTAATATTGTAACAGGGAACCAGAAAGATTTGTCTGTTTTTGATCGTTTTCATTTCTGTAGGTGTCTTGTAACATCTGTTTGGTACAGGTTTTACTCCAGTTCTTTATTGAGCAGATTGAGTAAGTTAGCGTGACTCTTACCCTTGTTATTAGTTCCTGAGCAGCTCTTAGCAGCCTGTAGCAATAAGTTGCAGCTCGTGTAGCAGTCATTAAGCAAAAACTCCAGTACATAATATTCTTGTCCTTTTCTGCATACTGTTATGCTTATAGCTGCCTTATTTATTTTAACAATGTTTTATACAACTTTAACAACGTTTTATACGACTTCTATTTACACTGTGTAAGCAGTTTCTGTCCGTCCTGTTGCCCATCCTTCTCCGTAGCACCTTATTTTTCAGGGCCTGCAGATAGCCCTTTTCTCTCCCTTTGCTCTATCCCTGTTGAATGCTGACAGATTCCTTTTCCTTGTAATAGTCCGGCAGGCATGGTAACAAGATTTTTTTCCCCCCTTGACTGTTATATTGTCCTCATGCCTGAAGTGACTTTTTGTTAAGTTTAACATCCTCAGAATGCTTTTTAGATAACTAGAAAATTACAGCCTTTTTTTGAGAGAGATTGAGAGACTGGGTTATTTTTTTATCTATTTTCTAGGGATGTATACCTGTAAGAAACAGTACCATATCAGCTCTGTAAACTAAGAGAAAGATCTAGTTTATCTTTGGGGAAGTACATGAAATACGTTAAGACCTTAATGATTTTTTTTTTAAAGGAAGTAACTGAGCTTAAATACTTACTACTATTTTTATTGTCTTTCAAGGGGATGACCTTACTAATGATGGGCTCTGCAGATGCACTCCCAGAAGAGCCCATTGCTCGACCCGTCTTTGTAGAAGACATGACAGAGGAGCAGTTGGCTTCAGCTGTAAGCATATTCTCAACTTCAGTTTCTTGTAAACCTTTGAAAAAATGGCAAGTTTTTAAGAACTTGTAGTTGCTTAAAAGTACATTTTGAAATGGTAATTCTTTTGTTGAGTATTTATAGCTTCTTAAACACAAAATTTACGTGGATGACCCAGTGATGGAAGTCTGGAACATATTTTTAAAAGTCAAATAACTAATGCTATTTTTTCTTCAGAAAATTTACTAAACTGCATGCTTAAAAATAGCATCACTGATGCTTTTGAAGACAAATTTTGTATTACCCTTGCTGTATTGTTGTCCAGAACTCTACCTGAATAAGAGCTGTTAGATGTGCAAATTGTTTACTGCCTTCTTTGTATCTGTGAAGGGAAAACATGTTTGGTTTGTGGTTTTGTTTGTTCTTGTAAGTAATGTTATATCAGGTAAACTTTTCTTTCCAAAATGAAGATAGTTTTGATGTTGCTGGATTAGATAAGTTTTCCCGTATGGGAATAGAACCATTAAAATACATGCTTTTCCCTGACAACTGCTCAAATATGCAGGATTTTTACAAAACAAAGAAACAAAAAAGTGCTATTATGTTGTGATTTATGGTTGTTTCTGAAACTGGTTAGCTTAATTATTAGCTGGCCTTCACATTTGTCAGAACTTCAGAAATTAACAAATTGTGTAAAAAGATCAGATCTGTTGCCGACTTCTGGAGAAGGATTCAAAGAATGCTTTTTGTTTCTAGCTATGAACTTCATCCCATTCAGAGTTCTACTGGAAACTGATTTTAATTAAAACATCAGTGTAGGTCACAAAAGTATTTGTGGAAATTTGATGGAAGTAGAATTTTAAGGTCAGAATTTGAATTAGATCATAAATGAGCTTTCTAAATGACTCCCATACTTGAAGAATATGCTCGTTAAACTAAACATGCACGGGAAAAAAACATAAAGCATTCCTGGATGTCCTCTAAAAGCAACAAATTGTGAAATAGATTAATATAAGCAGAAAATGGCTCAGGAAAACTCAGTAACATACTCTGATGGAATATTCCAGGTTTTGTGCTTCTCTGATCATTCATTTTCTCACGAGTTGATGTCAGTTTATAGCATTTATGAAAAAATGGTTACACATCTCTCTCAGACCTTTAAGCACCCTTGTAAATTTTTTGGTAGATGGAATTACCATGTGGATTGACAAACCTTGGCAACACTTGCTACATGAACGCTACAGTTCAGTGTATCCGCTCTGTGCCAGAAGTGAAAGAGGCCCTTAAAAGGTAGGATTTGGTGTAAAAATACCATGACTAGAATGTTTTCTTTAGCTTAGGAAATAGTGTTAAGAAGACTTCCACAAAATGCCTGCTATGGATTATCATAACAATAAGTTTTTCTTAAAATCTATTAAGGATTAAGCTAATGATTAATTAAACGTTATCCTATGGCTTTGCTAGTCTATGCTTTAAAAAAAAAAAAAAAGATTTGGGACTGTGTGTTTTTTGGAACTGGCTTTTAATGGAGAGAATGAGGTTTGCCTAGCTAAAAAATAACTCTTGCGAAGACTTGTTTAAAATGCTTAAACAAGCCTGCTGAACTCTGAACCCTCTTTTCTGTTTCTGTTCGTATGGCCTTGTTTTGTATGAAAGGAGTGTGTGGGAGTCCTGTTCCTTTGAAGAACACATTATATATATTTTAATGGCTTTGTTGAATAATGTGTTTTCAGTTTTATAATATGAAATTCCAACACTGTTGACCTTTTGGTACTTGGAGATGAAACGGGAAGCTTTGTGATGGATCCGTGGGCATTACTGTGGCAGCAAACTGGAAGAAGTTGGAGTTTGTGTGATGTGGATGTGTAGGGAACAGAAGCCATGTCTATAAGAATCTACCTTATTGGTTTTGATTGTAGAGTAACTTTTCTGACTGATTTTTGTGTGATTCTGGACTGAAATATGGAAGAGACTTTTTTTTGGTGAGGAATCTACAAGAGACTCTTGGGAAAATTCAGATTAAGGAAGAATATGTGGCAGTATCAGCCTGGATTTGTCCTCCAGATTAGTTATAATTAAAGAACCATCAGTATTTAAAGATTGTGAGGATTAGGTAGAACTTTGCTGTCTTGGTTAAATTGATTTCCTTAAAATACAGTGCTTTCTTGGTACCTTGGTATTTAACTGGATGTTCTATAATAATCAGAATAAACACTAATTATTCAAGTACTTAAATTTTCTCTACTCTGTTAGCAAGTGAGCCTCGATTATTTAGCACTGGGAACTATTTGTCAAGTAGGGGAACTCTGTTTTAAACCTTTTTCTTGCTTTTTTGGTGTTGTCATTTTAGAAAAGTATGTTTATTTCTGTGTGATACTACACGGAATCAGAGTGTTTGACAAATGGGATGTACCAAATGCCGTAATGTACCCTCTAAAGCTGGCAGATTGCAGTACAAGATGTGGCCTTTTTGTCTGTGGGAAGTCAGGGTCTGTAGACTCCTGCTCTGTTTGCCACCAGAGAGTTGGCCTTCTCTGCTCGATAACGGTATGGAAGGGTATATGGCAGTGGGTGAATGGTCTTAAATGAGAAAATTTATTAGCATGGCTTCATTTTTCATCATCCATTTAGTTGATCTCTGCAAGGGTGTTCCCATTTTTGTAGCATGACAGGAGGCCAGCTTCCTGCTCATCATCTGGCAATGAGCAGGATTTTTAAAGTTCAGTCTGAGATTGCACCAGAACGCACCCTCCTCCTGCTTGAAGGCCCCTTGACATTATCAGAAGAGACAATATGTTTTCCTGTGTGGGAACAGAATCATTAAACTGTGTGGTTTTCCCTGACAACTACTCAAATATTCAGGATTTAAAAAAAAAAAAAGCTATTATGTTGTGATTTATGGTTCTTTTTAAAATGGTTAGTTTAATTATTAGCTGGCCTTCGCATTTGTCAAAACTTCAGAAATTCTTTGAGGATCTGGAGATCCTTTGAGAAAGCCATCTGTTCCTCATGCAGGTAGTAAATGAAGGAATCATTTAAAGAGGAGTAGTAGGTCCTGGTAGTGTGGGTAGGCTTGCATACTTTTCCAGAGTGGGAAATGCCTCCCCTCCTCCAAAATGTGTCACCTCTCCCTGTTTTACTTCTGCTGTGGAAGGAGGAAGACTGCTCTCCAACTCTGCGTTTTATCTGACATCTTTCCTTGAAGGTTTTTTCTTCCCATGCGTCTAAAGCAGTGTGGCAAATGTTTCAGAAATCAGGTAGCTTCTATTCAGAATTTTTCTCAGTCTCTTTAAAAACAGAATACTTCTTTGAGACAAATGGATTGGGGAAGTAGCACTTAACGTGTTCTCAAGGACGCTAATTTTCTGTGTGCCAGTGCTTTCGTGCATTGCTTGCACAGTAACAGAGACTTTGGTTTGAGTAAGTCTTTTCTTCCATTACTTCCATTGTAATGATTGAGTTCTTTCGATAGATTTGTTTAAATCTGACTGCCACCTGCTTTGATTGAAAAACTTGAGTGCTCTTTGTGATCGAGTGTGACTACTTAACCAATTGTTGTTGTTCTCTTTCAGGTATGGTGGTGCCTTAAGAGCTTCAGGAGAAATGGCCTCTGCTCAGTACATTACTGCAGGTTGGTGTTTAGACAAAAACATAGGCTGCTGGGGTACTGTGTGATTTCCTGGTAACTAGAGATGAAAATTGCAGTTAGAGCTCTCTGTATGTTTCTTTAGTGCATATACTTTAGGAATTTCAGATCTCCTAGCACTGGAGAGCTCACTTTACTCGTTACTCAGTATCTTTGAAGGTTAGACTATGGCTGCAAAGTGTGCATCACTGCATGTTATGTAGCTGCACACTAGGAGAGATACATGTAAATTCAAACGTTAGCTAGGTTTAGATATAAAGCATTCATATCTGTTACTGTTTTACATGTAGGCATAAGGTTGTTGGAAATTTCTAATATTGGAAATTTCTAAGTGATTGCGTCCATCTGCTGATCTGATCGTTTTGTGCCGAAATATTTGCGAGCAGCTGTAGGCTAGCATTGTACCCCTAGCATATATATTCCACTGATATTTTTTAATGTTTTATTGGCTGAGCATTACTGTTAGGGTGGTAGCTGATGCTTTATCAGTGGTCTCAGCCTTTACCCTACTGCTCCAGATTTCATAACTGAAACAAAGCGGTGTCTTCTAAAGGGAAGTTCCTCTTTACTGTGTTGATCTGGGTGCTCACACTGTGGGAGCTCACCATGGCCCCTTACCTCCATGTTCTAACTAGAACTCTAGTTAGACCCCTTACACTTGAACAAGGGTATTATTTGTCCACTTTTTCTTTTTTCACTCTATTTCATTGCCCCACTAAGATGCTGGGCCAGGACACTGGGATTTCTACCAGTCCATTTAAGGAAAAACAAAACAATATAAGGAAGGAAAGGTCCAGTTTGTGGGTATGCCTGCTGATCGAATTTTGGGGTGGTAAGTTCAATGGTTACTCTATACAACCATGCCTGCCCCTCCCCTTTCCACTGCCTTTACTTTGTCCCTTATTTTCTTTTTAAGATGACAACTGTACCTTTTTAGGAGTTGTAGTAGTTTAAGACCTGAGTAATTCTTACACAACTCTTTAGTGCTGGGCTGTTCAAGAACTCCTGCATGACGCTTAGGGCATTTTTTTTTTAATTGTTTGTATCAATTGTCCATCTTACCAAAGTCACTGAAAGTATTCCTTAAAGAGAGGCAGAAACTGACCTTGGTTCCTTGTGATCTTGATTCATCAGTACCAGGTGAATCATTCAGTAATTAATTTCTCCGCTTGTAAATTAGTGAAGACGTAGACCATTGCCTACCTCACAGGGTTGTTGTGAGGGTTAACGGGTATCTGAAGTGATTTGTGGAGGTAAAATGCTATAACATGGTTAGGTGAGATGTATAGAGTAGTGTGTCTGGGGCCAAAAAGAAAGCCCTGTGTGTTGTCATGCAATTGGTATCATTCATAGAATGACACGTAGTTAGGAACTGTCTGCACATATGCACATGGATATTTGTTTTCCTGGATGTTAAGTAAAGCATGAGTGTTTTCTAGATATTTTAGTTGGGGAAAATGTATTTTGGTTTTGAGTAGTTGGTGAAACTTGAGCTGCTCTAGAGTATAGATTGTGAACACCTGGTTTCTCGAGGTGTTGTCCTACTGTGAAAACGTTGCTCCTTGGTTGAATTTCAAGTGAAATCTGAACTGTTAAAAAATGTTTTTCTTTTAGCAGCCAGGAAAGACAAGGCACTACGTGCCAAGCTCAGATTTGTCATCTTAACACTTGCAAAGTCATGTTCACAAATGAGATGTTAGGTGCACCTGTTCTTCCACCTGGAAAATTTCACCCTGTTTTAGAAAGATCAAATTGGACATTGTTAAATGATCGATCTTTAAATGTTGCTGTCATCATACTGTTATTTTTAAACTTCCTGAAATGTTTTAATTTTTTTTCCACTTCTCACAATATTCACTTTTTTTCAAGCTCTTAGGGACTTGTTTGATTCCATGGATAAAACTTCCTCCAGTATCCCGCCTATCATTCTTCTGCAGTTTTTACATATGGCCTTCCCACAGTTTGCAGAGAAAGGGGATCAAGGACAGTACCTTCAGCAGGTAAGGAGCGATTATTAGCTTGTTCTTTGAAAATTCTGTATTATCTTGGTAGTCAAGAACACAAATATGTTAACATTCTTCTGCTGTTAAAATAATTTATCCCACTGTGCTTTTATATTCTCTGGAAAAGTTGAATGCAATCTAGGTATGAAAATGTAAGCTGGAATAGGGATAAATTCTTAGTTAAGGAATCTTTCTTTTGTTTTACAGCGTGTAGATGGATGGTTTTAATACTATTTATTCAGTCATTCTGACACTAGCCACATTTAATGTTGTGTTGCTGTCCTAGGATGCCAATGAGTGCTGGGTGCAGATGATGAGAGTACTACAGCAGAAGCTGGAAGGCATAGAAGGTGATACAGTGATGGAGGTAATTGTAGTCTTGCTCTACTGGAGTTCGGATTTATAATATTTTACTTGCACTTCACATACATTTTTGTTAAGAGTCAACTCTTTCGAGTTCTTTAATATGTGTCTATAGTCCAGGAAATGAAATTATTTTCTGGTATGTCTGATCAGCATATTGCTGTCTGTATAAATGCATTGTCTTAGAATTTTTACACTGCATGAGGAGATTGACTAGGAGAAAATGCACCTGTTGAAAGGTGAAAGAAAAGGCTTCAAAGACTTTAAATAAATTGGGGTTATTTTGTCTGTGAAGACAACTGTCTTTACCTGCTATCTAAAGTTACATCATAAGAGAATTTGTTTTACAGACAGATTCTGGAGCTGCCGCAACAACTTCTAAAAAGAAGAGCTTAATTGATCAGTTCTTCAGCATTGAATTTGAAACAGCGTATCCTAAACACTGAGGCAAGGCACAAAGAATGACAACAGTTTTGCGCTTCAGTAATTGAGTGCAGGGGGGTTGAAAAACATCATCCAGAATAGCAGAGAAAATAATGATGCTTGTTGGGTAAAAGAGGGAAAGATGTGTTGCAGGAGTACACAGCAGTTAAAATCAAGTTTCCGTATACTTTGAGAGAGGAGGAAGAAAAGTAACGGAAATTTACAGGAAAAAAAAAAAAGCACTGATTTTAAATACCAGACTTCCTCCCCAGGAAATATTTCCAGTTACCTGATTCAGGGGTGCTGAGATGCTTCATCCAAATAAATGTAATTACCTTCCCAAGTAGCATTTTTTTGGCTTATAAGCAAGTGTTGCTGATAATTTTGGTACACTAAACATGGACAAATGATGACTTGATATGAGATTGGTTTCTTAAAAAATAAGTTAGGTATGCAATTATTTAAAAGTAAGAAATTAATTCAGCTCACAACTTCCTGGTAGCTTTTTTTACAGCGAGAACAAAAAGCAGAAGGCCACTTTGAGCATGTGTGTCATACCAACCAATTACTCTTCTCCCTCCCAAAATCCTGTCCCTTATTAAACTCACCATCACTTTTCAGGAAGATTTATACTGTAAACTTTGCTCTTTTGCTTTTTTTTTGCTCTTTTTCCTCTTTTTTTTAAGGTGAGTCATGCATCTCTCTCTCCCTATCCCATGCAGTTTGTTATCCCTGAAGTAGCTGGGAGAAGCAAAGTGAATAGCTAAGAGGAATGATGCATAGGCTGATGGCAGGAAAAAGGGACTTGGTAGAAAAGCTTTGCTGCAAGCCTTAGAAAGTTTTATTAAGGCAGCAACATTTGTAGAATAGGTGCATTCAGAGCAGTCAAAAAATATCTCAGTAGAAGGAAGTGGATGAAAGAAGAGAGTTAGTGAAAATATAGAAAAAGGTTGGCTGGAATGGTTAGGGGAACATGTAGAAAATAATGAAGAAATGGGCTTAATTTCAGTGAAGAGGACACATGCAAGGCAGAGAAAGGAGGTCGTGCGGAGTTAAAGAAATGGGAAGTCTGGCCAGCAGCAGGAGTAGAAGTTGTTTATAATTAATAATATCACAGAAGGACTTCAAGACTTGGCATTGGCAGCTAGTTTGTATGGTCTGTGACCTGGTAGGGGGGGAAAAAAAGCAGTCCTGGGAAGCTTAGGTAGTGATTGAAAACTTACTTCGATATGCTGCCTGCCTCAGCTGTCGCTTGTGGTTAGATACAAAGGAACAGACTGGTCTGAAGGAACGTCTGTTTCAAATCTTCAGTTTTATACTGGTAGAAGTAAAAGTGCTGTGATGCACAAGCACAGGATTGTCTTATTTTAATTACTGTGCCATTCAGCGTGTTACTTTCACCATAGCAGTAGTTCAGCTCTTGGTGGTTTTCCTTAATTTTGTGAAGCATGAAATGTACGGAAGCTGAAGAAGAGGAAGTAACTAAGGGAAAGGAGAATCAGCTTCAGCTTAGCTGCTTTATCAATCAAGAAGTGAAATATCTGTTTACAGGATTAAAGTTGGTAAGTCGTTACAGCTTTCTGTTTAATTGGAATTCTAAACGGCCTGTTTTTTGCAGTGATGTTTCTTTCTTTTTTCATTTATGCCTGACTTGGAATTCACATCTGCTGTCCAGGCTTTACTGAGTTCCAAGATTTTTTGGGGTTGTTGTGTGGATGGAAGTGAACATGAATTACACATTAATATAAAGCAGACTTCAGAGACTTTTTGTTTTTGGATCCTGATATGGTCTCCCTCATGCAGGTATCCAAGTACAAGCCAATTTATTCCTTGTAAGCCAGCTGAGCAATTTTTTTTTTTTACACTTTACACAAATTATACTTTAGACTGAGCAGTATCGTGCATTAAACATGCTGTAAATGGTTCTCCAAAAGTCAGTTTGAACGCAGGGTAGTGTTTCGATTGCTGCGTTTGAAGAGGGAGAAACAAACAAAACAGGTAGTGGAACAACTAAGCTTAATTTCCGTTTTGCAGACTGGGGAGTTGGGGTAATTTTCCATTAAACAACATCATCTGTAAGCTCTTTATTTAAATAGGGCTTAAGGTGGTCTGCGTGTGCATTTGTATATACTTCTAAGCTTTTTTTTTTTTTTTTTTTTTTGAGAATTTGAAGGAGCAAGGAGAGGATTTACTACAAAACTTTGTAGTAACTGCTCCTACGGAGTGTTAGTGTAAGAATGTTTGTAAGCAGTGATTTGGTTTGTACAGGATTGGACCAAGTTGCATGGTTCTCAGATAATCTTTGTATCTGCTCTTTATTTTTTTGAAAGAACTTAGAAGGAAAACCAAGAGAACTAGTTAATGCTTACAGATTATAAAGATTAAGAAAAAAGAAACCTCACTTTCAGGCCGAAAAGGTTGTCTAGAATTCTTATGGGGATTTTACAGGATCCTTATATAGGATTGCCTGTAGCAACGAGAGTCCCACCACTGCCAACCAAGTCAGTCTTTCCCTGAACTTGGAAAAGGCCCTGGAAGCAGAGTATCACCACCTCTCTCCTGATATATACAGCTCTGTATACTTTAGATTGACAGTTAAAAACTGTGCAAATATTCATGCCACAGGAAACTTCAACATTTTCTTTCATTGTGTTCCAGGCATGGCACGACACATTCATAACCAAATCCAGATTCTTAAACTGCAAGAGAACCACATTTTGCGAAATAAAATTTGCTGTAGAGAGAAGCGTAGTGGTGTTAGGTCTCATGAATGATGACTGTGGAGCTGAACAAATGAATGGCCATGGCCATTGTGTCAAGGAATTTCAGAATTCCTGATGATAGCAACAGAATAGATTGGCAGAATAAGATTTAGTTTGTTTATCCATGTCAGGCTTTAAGAGGTGTCGAGAGGCAGGAGACCTTTTCTCCATTAACACCAGCGACAGGACCCGCGGGAATGGAGTTAAGCTGAGGCAGGGGAAGTTTAGGCTGGACATCAGGAAAGGGTTCTTCACAGAGAGAGTGGTTGCACACTGGAACAGGCTCCCCAGGGAAGTGGTCACTGCACCGAGCCTGACTGAATTTAAGAAGAGATTGGACTGTGCACTTAGTCACATGGTCTGAACTTGGGTAGACCTGTGCGGTGTCAAGAGTTGGACTTGATGATCCTTAAGGGTCCCTTCCAACTCAGGATATTCTATGATTCTATGATTCTATGTGTGTTTTATGATAAGTGTGTCTGTTATTTTTTTTTTTGAACAGCGTCTTCAAGAGGAAATCACCAAACTCTCTCCGACTTTGCAGAGAAATGCACTCTATATCAAATCCGTGAGTGGTACTTTTGTTGTTCTCTCTATGATACAGCACACGATGGTAGAGTACAGACACTACTGCCTAGAGCTACAAGATGGGAGGGCTTGTTTAATTCCTTTATGTGCAAGTATGTTCCCACAATACCTTATAATTTAGGATGGGTAGTGTATAAGGTAGACATGTTCTGAGAATATCTGAAGTAACAGTGTCTTCTAAACTTTTTTTTTTTTAGTCTAAAATTAGTCGCTTGCCAGCGTACCTGACTATTCAGATGGTTAGATTTTTTTACAAAGAGAAAGAATCTGTGAATGCCAAAGTTCTTAAGGTAAGTTTTCTGCATGGTAAGGTTTAATTCTTTATGCTTTTCATCATAGGTAGATGATTTATACCTGCAGATTATTTACTGAGTTGTCTGCTTTAAAATTACTTTTACATTATTTAAAATATTAACAGTGTAACTGCATTGCTTGAGACAAAGCAGCTTTGTTCCCAGTTGTGATGGTACGTGGTCAATTGTACTACCAAAATAAACTGGGGGAGAGGGAAGTAAGGGACAGAAATGAATTTGCTCCAGTGCCATTAGAATTTTTTACCTCTCTTTACTTCAGTTAATGGTTTGTTTATATCAAATGAGACATGCTTCCATGGAAAGTACTGTAGTCCTTTATGCAAATACTATCCACAAAGGTTATTTTACACACTAAAGTAGATCAAGCTGTCATAATATATGATGAGTTGCAGTTAATTGGACTTAGTGACTTGTTCTCCCACGGGAGAACAATTCAATGTGGAATACTAAATTATCCTAATAATATTTGTGTTTTTTGCTTCCTAGGATGTTAAGTTTCCTCTTATGTTGGATGTGTATGAGCTGTGTACGCCAGATCTTCAGGAAAAAATGGTTTCTTATCGATCAAAATTCAAAGATCTAGAGGACAAAAAAGTAAATCAGCAGCCAAAGAATGTAAGTCTTGCGGCATTTTCATGGGCAGTTTGTTCAGACATGTCATTCATCTGCAGTCCTTTTAAACAAATCCGAGCGTTGATACTATGGGCCAAAGCATTACATGTTTTTTTCTAGCATCTCTTAATCTAATCAGGGTCTTTGATCATGTTCACTGCAGGATCTCTGTACAACCCTTCTGTGTTCTAATCGGAGTTACAGTGATGAAATGAATTATGTTACTGATGGTGTAAAAAGCTCTTTAGGTTCATGTTACACTTGAGCATAACACCTTGATGCTGTTGTGTTTATACACGCTAGGCTAATCAACTAATCAGTTGATCGTAATTCAGTGTTCAAAGTGTTCGGCTTGAAACAAGGGAGTGTGACCATTTCCCTTTTAAAATACTTTTTAATGGATCAGGGAAACTGTTCCTGGTGGGTCTGCTTTGGGACTGGTGTCAGTAGGAGCAGGGTGTAGAACTACGCAACTGCTTGCAGGATTGTGCACTTCATAGTCATGTTACTACTAAAACCGGTGCTGGGCATCACTGCATCACTGCATGGACAGCTTGTTTGGGTAGCCAAAAATCTGGGAAAACCCTGCCTTTGTGGAAAAACTCCCCCTAAAGGAACTGAGGGTTCTGGAGGCCTTCAGACCTGAGAACTCAAATGTTCCTGGGAAAATACATGTACAGTTTGGTTTTGTGTATCAGAATATATGCATGTGTAGATATCAAATACATATAATTATTGCATTTTTAATGAGTTTATTTCAAAATGCCTTAATGCAGTGTTTCTCCCTAGTGTTGTTATGCAGAAAGGTTTATTGTGAGCTGCACAAAGTGATTCTCTCACTGCTTGCTGGCGGGTCACTTCAGTGCAGTTACAGACAGCTCTTCCCTCCCTGCTCAGCAGCTGTACGAGAAAGGGCTGTGCAAGGACTTGTCTGACTAATGTCTGCACTCTGAAATTTTGGTAGATGGCTTCATTTCCTACCCTGTCTTACATATTCTAAAACTGACTTTTTATTATTATTTGCTAGCCTTTGCCTGGCCTCGTTCTTGGCAGTTCTGTTTAAATACTTGAATAAGGTTTTTGCATCTCTTTTTACATGGTTAGGAGCAAGAAGAGGGCTATTTTAAAACAGAATATATTGGTACTTTGGCTGGTGTTGTCTTGCTGCTGCTGCTTCTGCTGCTAGCAATTCCCTAACAAGGAATAAAATTGTGAAATTGCAGAATTGCTTTGGTGCTCCCAAACTGTAAATTTGGTAGGTGAGCCACCAGGGCAATATGTGCTAAAATGGTTACGTACTTGCTTTTACAGGTGTTACTGTCTAGGTTAAGTTTTGGGATGTCCAGCTAGAATTACTGTAGTAGGATCTGTTTCAGTGGACTCTGTTCTGTTGAACAAAAATGTTAAGGTTTAGAAACACTTTTAAACAAATATGGAGATAGTATTTAGTAGGATTGCGCTAAAGCTTTTTCTCCAAAGCATTTCCACTTTAATTTGGCATATTTTGTTTTCTAGTCTAGTAAAAGCGATGGTGCACAGAAAGAAGTTAAATATGAACCCTTCTCTTTTCCTGATGGTGAGTATGGAGGGGATGCGTAGCTGTTTTAAAGTAACGTCCCATAAAACACATGCTTAAGTGAATCCGATAGTAGGAGTACTTGAGAACCCTGTTTATTTTGTTTTTTTTCTAGTGCCCTTCAATATTAGTCTTCAGAAAGTGACAGAAATGTAAGAACCTGAAAGATTAGGCAAGTTAAAATGCCACTCAGTTGACAAGACTGTCGTCCATCTGACACGTTGATGTATAGGAAAACGTGCACCTAAGAGACATTAGCATGTAACGTGCAGTTGTTTGGTGAGCTTCCTTGTCAGTGGGAGGGGGAAGCTGAAATGGAAGCAAAAACTTGAGGAGGACTTGTTAAGGCTGAGCCTGCCCTGAAGTCTCACCTTTACTGACCATCCATCATCTGTTCAGTGCTTTGGGCTTATTGCGTTTGCACTGCATCCAGGATACAAATTTATGTCATGAAAATGCCCAACGTTCCCTGTTTCTTCAGGGAATAGCCTGTCTCAAAGCTGCTGCTGTTAGTTCACAGGGATTTAGAACCATGTTGTAAGTGGGGTTTTACACAGCTACAGTGTTGTACCTGTGTAAACGTGGCTGTTAGCCATTGTGGCTAACGGGTTACAGGGCTGCATGCAGTTAAAAATGTTAAGGTTCTGCCATGTAAGACTGAATTGACTTTTTTTTCTCCTTCTCCTTCAGATATTGGGTCTAATAATTGTGGCTATTATGACCTGCAAGCAGTGCTAACACATCAAGGCAGATCAAGTTCCTCTGGGCATTATGTGTCTTGGGTTAAAAGGAAACAAGGTAAAAATAAAAATGAAGTAAAATGAAATAGCTGCATAAAGGAGGAAGGTGGGAAGGGTAGTTAAGGGGCTGTTGAGCAGCCCTCAATTTTATGTGCCTAAATTACAAATAATCCCCTTGTTTTTCTTGCAGATGAGTGGATTAAGTTTGATGATGACAAAGTCAGCATTGTTACACCTGAAGACATTTTGAGGTTATCTGGGGGTGGCGACTGGCATATAGCTTACGTTCTACTCTACGGGCCTCGCAGAATTGAAGTAATTGAAGATGAAGCTGAACAGTAGTCTTCAGTTCTAGTCATTCTGCCTAGGTGTGAAATAAATGTTGATTACTGATCACTTCTTTAACCCCAGAGCTTTAGCAAGTGGATACCTAAATTTGTTCAAACCTTTTCACATGAAGAGGGATATTGGTTAAAAACTGATCCATGTACCAATTAGTCACTGCTGGACTGGGCTGCCCGCCGTGGTGGTGACAAAACTTAAAATAGCTTTAACGTCTTGCAGAAAATAATTTTTTAAAACAAGTCTCTTCCCCCTCCCTTCCCTCCTCTCTAATGTCATCAAGTATTTATTACACACCTACTCTCACATTTGTTACTCTTGCATGGTTCGTACAGTTCATCAGCTGTCCATCCTTTGCCTTACCTGGCAGCCGTGTCGGGAAGGTGGAAGAAAAAACTGTTGCCTCATTGCGTAACTCAGTGCTGCTGCCCATAGCCACCAACCATGGCTACAATCAAGTATTTGTCCAGCCTGACCTGCTGATTCAGTCTGTTCTGTTGCTGGCATTTCATGACTTGGAAATAAATTGTGATCAACAATGTGTCTCCATTAAAGAGAAGTTCATGTCTGGATAGCGTAGTTAGTACGTGTTTGTTCGCACTTCTTGGGCCACCGCAGCCATGTAACAAAGACACTCTTTTTTTTTAAGCTCTAGAGTGGGGCATGAAACAAGGAGAGGGATCCCCACATTCACTAACTTTCCCCCAGAGGGTCCCCTGTCAGGCCTGATGGTGGGTCAGAGCCCTGCAGCAATGCTGCCTTGGCCCATAAACGGTGTTTGTTTGGCATCCCAGCACACCTCAATTAGTCTAGCACCTTTAGTCACAGCTGAGGATTTTGTACCTTGCTACCTGTTACTTACAGTGTGAGACAGGTGGAGACAATACAGCCCAGCGCTGTCAGCCTGAGCAGGCTTGGACTAAGTCCCCAGTAATCAAATTCCTAATGCCATTAAATGTAAAGGAGATGCAGCCCCAGAGTCATCAGCGGCACTGCAGCCAGGAACTTGCCTCTAAGGTAGGGAACCGCCCTGGAATGTCCATGGGTACGCTTTAATAACTGAAATAGAACACGCTGCAGAGAAAAGGTTTGTGATACCGTTTTTCAAACAGTAATTAGAGATTTCACTGAGTGATAGAAATTCTACAAGACAGAGCCATGAACCAAGTTGCAGGCCAGCTACAACTCACCATCACCAGAACCTGTGTTTTTTTTGCAAGAACTAATACAACTACACGGAACAGCTTGTACCCCTCCAAAACCCCATGACCTTACAGAAATGCCACGTCACTTCACAAATAAGGTATTTGTCTGTCCCGGTTCAGTATCGTGACAGAGGTGTTACTGCCCTCTGCATGGTCTGCAGCTGCTGCACACCCACCTGGTGGCACAGGAGCCACTCACACTGCTCCCTGCTCTGAGAAACCCCACAAAGACACAGCCTCCCTTTTATGCTTCCCCTATCCAAGCTAAAGCTTGTTGCCTAATCCTCTTCTCAGAAAACCTGGACAGTGAACAATATTATAAAAAAAAAAAAAAGGTTTTTATTGTTTATCGAACACCAGACACCTCTCAAAGGGCTGCTACCTACCAACAATTACTACAATTACCTCACTGCGGACCCCGGCTAGCACCCAAAGGCAGTTAGCTGCTGCCCTCCGCATCGTTGCTCAGGCTCTCCGCAAGGTCAGCGAGCCCGGCTTTGCTCAGGGCACTGATCAGGTTCTCGGCTGTGGCGTGCGCGCCCTCCTGATCCTGCCAGGCCACCAGCAGCTGCTTGGCCCTCATCCGCACGTCTTCGCTGTCCGACTCGATCTGCCGGATGTCAGAATCCTTCATTTCCAGGTAGGGGGCCAGGGCCCTCCAGTGCTCCCCCAGCCTGCTGGCAAGGATCTCCATTTGGTCGCCTGTCAAAGCTTTGTCCCGTTGCACCTCTGGACCTGGAAAGGAAAAAAAAAAAAAAAACAACAATAAAAATCACAGCGAGACTCAGGGAGCGTCTCGAGTCGATGCTGCAAATAATTCCTCCTTGTCCTGCCCCATTTCGAGCCTCTCACTCACTCACAGCCTGAGATAACCCTGCCATTGAGCCTTTAACCTACCCAAAAACTCTGGCTTCTCACAGCTGTAGTGGGTTTCAAGAAGAACATCCCTTCCCTGTCTTCTTAAAACTCCCTTTTAAGTATCACCATGCTTGACTGCTACAAGATAAACAGTTAACGAGCCTCATGTTCCTGGTAGCAGTAGAGTGAACAGGGTATCAGCTTTAAGTGGTCAGTACTTTGAGGACATTTCTGTCATTCTGGCATTGAGATAAAAACACTCCATGCAGTGTTCTGCTGAGAAGCCAAGTGATCACACAACTGGGCTTACAAAGCTTTAACTTAAGACTATAAACATAGGTGGTAAACCAGAGCTTATTTCACACACTTTAAGAGGGAAAAAAAAACAAAAAAAAACCAAAAAAAACCAAAACAAAAAAAACCAACACCTTAAAGATTGAGTTACTTACACAAAGTCGTCATATTCCTAATTTTTAGCAAATAGCTCACCCTCACCCCACCTGAAGCATTAGTTGGCACAGACGGAGCTTCAGCTCCTTCTAGCACTTTCGGTCACAGTCATTAATTTGCACTAAAACTATTACGATGAGGGAAAGGACTAGAAAAGCATGAACAACAAAAGAAAAAGCCCGCAGAGCACTTCCACTGTTTCTAAGCAAAACGTGCAGACCACAGCTCTCCCCTCTTTGCTTTAAGACAGCAGAAGAGGGATTGAAACACACCCATAGGCGGCTTTCCAGTAGCAGAAAACCCCCAAGGCTCAGCAGCAGTGCGCAGTGTGCGGGTTCCACACCCCACCTATTCCCCTGCCCACGCTGGGTCCAAGAGGTAGCGCACGGAGCTACACCGCAGCAGGGAGAAGGTTCTGGGAGATGGGGGCGTGAGTGAGGATGGAGCAAGGCAATGGACATACACACGGGACAGGGAAGGACACCTGAGAGCACGACACACCAAAATTATGGCAAGAGACACACACGGAGGGGCTGGGTCATGGAGAGGAACAAGACATGATATTTGTCAGGAAGGTTTTGGTTCCTCTGTCACAGAGAAGCTTTTGCCTTCAAGACCAACAAATGCAGATGAAGTAATAATACCCAAAGTGGAACACAGCTGTTTCTGAAGGTCCTGTAACTACCTACCCCAGTGGGGTAGAGGCCTCTAAAGGGCAGAAAGAAGGAAGAGGGGCTGAGAAACACCTGGGATTTCTACCAAGCACTGTGCATCTTTGGGCTACAAACGCCTAGTAGCACTAAACACACACCAGGTAGCAAAAATGGCAGAGGCCCCTAATGAAAATGCTTATACCAGCTTCAGCAAGTTGGAACACTTTTGGCACTGCAGACCACGAGACTGGGAGGCTGCTACAGGTGTGCCCTGACAAGCTGCACTTTTCAGTATGAATGCGGGTACAAGTCAGAAGCACCAGGGCAACCGGGACTGGTGACCCTGAGCAGAAACTACAGTTAAACACAGCTTCCACTATATGCATCACGAGAAACTGTGAGAGGACTAAGAACATGCAAATCTTACTTTCATTGTTTTCCTTTAATAAAGCATCATTATCTTCCTCATCTTCATCTTCGCCTGTTTTTATTTCTTCTGAAGGAGGCTATAATGAGAGAACTAAATATCATTGGATGAATTTTGTGTTTCAAGAGAAATTCTACAGCTCTATGATGGTCCCTGGCATGTGTGTTAGAATGGAAAATCTGACATGATCCCATATGAGAATTAAAAATCTCCCCCAGTCTTCTGCATTCATAACACCAGTAACAACAAAACACAGTGTTAATTAAAAAACAAAACCCCAAAAAATAAACTAATGAAGCTATCAAATGACTTTACAGGATTCTCTCCAGTTCTTTCCACACTACCTACAAATGCAGCATAACATGCATAGCTTTATTACTTCCTTAAAAAAAATAAAAAATAATCTTCACTCATTTTATTCCTCACTCAGGAATTCATGTTTTCTGTATTTTCAGACTTTTTTTTTTTGTAGACTAGCTACAGGTGGCAAACAAGTAAACAATCAGCAGACTTTTCACTTCTTGATTTAGCTACTGATCAGACAAGATGAACAAAAGGCTCCCTTTTCTACATCTCAGTCGCAGGCCTTACCCATGCATTTGTTTCTTGCAGTAATATCTGGTCCAGGACCATAGCATCATCAGGAACACTGCATCAAGTTGTCTATTAAACTTCTCTTACCTCCCAGTATTAGTTCTAAAATTGCTTTTAGCATCTAGTTAATTCTGATGGCTAGACAATGAAAATGCTACACATTACAATCCAATTTTTAAATCACAGACAAGAAAGATCTCACATACAGAACCAAGGGTCTGTATCTGCACAAAATACCTGGGTTGCGTGCTAACTCAAAGGCTTAGAAAACATTCTCCTCCCCAACCATTCATCTCTCTTACCACTGTGTATAAAGCGATTGTATAAAGCGACCTGAAAGACCCCTAAAGCCCTTGCCTCGGATTTGTATTGCTGAACATACAAAGTGATAATGGATAAGATTTACAGCTCCATGAGGTCTTTTTTTCCTTTACATATTTTAAAAAACAGGGGCTGACCAAAGAGCCCTGCTAGATCTTGCTGCAACACCACAGTATCCTCAGCTGCACACGCTGCCCCTTTGCTAACCACAGCTACTGCTGCCACAAGCCATGCCACCAGCTTACACCTGCCGTAGAAGTGGTTTGCACTGCAACGCAGAACCCAAGTAGCTTGGTAGAAACATATTCCTATCTACCAACTCTGCAATGGTGAAGAAAAGCTTGGATTGTCACAGCTGTTCGGTCACAGAATACAAGCTCAGCAGTTAATGTTAGCCCAAGTTATCCAAAATTTACTATTACTGGAATCTTCACAGATTAAAGCAATTTTCCTTGCAATATTTCCTTCAGTGTACAAACTTTTTTCTTGTGTTTCTCCCCCCGTGTACCAAATGGACTGCAGAAAGAGACAAGCAGGAAGTCAAATGAATTCATTTATTATTATTATTATTATTATAGGATAATACCACTTACAGGCAGCTCCTTGGCTAATTTGATTACCATGTTTTCTAGATATTCTGGTAAACTCTTGAATTGTTGGTTCGTTGGCTGGAAGAAGTGGGGACTTCTGCGTGCTAGTAGTCGTAATGCTCTCCACCCATAGTTAGAATTGTTCACAGCCCTACAAAAAAAAAAAAAAGTTTGCTTGGTAACACTCTGTCATCTATAAAAGTACACAAAAAGATCTGAGTCATTTCCTAAGTAATATAATTCTGTCCAAATCTATATTTTTTGTGTATTACTTGAGTCCAGCACAGATGCACAGTAGTATAGAGAGAACGGGCGGTTTTCTTTAACAATCCAAACATGCAAGAGATCAAAACGAAGTGAAACAAAAAGATCTACGTACTTGTACTTATTTTCAACCATATTTTCAGGATCTGCCTGCTCAATAGCTTCTTCAAAAAACTCCTCCAGCGTTGGCATATATTCCCTAAAAAAATAAAATAAGGATCTTAATTCTATGCACATTCTACATAAAATAGCTGTTTTTCAGTTACTTCAGAAACATCTCTTTCTCCTCTCCATGCATCAGGAATCACAAGTTTTGGTTAAGCAGACGCTTACCTGAAAATCATGGCTAAATAGCTCGCCAACTTCACTAGAACCAGACTTGGCAAAATTCCTTTATTACAGAAACTACCTAATTATACGATCACCCTCTATTAGATGAGTGAACAATAGCAAAGAAAACTGTAAGAAGATTTCAAGACAGAGATGCATAGAATCAGCTTCTCTCAAGACACAGCACAATGGAATGCTCTATACGATCATCTTAAACACTTTCCTTATGCAACTTTGTAATAACTGTAATTTTGCCTAAAAGAGTGCTGGAAGTTAGCTTTAGACAATGACGTACTATTTCTTACCTACCTACTCTCAGATTTGCAAGCTTCCATGTTATCGGGACATAAGTTCCACAGGCGGGTCAGTTCCTCACTGAAAAAGAGGAGCACAAACACATGCTGAACTCCTTCATCCGATCATTCCACGTTCCATCTTTTGCCAAAGCCAGACACACAAAACAGTGCTACACAAATTCTCTTCCCAAAGCCTTTATAACAAAGAGCGTAATACAAATTTTGTGATACAAACGTATTAGGAATTACCCGAAGTGACATAAATAGAAGGGCGACGAAGCTGGTGAGGGGCCTGGAGAACAAGTCCTACAAGGAGCGGCTGAAGGAGCTGGGCTTGTTCAGCCTGGAGAAGAGGAGGCTCAGGGGCGACCTTATTGCTCTCTACAGATACCTTAAAGGAGGCTGTAGAGAGGTGGGGGTTGGCCTGTTCTCCCATGTGCCTGGTGACAGGACGAGGGGGAATGGGCTAAAGTTGCACCAGGGGAGTTTTAGGTTAGATGTTAGGAAGAACTTCTTTACTGAAAGGGTTGTTAGGCACTGGAACAGGCTGCCCAGGGAGGTGGTGGAGTCACCATCCCTGGAAGACTTTAAAAGACGTTTAGATGTAGAGCTTAGGGATATGGTTTAGTGGGGACTGTTAGTGTTAGGTCAGAGGT
Source organism: Anas platyrhynchos (assembly GCF_047663525.1). Taxonomy (NCBI): domain Eukaryota; kingdom Metazoa; phylum Chordata; class Aves; order Anseriformes; family Anatidae; genus Anas; species Anas platyrhynchos. Next base: position 54,103,051 of record NC_092588.1, on the reverse strand, counting down.
TGGACTCGATGATCTTGAGGTCTCTTCCAACCTAGAAATTCTGTGATTCTGTGAAATGTTATCTGATGTTACAAATTAGGAAAATAACTTTCTAAACTTCTACTTAAGTCTCTGGCTAATCTGTGGACAGAACATTTTGTTTTGATAAATGAAACAATTTATCATTTTCTTTTTCAGAAGGAACATTGAGCGCTCAGTGTTTAGTAACTCAGTACAAGATCTTGAGTCTCAAGAGGAGATCATAATTTCCACATGTAGGTTTGGCGAACAGTTACAAAACAGAGACTAGAATTTCTCCTAGAAATAAAGTGGAAAAATGTAGCACTTAGAATACTTCTTGATATGTTCTCTCCAATGAAAGTCCCACATTTTGCATATTACTTATCCCCATGGATAAAATACCAGTAGGTGTTATTTTAAAATCCATGGCATAGACACATGTTAAGCAAAAAAAAGAAAACAAAAGGATAAAAACTGATCCAACAAGTATAAAAACACTGATTTGCAGCCTATGACTTATGGACTATCTATAAGGGATCTATAAGAGATGACTAAGGAAAAACCCACTGCGAGTTTTAAACCAAGTTTTGCAGTTCCAAAGTGAGAAAGTTTGAAAAACACTCACTAAAAAACAATCAATGGCAAAAAAAAAAGAAACAACAAAACAAAAATCAACCACCAAAGTAACTGCCACCACAGAAACCCTCTAAAGAAAAAGAAAAGCAACAACAACAACAAACCGCGACGTACTTCCCCATAAGGATTTTTTTGTTTGGTCCTTTTCCTAGGAAGTCCTCAGGAGCTGGCCTCTTTCTTGCAGGCCTCATTGGCTTAGAATCAGGAGGCCTAAAGGAAAAAAAAAAACAAAACAGCTCTTTAATATCAAGTCAGTAATATTTAAGAAAACAAAACTAAGCCAATTCATTTCAGGTGGCTTTGAGTTAAATCACAGTGAAGGTATTCAGAAGGACTGAGATTCCCAGGGTGGAAAGGAGGGGGAAGAGGAGAGAGAACATAAAGCAGGGATAAGGAAAAGGATTTGCCAGACACCAAAATCAGTTCACTCACAAATTTAAAGGTTTATCAGAGTTCCAGTACAGAAAAAGAAGCAAATCACATTTATTCCAGCAGCACATACTAAGTGTGATCTACCCTGCTGCTGGGATCATCTGCACTACGATTGCAAGCTCTCCTTCCCCAGCTGCACCTGATTTCATGGGATCAGAGAATGGAGATCCCACATCACTGAGGTAAGGGTAAGACCTACCCAAGCTGAAACTCTGGCTGAGATCTAAAGAAGGAGACAGAACATTTATACAAGTCAGATTTAATAATTTTAATTAATTAATAATTAATTTAAGATTTAATCAAAGATTTAAGTCAGATTTAATAATTTTAATTAATTAATAATTTTACATTTTCTTTTCCAATAGTTATTTCTCTCTTCTTACCACCCCCCTCCCTTTTCTATAAATTGCTTGAAGCTAGGAAAAGATGGCTCCACCTGACCTTTGCATAAAAGAATTTGTGAAAAGGTAATGGCCCGTCTGCTGCTTACCACTAAGGGGCTGTGGCCAGTGGAGAGAACAGTCAAACACATATATAGAATCTCAGTTCATATTTGCCAATAGTTAGTAAATAATTACGCAGGAAATCTTTTGATGGCAATAGCCACTTAACTGTATTTTCCTTTCAGGTAAGTTATCGCCACCAAGTGGCAAACATCATAATAATTGCAGGTTTGCTACCCCATTAAAGCCATAATGCCAAAGGAATTGCTTTAAGAGGCAATCCCTACTGCTATACAGCAAAGTCAGGCACTGACTTCTTCATCACAGTGTCTGCCAAAGGCAGGAAGGGAGACAACGTGATCCCCAGCCACTGGATCCTTGGTATTAAGAGAACAAAATGCTGCCATGAGACAATGAGGAGTGCTCTCCTGAGACCCAGAGATGCATCACCACCTCTTCATTGGCATAACGAAGCCTTAAAACTTTTGGCAGAAATCTAAGAGCGTTCTGCACACGTGGAAGGGACATCCAACTATACAAATGTCTAGGTTGTGTGAATCATTGAGCTCATATACACTTCACATACATATTCAGAAGCTGAGCCATCATTTCAAATAAATGACAAATTTCTACTTTGAAAGAGATACCTTTCTTTCACAAAGCTTGGGCAGCCCTCATTTTTCCATGAGTTCCAGTTTTCTTCTGTATTTAATATATGCTGGAGAAACATAATATTCCATATTATCAGAGTCATAATTACCTTTAAAGTTGGCCCCACAAATATTAATTAAGCTATTGTAACTAAGGAAAAAACTTGGTTTTAGTGTATTTCAGCCACAAATTTGAAGGTCATCAGTATAATCTTAGGCAGTTGGTTTAGTTTATCCAAAAATAGTGCATCTCCTCTCTCCAATGACTACGAGAAAGGCTTGATTTCTCTTTCTCTGAGCAAAGAAAGAGATATAGCCAAAGGAAAATTAAAAACAGAAAGCAGTAAGATTGAAAAAAGGTTAAATTCCGTTTGTGTTTTATTTCCATGTCTCTGGGCATAGTACTCCTTCCTGCAAAGATATCTATAGTTTTAAATGATCTCATGTATGTATACATGCACAGGTATGACCATTTCCATTTTTCCCCAGTAGAAAGGAGAAAAGCACATTAATAAAAACATGGGAAAATGTGGCTAATAATAAAAGATGTTATGAGATCTCTTACTGAGATGAGATAAAAGGTCTCTCGGACGTTATGTTTATGTTCTAAGAGATGGCTTATTACTGATATGGCCCTTTTACTCCTTAGACACTCTAGAGAGACCTTGGTTCAGACATGCACCCAAGTTCTTACCTCTACCATTTTTGAGAATCTTTCCCCATCTGGCGGATTTTCTGAAAGAAGCTATGATTGGGAGAAAAAAAAAAGAAGTTAACTTTTAACATTATACTTTACAGAATATTTAGGAAAAAACAAACAAAATGGCTGTTACTGCTTCAAAGGTGGTTAATACACTATTACATGAGGTAACTACATTTTCTACGTAATTTTTACATAAGAATCTATGGTACCAACCTGGTAAACTGCCTTTGTAGTATCTTCAATCCAAAGAGATTGTTCATCTGTTAGAACATAGTTTGAACTGGAATTGAAAAAGAGAAATCATTAAATCATCTTTTTATTTTTTAATGTGAAGAGATGACTAAATATTGAAATAGTGCTGAGGACACACCCTTTACACTACGTGCTTTCTGTGCTTCCTAAGAGGTGTTGGAGGGGAGTTGCAGGAACTCTGAATATGCTCTGATCTGGTCCCATGGACTGAACATTTTTTGGTTTGTGGCTTTAATTTGATGTGCTTGTGGAAAATACTTCCAGGTTTAACTTCAGCCAGTAGAAAGTTCATTTGTGCGATTCAAGAACAGATCTTTATGTGGACCCAAAGCACAGCAAACGGACACAAAAAACAGACTTCAAAAGATCCGCTCCTAACCTTGGCTACAGCGCTACTGTAGACAAGCCATAGTAAAAGAATTAATCTACTGGCATTATATGGACACACATCTTGAGTACTGTAAAACATGAGTTCTATACAGCATAACCTAGAATTATAATGCAATTAGTAAGTAGAAGTGAAAAAGTAAAAAGTAGAAATAAATACAATACTTAGGATGTGGCTCATTTCCTTTCCACGAAGAGACCAGAATTGATTTGTGAACAAATTAGCGTTATACCATGCCATATATATATTACACCGTCCTTGCCCACTGATAAACGAGTGCTTTTAATGAACTGCTGAATGAATTGTCACTGAAATGATCAACTACCACCTCTACAGGGCTGAACTGCAGTTCAGGATACCTGAATTCTAGTCCTTCTCTGCCACTGGCTCACCTTGGTAAATAAATTATAGAACGAGGATAATAAAACTGATCTAGTTTGCAAAGTTCTCTGAGATCTGTTTGCAAAAGGCAGTATGTTACAGGTGAAAGCCTTAAATGTTAATCTTTACGTGCCCATATGGTTAATGGCACAGGAAAAGAACAAACAGGAACATTTTTCTTCAGCATAACACTGGAGTACTGAGTAGAAAAAGACAGGGCTTTGTTCTGTCCCATCGGTTTATAAAAGGAGTAGTCACCCTTGTTATCTCTTGCTGTTTTAGATGTAATTCTGCAGAGCTTTAGGAAGAAACAAATCAGCAAACAATGCCACATGCGGATGGCAAAGTTGATGATATATATGCCATCATTTTGAATCTGTAGGTATCCTGCACTACCTAATGGCCTGCTGCTAGAAGCACTCCTTCCCTCTCATGGCTGGCATGCACCTTAACCAACCTCTAGAGGTCTCTGCTTCTCTGAAATCCCACCCAACTCACCAACCTGACAGAAAACTGACTGTGCAAGACAAGCAGATATGTTTTTGCTGTCTTAGAAAACTGCACAAACTTGACACTAACAAACACTAGTGTCCCTGCAAGGGGAAGCAGAGAATCACACCAAGAGGAACACAGAAAGGCAGGAACGAGACCTCCCCTTTACTGCCGTAAAATAATTTCATCCACCTCTTATATTTACCAGTCCAGGGTTCCACAAGATTCACCAGAACCTTAGAATGAGTAGATGTAAGTGCTTTTAAAATGGTTCAGTTTAACTCAATCCATATTACCTTTTAAATTTGACCTGTCCCTTCAGATACTGAAAGAGTATTAGATACTGCAACAAGATGTGACGGCGAAAGTTACTGTCACTCAGCTGTAAATCCATCAACTAGACAAAAAAAAAAAAAAAGAATTACACATAGACTTTAAAGACATTAAACATGCATAACTGCAAAAAAAATCGACAAATATTTTCAGATAAACCAGACGGGGACAATTTTTACAAGAAGATGATGACGGCAAGTCATTACAAAAATCTCTATTCAGGATCACCTATACTTTAAAGACAGTGCTCCGCAAAGCTCCACAAGATCCGTGAAACTTCCATTCAGCACAATTTAGGAAAGACAGTTATCAAAACTTAATGTAACCCATCCCTTAGAATCACAAGGACCTGCTTGTAAAAGCAAACAGCGTATTTCTTAAGTTTTTCTTTTTTGAATTTTATCCTACTGGATTTCACAACATTCTGCCTAAGGAATCATTCACTTTGAAATGAACACGAATTTGGAACAACAAATATTCAAATTTTTCAGTAACTGAAGGACAGCTTACTACCTTTTCCTATGAACTAATGGCTACGTAAGGGTTTTGCTATCAAAAAAGTGTTTGCACTCATATCACCAGTGTACACTGGTACACTGCTTGATTTACACCTCACATGTTGCAACACGATTTGCATGATCTCTCATACAAAGACAGCACTGGAGAAGATTCTTTAAAGAAAAAGACCTTTCACTTGTGTATTTGTTAAGCAACCAGTTCAATATCATTTTAAAATTCTTGACACACAAATTGAAGGCTTATGAGCATGCATCTTTCTCCTCTCCCCCTTCCCAATTCCGGAAAGAGAAAACTTATTGTGCATTGTGACTAACTTTGTCACCTACTAACACTTGCCTGCAAAAGTTAAAGTTACAAGTTATTCCAAAATGAAGACAAAAGTGTTAGGATTCAATTCAATAGCATTTCATTTTTTAGTTAACTCTTAGCAGAGTTCAAAACGCTCAATATCATTTTCAAAGAGATTTTAAACAAGACTTAAGAAAAAGGAAATATGGTTAACACATCAGCCACGTTTTGAAAGCGTAAAGACAATAAAAAAGCAGCTCCATAAATATTTACTTTAATTTCCCTTTTTAAAATGAAAACAAATAAAAACATATTGAGTGAAATAAACAACAGCTTTCCTGCAGACTATTCCAGAAATAGTAGTCCCTGAATCTTCAACTAAACAGACAGAATCCAGAGAGAAGGAATAAAATGTAAGAACAGAAGAAATTTATCTTAATGCAGCAGTCAATGCAATGGGATTGTTGGAGAAACTGTGGAGACATTCCAAACCCAACTGGACATGGTACAGATCAAAACCTGCTTGAGCTGAGAGCTTTGAGCAGGGAGGCTGAATGAGATTATCTCCACAGGTGCCTTCAGACCTCAGCTACTCTTGATTCTGAGCAAACAGATCACGTACCTTTTCACTAGTTAGGAACTTTGCAAAATACACGTGTTCTCCGCCTGTTTTTAGTTCTTCTAGCTTTTTTCGGGAAGCCTGAGTGTCATCCAATTTGTAACTTTTGAAAACTGCCAAAACTTCTTCTGAGTACTATAAAACAAGAGTTATTTACCACATGAAGAAAAAAAATAAACTAAGAAAGCTTGTATTTAATTAGAGAACTATAATAGATTTAGTGCCAACCAAGTAAAATCGGTAGCAGACTTGCTATCAGCCAGTCAAAATAACACCTATTTGCCAGTGTACCAATGCACAGGGGATCTCTGAACATTATTTATGAGTCAAAGCATTATTTATCATTTCAGAATATCTACTCAACTGGAGTATTTAAATGTACTAATGACAAAATGCTATGGGTTGTGAATAGAGCACAATTGCTTTCTTGTTTAGATGTTATGAAGAAAAAAAAAGTATGTATCGTAATAGTGCTAACATCCAAACATCATCACATTTGTTCAGAATTATTACAAAAGGTACATAGGTGAAAGTTAAGTTTGCAGTGCCTGTCTTAAAATCAATTCAGCCTTCAAACTGCAATGAAGAAAATCTGTCAAAAAATTCATCTGAAAGACTTCAACCTGACCATCATTCTCTCAACCATGTTTTATTGTTATAATCTTTCTTTTTTTGAACTCTGAGGACAGACCTCGTTAACCAGATTTATATAAGGATGTCTGTAAAGATGTTACCTCGAAATTTCTACAATACAGGGAACAGACTTTTTTTTTTTTTTTTAAAGTGGGCTTTACTGTTAAAAAGTTAAAAAGTTTTTTACTGTTAAAAACTGAATGACCAAGTGTGAAAAAATGGGTAAAAGCTTTGCAGTAAATCATCCTCAACATTCAAAGTAAGCAAAATTGAAACAGGTGGCTGAAGTCAACAGCTGGTTCAAGTCATTGCTTCTACAAAGTGATCTGTTTCAGTAGAATCCTATCAATTTTAGGATTCTACTGGGATTAATATTCAAAAATAAACAATACTCAAAAGAAAGGCCTGCGATTAGGTAGAACTATTTAAAAAGCTCTGCTTGTTGCAACTAATAAATCACAAAAAAGGTACTTCTGATATTACTGAAACATATGAAGTGTTTCTGTAATTGACTTAAGTTTTACTAGAAGATTTACAGCGCATCTTAATATACTGTTTACTGTCAAAGGCTCACTTTAGAAACCAGCAAAATGCACTTCCTCACGTGTTCCTCATTTTCAATAGCATTAACAGTTGAACTGTTCCATTCTTTCTCAGTCACTCTTTTACTTACGTACATTTTTTTTCTTTCTTTTTGCTTAGGATGAATTGTTGAACGCATGAACTGAGATTACCTTAAGAAAAGTCTTCCATGAGACCTTCTCATAGCACTGCACAGGATTTCTAAAGTAATCTTGAAGTGACCAGAATTTTCTATACAGGTTATAATCTATTGGAATGGAACTGGAAAAAAATATATGGTTAAGAAAACACATACTGAAAGCACTATATTAAATTCAAGTCCACTCAGAAAGGTGCAATAAAGTCAATAGTGAGCCCTTATGGAAAAGTCTGTCATTTAAAACTTGTCCCTAAAAGAGTCTTCCATCCGGCCTACTGTTACTTTTTCCATCATAACAACACAAATGGTGGAGCAAAAGAGACCTACGAGTTTTACACTGCCTGGGGAATGAAGAAGAGCACAGTCCTTTTTCCTAAAAGTACACACAGCATGTGCTCATTATCCCTGAACACGTTTTACCAGAACAAGTTTTGTCAAGATAACTTGGGAGAACTGAGAAAGAATACCAGTAGTTTTCAGCGAGAGTATGTAACTTTTTCAAATAATCTGTAGACTTCTTCATACTTCTAGGCAATCTCCGTTTAAAAAACCTGCTTCCATTAAAACAAACAAACAAAAAAAACCTATCCAGTCACAAGGGGGCAAGAAATAAGTAGAATTCACAACATTTAAGGTTATTTTCCAAACTGTTATTTTCTTTCACTTTATAAAATTATGTTTCAATGTTTAGACTTGTTATAAGCTCACCAGCTTGTTGGGGCTTCATCATCTCCCATTTCACCTTCTTCTACCTCCATCCCTTCATCTCTCTCCTCTGAGTGCTAATAGGAAAAAATAATAAAGATCTCGTGTAAGTGCCACCATAATTTGTATACATTTTTCATGGTGTTCTTTAGTTTTATACCAATTATTGCACTTCAGATGCTTAGGCTGGTAATTTAACAGATCTCCAGTAAACACCCAAGTCCTTGTCTTAACACCATACACTACACTTTAAAATGGTAGCCTGACCTACACTGGAAAAAAAAACAAAAACAAAAAACAAACTCATAAGGAAAGCTCTGTTCTCTGTAGACTGTATGGAAAACTTTTTACAGTGACAGTTCTCCTCTCTCAGTCAAATCAAGATCCCTCTCCACCCGCAAGCCTACACAGTTTACTGTACCAAATAACACGCCCATTTCCAGAATCAGCCGGCTGGTCTGGAAGAGGGAGAACCAAATTATGAACGTACAGTTCTGAATGTAGAATGTGCACAGTAGCACGCTTCTGTACAAGCAATCTTAGGTGGTTACAGAATTGGTTTCAGCAGAATGAGTGAAAAATTACACAGGAATTCTTACCTTCTGTCCTAACGTGCTCTCATGTTCATTGGTATTGAAAACAGTGACATTTTCCAGGTTGAACTGACTCTGCAAGTTGAGTCCTGCAGAAAATAGAAGGTCAGTCCCAAAAGCTGTGAAGCTCATAAGTCTGTTAGTTCAGTTCGTTATTTATAAGATACTGCTATTAAATTCTCAGAAACAGCATTCAAAACCTGTGCTTGAAATCACAATAAATTAAAGCCACCTACAACACTAACAACAGAGACAAGAAATAAGATACAAAGTGCTTTTCTCCAACCGGATTTCATCTGCAACCTTCACAAGCTTAAAAGATGAAACCTATTTAGTCTTTGCCATGTGTTAGGTGTGATGAAATGGAAAAACCTTACCTGATTTTTCAGAAAGCGGAAATAACCTAGCCAAGAACAGCTGAATTCTTCCACAGAAGACTGTGTTTTGTGACTTTGATAGTCTTCTTAGGAGATCTAAATATTGCAAAAAGTACAGAATATCAGTATTTGTCCCTCTTTCAATTTCTTACATGCTAGACTTTAAGACTTGCTAATCACATCCCATGTAACTCATGAAAAGATGCTAAGGTTTGTAAATTTAAATGCCAGTAACTTCCTCAGATCAGCCACAGTTTTCCCAAATGTATTCTATTTATTCTCTGAATTCCTACAGTGGCAAGAAAAGATTAGTTCAAACAAATCCAAATCAAATACTGCCTCTGACTGGGGCCTTGTCATTGCTGAGAGATAAATACTTTTCAGATGTTCTTCTGTAAGTACCTCCACTGCTGAAGAGATTTCCCTACGGTCAGAATAACTTTTACATTAATCTGCAAGACTCATGAACATGCACTAAGATACGTGACCTGCTTTTATTACTTATTGAATGCATCTGATCAAATTATTAAACTCACTTTAATCTGCTCTTCCTTAATTCCCCACCACAACCTGTGAAAAACTAGAACTCACCATTGCACATTCGTAGCAAGTAATTTTTCCCTGCAGAATAAAACGTATTCTGAAACAGAGTAAAAAGTATTGAGATCATTAAGAGATAGCAAAAGTGTTTTTCAACAATTTTAATTAAATCACAAGCAAGTATAAGTCTTTCCTACTCTTAACTCTAAATTTCAGTTTTCCCTTAAATAAGAAACTGTTTTCACAAAAGGCCAACATAAAAAAAACAACCCCACAAATTTATTTCAAGAAAGCATAAACCACAACACTTAAATCCAGTTTCCCCCCCTCAAATGAAAAGGAAAAAAAAAACAAACAAATAAACCACTAAAAATCCCCACACATAACAATGAACTGTATGAGTGGGATCCTCTGTTTTTCCTGGACCACACTATTTTTTACACTCATTTCCCTTATCCTTCCGTGAATTATTTCTATACATACATAAAGAGCAACACACAAAAGATTTAGAGCATTCACAGTAATAGTAGTTTGGCAGTAAGAAAATGAGAGATGCTTAAATGAATGATAAGAAGCAGTTTGTGAATATACTGGGGAAGACTACATTATCTCCAATAGAACAGCCTTAATGTCTATGGGAAGAAGTCTAGGAAAGAAAAGAAGACAAGGAAAACAAAACATGCTTAATGCTACAACTCTAACACAGACAGATGCACAGACAATTAAAATCTGTTTATAAAAATGGTTTGGGTAGACAAAAGCTTTGGCATAACATACATTTTGGAAAAATACTTACTGATTTCCATGTAGCAACATTCTTCTCCACAAATGTGAAAATTTTGTCACACTGATCCAAAGGCAAGCAATCCAGAACATCTCCCAGAAGCACAAAAGGGGTTGATGCAGTGCAGATACCTATGAGGAACAGCGAGTGTTTTGTTCAGCAAATTTGAACTGGAATGCAGTAAGATGCATGGCATTTGATGGACATGTTCCCAAAGAAGCAAAAAAGTTCTCCTGGGTTTCTACATAGCCTAACAAAAAGCTTTGGCTGAAGTATGAACTCCCACTGAAGATATTTTTGTATGCATGTACACATGCAGATGAGAGCTTTGTATTAATGTGCAGAAAACACTAAACAAGAACTGTTTTAAAAATCTCAGAAGACTCAAACAGCTAGCCTTGCATCTCACAATTAAACTCCTTCAGACTTCTAAATCCATAGTTCTACTGCATACACATAAGAAGTCTGAGAGTCTTTTCCTCAAGCATGTATATCCACACTCTGCTCTGTACCTTGCTAATGTCTACATTCATTGTAATCATAGATCATGTTATTCTACAGTTGTTAAGACACATACGTAATTGAGCTATACTTAATAAAACAAGTATTTGATAGGTAACGTGAACAAGTAAATAAATGGAAGTATGTGAAAGACTCTTCAAAAGAGATTAGCACAATGATTTCTGACACAGAAGATGAAAGTTATCAAAACAGATTCAAGTATCTAAAAAACACCTGTGTCCTGACAGGTCAGTATGTGGGAGATGAGCAGAGACATTCAGTAGAACTCAAAAAAAGATTCCAACACAAAGGTCACACAGGTAACTGAGTTTAATTCTATTTCACTCCTCTCATGAAACAGAGTTAATCACTACCCTAAAAACCGCATATTATCAAAGCCAACTGCTGAATACAACTTACAAAAATCAAGGTATTAAAATCTGAAACAACCCTAAAGCCCCCCAAACTGCCAATAGATTTGAAAAAAGATGCTCACCTTCTGTGACTCCATTAATAGCAAGAGAAATAATTGCCAGGAGATTTTCACATGGAGCTTTATTTATCTAAGCAAAAAGAACAGTTTTAAACTTCTTTATTCTGACTTTAATATATTTAATGAAACCAAAATTCTTGTTTCCAAGCAGGGGTATTTATAACAGATATTGACATTGAAATTTCAACCTGTTACATCAGACCCATCAGTTAACTGTATACAGATTTAATGAATGAACAACACTTCTTGACCAGTTACAGCTTTTGAAGACCCTACAATATTTACTCTGCAGACTGTGTCATTCACCTCTGAATATAACTACCCTCCATTCCACCTACACTCAAGTAATACTAACAAAAACATCCTCTGTTTCCTTTTGTTTACCGTCAGGCAACTTTGTTACATGCTAGTAACAGATGACCCACTCCACCCTACTCTTGAAGTATAATGCAGAATAATCTGTATTTATGAACTCAAATTTTCAGACTGTTTTTTTTTAAATAACCAGTATTTCCCAATACTGCAATAAGCTGCTGTTAAACTAATATCCTAACTAGTGGATTAAAGTTGGATTTATACTAAAAAACATGCCTTAGCAGTTTGAAGTACTTACTATTTCTTCTTCTACAATAACTCTAAAAGCTTGATCCAAGGTACACTTCTTTTCATTTTCACTGCAAACGCAAACACCCCACATCAGTTAATAACGTTATTATTAGGAACACACAAAAAAGATCTGGAAACGGGCACCTTTTAAAGCCAGTGGCAGCCACTTACCTCCCAGGAATCTGGTTAAATGCGTTCAGCAGCGGTTTGATAGTTTTGTTATGCAGGGCCTCTCTGGTAGAAGACTATCAAAGTGTGAACAGACAAAAGTTACAAGGGCAGTATGAAGCTGGAATGGTACCAAGGTTGTTTCTGCCAGATCACTTTTGTTTTCTGCCACCTGATGGTCAGAAATGCGAGGGAACCGCGTGTACTGCACCCCGCGTACTGATTTACATGTAAACACACACCACGTAGCGACTTACCAAGGAGTCTTTGGAAACAAATCGGGTAAATAACACGAAATATGTAGCAAATTAGGCATGTGAGGTAGCAGATCACGCCTCACACCCGAGGGCTGCATGGTGGAAGCGAAGCACAAAGGGGCGCGCTGCGCTGTGCCCGCTGCTGCGCCTACCACACTCCCAAGCCCCCCACAGCCTCCCCCTCTCAGCAGGGGGATTTGGGGCGGTTTGGGATGGGGGTGCGAGCCCCACTCCCCGCTTTTCGCGGCGCCTTACGGGCACCTCAGCACCCAGCCGGGCCCTCCCCGCAGCCAGGCGCGGCCCCCCTCAGCACGGCCCAGCGCGAGATGGCGGCAGCCGCGCGTCCCCCCGGCCCCGTCCCCGTCTCCCCGGTGCCCCCCGGGCTGCTCACGGTGAAGCGGAGCCGCGCCTCGGGCAGGCTGAAGAGCGGCGGCGACATGGTTGGGCTCCGGCCCGCGGCGCTCCGCGATGACGCGATGGCGGCCGGGCGGCCGTTGGCGCTGAGGGCGGGCCGTTAGTGAGGCGCTGCTCCCCCCCCCCCCCAACGCCCTCATTGTGGAAAAAAAAAAAAAGCTGCTTTTTACCTACCCCGTGTTTTAATTTCTGTTTCTTTGGGTTGTGCAGGTGGAAGGGAAAGACCTGCGTCTAGCAGCTCCGAAGACCTTCGCCTCTTCTGCCTGCCAGTGTCAAATACAGCTCCCTATTTTAAAAATTTGTCCATCATTATTTCAGCAACAACACAACATTTATTTATTTATTTATTTTTATGCCCAGAAAATCAATATACTGTTCATACAGCGTATACAGCAATGTACTGTTCATACAGCATATAGCTCAGGAGGTCTTGACCTGGACGTGGAATTTAAGCGCTATTCCTGATGTAGCACATTACTGAAGTAACATGTTAGAACACACTGGCTTACACATCTTCTAAATGTCTCTCAGAAAATGTGAGTGTCTGGGAACGAAAGTGTCGCAGTTACTGAACTTTGATATTGTTTTGAACTTCGAGGGTGGTGAGGCGCTGGCACAGGCTGCCCAGAGAAGCTGTGGGTGCCCCATCCCTGGAGGTGTCCAAGGCCAGGCTGGATGGGGACCAGAGCAACCTGATTTAGTGGTTGGCGCCCCTGCCCATGGCAGGGAGCTGGCACTGGGTGATCTTTGAGGTCCCTTCCACCCCAAGCCATTCTCTAGATCTATAATTATAATAATTCAGACACCTCAAAGAAAGCAGAGCCCCAGGGCACTTTCCCAGGTCTCCCAGGCACACAGTTCAGTACCTGGTTGAAAAGTACAGGTGCTGCCCGATTCCTTTTATGTAGGCAGGAAAAACTAGGATACCTTTTTTTTTTTTTTTTTTTTTTTTTTTTCCTGCTTCTGGAAAATGCAAGTAATTATTTGCATTTTATTAATTGCATTCACTATTCTAAAAGCAAATATTAAAAACCTCAGAGATCATCTAGAAGCCTGTTTTATTGTGTGGCTCGTTCGCTTTTCTGCCGGCAGAGGGAAGCGTTTACCCAGAAAACAGAGGTGCGGATGGACGCCTGGTTCTGGTGGCAGTGCCAGCTGTAGGTTTGGCCCTTCGTCTATAAATGAAATCAATGTGTGACACTTCCTTAAAAAAAAAAATTCAGGGTCGTTTCAATTCATTTCAAAACCGTGGGGGGAAAGGGCTTCATAACATTGAATATAGGCATGATTAATCATTTGGAATGCGTCACCTGCATACGCTGTGAGACATACTGAATATTACCCATTCAGGCTTGCAAGAAAGTTTGCTTGGCTTTCTGCAACGTCTTTCTGATATTTCTCATCTCTTATTTTGATAAATTAAAACACATTTTCAGATGAATAAGGCACTGTATTATGTTGAGATTATTCTGATGTTGTCCCCCACCTCCAGAGCTGTATGAAAGAGAAACAAAGAGCTCTCTGAATAGGGTAAAAAAAAGCATTTATACTTTTACAAGAACAGTAGAAAGCCATTTGCAAGTGTCCTAAGGAGATACTGACAAAGTAAATGGTGTCTTTGTAGAATATAAATATTCCTTCAGCCAAGGCTGATGTTATAGAGGGCTGCCAGCCTGAAGTACAATGTAACTTGGTAGTGAGTACAGCATAGATTTTTTTTTTTCTTGGTGTAGGAACAGATAAAGAAGAAGAAAAATATTACTATTTTGACTTAATAGCCATTTTTTGCTTGATACAGGCCATGATTTTTTCCTCTGTTTAGGATGCTATTTGTCACTTTCCTATAGATCTTGTGCAGAGCAGGCACTGACCCTGAGCTGTTAGTACTCGTATTGGGCTATTGACAAGAGTCCAGCAAGCTGGCTGCTGTGATTGAAGATGTTTGTGCTCCAGCAGTTATGAGAGACTACTCTTCCCACAGCAAAGTCAGCAGCATGACATTTCTGCTTGCCACTTGGCTTTGCCATAGCACAGACACTGACAACTGATGGTTTAAAGGCATCTTCCACCATTCCAGCACAGATGCCAAACAATGCCCTGGGCTGGCAGATAAAATTGCTCTGCTTTGGGGATCAGAAACTCAGTGGAGCAGTAAAGGCAGTAACAAATTAAAACATGAAGAGGAGTCAACGTCCTAAATTGACTAGCAATATGTTAGAAATGTACACCATCATGTAGGCTGTCTTCTGGTATGTACTAGGTAGAAAGCTAAGGGGGGAAGAAAAGAGTTAACACTACTTTCTTTAAAACTAGTACAAGCCAAATCAGTTTTCAGCCCAGAATTAAAACCTATTTCCAGCTGAAAGTCCAGTTGGAAGAAAGCCATTAACAAAACCAGTATCTCAGAACATCTCTCTGCTCAGAGGGCAATTGATAGAACAGAGATCGCATTACCTTATGTCAATAGGTTGTGTAGTTGAAATTACAAAAAGCTTCACCTAAACCAGACACTATTTTTCTGGATACAATCCTTTTCCAAGACCAAACTGGGTTTCTATTTTAACTTCTGCTAACATTCCTGCAGAACAACATAGTCAGAAGCCTCTGAAGCCTCTGTCTCTGGTGGCAGTAGTGCTCGGTGTTTAGTTCTCCCTCCTTGGTTGCCCTTCCTTGTGCTCAAGGAGCTCTTCTTTTCAACACTTTTATTCCCTGGACAAGAACACCCAACATTCAGTGCGCAAGGATCAGCACGAAAAATGGATACATTCCCTTATTAGCCTGGTTTAAGTAGCTTACCTGGTATTCCTGAACCAGTCATGGGAAGTTGCACAAGACAGAGTCTTTCATCTTCAAAACAATGAATGAACACCAGAATACACAAGCTGTATTACCTTGGGTAGTTAGTTTTTAGGTGGCATCCTGCCAGCCACTTTAGTTTGTTACTGACTGAGATACAACTAATAGACCGATGAGGGAGAAACAAAAAAGAAAATAGCCCCTCAGGAAAATTTAAGTTACATTTTTAAAAAGTGCTTAGCAGAGAATCTTTCTACATTTTATTAGTATGCAATAATTTTCTCCAGAGCATACACACAACTTTTATATTTCTAAATCTCTTGATAATATTCCACTGCATGTAATTCTTTCTATTTTTCTACACAATTTCCTGAATAAATCGCCGGAGAATATATGCCATGTGATCCTATTCTATCATCATAGTTACAGCACAAAAAAATCACTTCAAATAACTTGTTCAGGATATCTAGAAAGGCTTCGTTTTTCTGGACTCACCTAGAAGTCTGTTCCACATGTGACCCTTCTGTTTTAGTGTTTCACTCTTGTCTTTCATCTGGGACATGGGACTTACTAGCACAGCTGTCCAAGAATAGTGCCACTCTGTATGTAGGTGAAATATGGTCATAAATGGAAGTGAGCTGACCCATTAACGGCCTTAATGCTCAAGACCAGGGTTTGACCTTACAGTAGAATAAAAATGGGAGTCAGGGAAAGCTGACAGCATGGAGTGATGCTCCTGCAGCATGCTAAAGGTGCTTGTGGGTAGGTTCTGCCCAAACTTGAGTCCAACAACTGCATTGACCCCGATACAAATAAACTGTCCTGTTCTAACCAGAGATGATGACTAGACAACTCACAGTAGCTAGATACTTGCAATTGCCCCCCAAACTGGAGCTGAATTGCACTCTTGTTTGTCACTCATTCTGCATGGTAAGATAGGAAAACAGAGAGGAATTTATTCTTGTTGACTAGTTTTTGGTCCATTTCTAAAACTATTTCTTTACATTTTATTTTCATCATAATAATTATTAACATACTTTTTTTTTTTTTTACATAATTATTAATCTGCAGAATAAATGTCCATTAAATGTTTTAAAGTAGTATTGTTTGCTATCTTTAATAGTCTTCCTTGAATTTGGCTTATTTATCATCATCATCTGTGTGTCTTGAGTCTCAGTTTGCGAAAGTGGTTTCCATATATTTATATTTCAGTGCAGAGAACGTGTGTCATTTTTGTTGCCAAAAGAATTTACTGAACTTTATATCTCCGTGCCACTAATACTACAGAAATCTGGCTTTTTTCAAAAGCGAGGTGTCACACATCTGGCTGCTATTCACAATAATCGTGGTATCAGCAGCTCATTCCCTCAGTCAGTAATATCTTTTGGATTATAACCTAATAAAACTACTGTAAGTTCAGCAGAGGACTTGGACTAGCCTGACATTTGTAGCTAGAATTTCCTTGGAAAATCTGTCTCATTTTGAGCATACTCTGGTATGGACCTTTTTAATTTCATTCATAAGTGCCTCATAATTTCAGCCTCAGTTATGAAAGAATGCAGGAAGGCATTTTCTAGACCACTTACCTATGTTTCTGTACCACATGTGCCTAGAGTTACTTCTTTTACATGTTGTTGGTATAAATTCTGAAATACCACGTTGTTTTGTGATTGCGCAGCTGAAAAGTGATACTATTTTTGCAGATTCAGACCCTGTGGATTGCACTACTGAAACTCATTCCCTCTCTCTTGTCATCCTCTTTTTGACAGTTCTTGCCAGTATTTAGTTAAATACAGCTCTGCCCCGAGAAGTCTAGTTCAAACAAAAACATTAAAAAACCCAAGACTAAACAAAGAAACAAAAAAACATGGCAGAAGTAAGCAACTAATATGGATTATATAATGAATTTTTCTTTGAGGATGAATTTGTAGTTAGAAAACAAAGCTGCTTGGCACAACAGCCTTGGGGCGGAGATGGTAGAAGACAGGAAAGTGGGAATCCCAAAAAAACATTGAGGAAGAAAATGGGAGCTAGTAAGATATAAGGAGGCAGAATCAGAGCCTTGAAGATCTGGAGGAAGAGGTTGGCCCCATGGGGAAGGGGAGAATAGGCTCTTGGAGGAATAAAAGAGAAGCTAAATGCACTTGATCTTAGCGCAAGCAATCAGTCTTCCTTGCCCAGAAGTGGAAGAAATCCACCATGCTGCAAATGTTTGTTCTTTGGCAACTCTATGTGGGAGCCTGGGTAATGAGGAAATTGTCCCTACCCAGAGATTCATCCAGTCCAAATAACCTCTCACTGTTACATGCATAAAAAAGAGGGAAAGAAGGAATCAGCTCTCATAGTTCAAGCTACAGAGATACAGTCAGAAAAAGCTCTGCTTAGGCTTTATGGCAGAAATCCATGCAAAAAATCTCCCCAAACCAAGACAAACTTTCTGGGAAAAGTCTTGAGATCAGAAGAAGATGCTTAAGAACATGACACATTTTAGGAGAAGGGATACCCTTGCCTGGATGCTGCATCATCTCTATGGACTGCCCACATGTGTTGGTTTCCTTAGTGAAGAATGAAGAGAAGAAAGAAGAGGAAAACAAACAAACAAACAAAAAACCATGGTGCTAAAAACTGTAATGAGATTCAGTTAAATATGTTAAAATAGGTAAAGTCTATAGCTAACAATTTAATTAAGATGCACAAAAAAAACATAGGTAGAGACAGAAGGGGAATTAACAAACTGTGTGTGTTGCATCTCCCGGCTCACTTCACCACGACATCCCTTTCTACCATATCTTATTTATTTTTATATTGAAGACCGTAAGGTATCAGTGCCCAAAATGAAGTCTGTGAAGTACCTTGCACTTTCTGGACCTGCATTTCACCTCGGCCTGCTGCTGTCCAAATGTCGTTCTAGATCATCTGTGCATGGAGGTCTCATTTCACCCTCTCAGACTGATCACAGCTGGAAACTGCCACATTATGGCAACTGGTGACATTCATTAATAGCCAGTTAAAGACAAAGTAGAAAACCCAGCCCTGTCCACGTGTAAATTCTAACTAAGGCATGTATCGTTGATAAACTTTGCTATCGGGACTTTCTGCTATACTTTATTTATATCAACCTAAAGCCTGAAAGAATGTTGCTTTGGCTGCCTTTCAGTACACGAAAGCCGAACATATGCGGATTCACTGAATGGGAAATTAGTCACTCATATTTGCTTCAGAGAATCCAAACATGTTAAAATCCCTGCAACAGCAACATGCCTCTCCATGAAATGGAGAGAGGATTTCCTGTTTTGATCATTGTCTTTATTCAAATGTCTCTCTAACTACTAAAGCACAGTTCACCTACTGCAGCATGGAGGAGCATTTGGAAGCATAGCCTGTGCAGTCAGAGAGTGTCTGAACAAACTTGGAAGCAGGACAGTATTTACATTTTTGTCAGCTATCTCAAAGTGCTTGCTGCCAGCACAAGTCTTTTTCCAGGCAGCCTTACATGTCACGCATTACCGGAGAAAGCTCACACAACCCCCTGTCCTTTAGCACTGAAAATGGTAGCAAACCTAAAGCTTTTTACTCTTTCTCTCTATCACAGACACACAATGCGCTCTAGATGTAGGGAAACGTGCAGGCCCAGAAGATCAGGTATTACTGCAATTGTACAACCCACTGTGGTGGTGCAACCCAAGCCCTTTCCAAGGGATGGTGTTCCTCACAGTCCCTATGGCATGACACAATCATTGGGACACTGTTGTGGAAAATTTTCCCTTTTCTCCCATCTGGTGAATTTGGCTAAGTGGTAACAAATGACCAAAGTGAGCGCTAAGACCCACAATGGCAAACTGGCACTGGTTGATTGCAGAGCTCTCTTTGGCTCCAAGACTTCTTTAATGATCTCCCTACTCATCACTGGGGCAGACTGGGAAAGGAGTTGTTTTCATCTGGTGTCCCTCTTAGATAAAGAGCCTAGTAGACAAGCTCTTGCGCATCCCTCCTACAAAAGTTGTGCAAATGGCAGCTCCAGACAGACCGAGAAGAAAGTAAGGGGTAAAAGACCTACTAATTTCTACTTATATGTATGCCTTGTAGCCAGCCCAGTTCCTTCAGTAAGGCCAAGATCCCTGTCATCTGGGGCCTACGTTAAGATCGCAGCCTTCCTGAGCATCTCTTCTGATAAAACCAAGGGTGATTTAGGTTTTGGTTAGGATGAGTGATACTATGGTGGCTCATTGTCCATGCAGAGAACTTAGGGCAAGTAGGTTTCTCTCTTAGGCACTTTGTTGAGTGCCATAAATTGTGTGGGATGGATGTGAATGACAGAAATAACTTAAAGATCTCCCCAGTTCCTTTTGTGCCATGTTTCTAGCCAGCAAAGGGAGTAGACCAGCTTACTGGCACGACAGTTTAATTCATTGCACACATCCACCCCTCCTTCAGGCTGTAGCCTAGGAATAGCAGCTAAGCAGACTTGCTCAAGACACAATCACGTCTGCCTCTTTTCTAGACAGCTTCTTACAAAACTAAAGAAAAATCTGATCAGCCTACCCACTTCTTCTGGGGCTTGGTCATGGTCTCAAAACATAGGATTTCTTAGGAAAACTGACAGTAAACAGCATGTAATGAGAATATATCTAACTCTGTAGCACTTGGAGTGTTTTGATTTGTCTCCTTGCTTAGAAGGTTCCCCAGCTCCTCTCACAGCCTTGGGTTCATTCTGTATTCATTCATTATCATATCACTCAGAATTTCAGTTTCCTTGCATTTGTTATTAATTGTATTAATTGTATTCTTCTTCATGATGACACTTAGGTCCTCTAACCATTCTGTTATTTGGGAATAGCTACCAACCACTGACTTTTTTATTGTGGAGGAATTTGTCAATTGAGTAACTAAAATGAGAGTGTTTGTATGGTGGCATAACAAACCGAGCCACTAAGCTATGGTTTTGGATTTTAGACCAATCATTTGAGCTTGTGCTTGGGGCTGTAACAGCAACAAATTCATAACAGCTATTCAGAAACAAGGTTTCACTAGGTCACTGTTAATAACATGAAGTCTACTGTTTTTTGCTTAACTTGGAAACACGCTGAATAAGCTGAAAAGCTAAAGCCCCCAGCTAAGATTCTGAAGCTCCCAAAGCAGCAAACATTTAAGCACCATCTGAACCAAGCAGGTAGGTCCAAAAAACTATTCACAGGCAATTCTGTGCTTTGCTGGGCTGGGGAAAGCAGCTGAAGGGGAGCATTTGCTAGCACCTCTAAGGGTTCCTCTAGCTCCTGGGAGACGGGCAAATTAAAACATACAAAACTGGGGGGGAAGATGCACAAAACAAGTGCAAGCACTTTACTTGCCCTTGACTCTGTCAATTTCAATGAATTTGTGGCATATTTTTCCTTGTTTTCAAGTTGTTTTTCTCTCACTTCAGGGCAGGTGGGAGTAGAAAATGGGGAACTTGTTACACGGAGAAAGACAAGCAAAAAGCTGACAAACGTGCAAAGTAATTCAACTGAAGAAAAGCAAAAGAATATGTTTGTCTAATTTCTTTAAAGTATGATTAATAAACTGAGGTGCCCCCATGCTTCACAACAGCAGTGATAACAGCGTAGTTTCTACCTTGAAGAAAAAATATCTAAACAACAACAACAAAATAAAATCTGGCTACAGCTTTCTATCAATCACATCTTTTCTTGTTATATATAACTTGCCAACTTAAATTTCACATGCAAATGACTTTTCTGGGGTACCCAAGGGAACATTAATAACATTTTCAAAGCATTCACCTGAAGGTTCCCAAGATTATTCAGCTATCTATTAGACTCTGAATTGACTAAATATAGCCCCAGGGGGCCTTTCGTTCAGATCCAGAGCTGGAAGAGGAATTTCTATTTCAGCAGCAGCCAGTGGATCCAACCTCTTGCTGCAGTTCTGCATCTGAATGTGTTTTAAGATCTTGGTCTTTTCCTCATGAGGAAAAAGTAAGTGAGGGAGAGGGGCACTGCACAATCTGAAGCAGAGCAAACAGAACACACATCTGTAGTGGGTTTACGTGGCAAGGCTTTGGTAGCAGGGGGCCATAGGGGTGGTTTCTGTGAGAAAGATCTAGAAGCCGCCCCATGTTTGGGAAGGGCCCCATTGTTTTCCAGATCTGAGCCAATAAGCGATGTTGTTTTGCGCCTCTGTGAGAGCATATTTAAGACAGGGAAAAAACTGCTGCGCCACACAGCAGCCGGGAGAGTCAAGGGAGTGAGAAACAGCCTTGCAGGTGCCAAGGTCAGTGTAGAAGGAGGGGGAGAGGTGCTCCAGGCGCCGGAGCAGAAGTCCCCTGTGGCCTGTGGTGAGGACCATGGTGAAGCAGGATGTCCCCCTGCAGCCCATGGAGTACCACGGTGGAGCAGGGTTTCACGTTGCAGCCCGTGGAGGAGACCACGGTGGAGCAGGTGGCCCTGCACCGATGGAGGCTGCCGCCTGTGGAAGACCCCTGCCGGAGCAGATTCCGGGCCGGACCTGTAGCCCGTGGAGAGGAGACCACGCAGGAGCAGGTGATCTGGCAGGAGCTGCTGCCCGTAGGGGAGCCAGGCTGGAGCAGTTTTCTCCTGAGGGATGGACCCCGTGGTACGGACCCATATCTGGAGCAGTTCTGGAAGAGCTGCTGCCTGTGGGAAGCCCACGCCGGATCAGTTCGTCAAGGACTGCATCCCGTGGGTGGGACCCCACAGCACAGGGGACGAGAGTGACCGAGAAGGAGCGGCAGAGAAGAAGTGCTGTAGACTGACCATAACCCCCATTCCCCCGTTCCCCTGCGCCGCTCGGGGGGAGGAGGTGGAAGAGGGTGGATGGGGGGGAGGTGCTTTTGGTTTCTTTCCTTTGTTTCTCACTTCTCTAGCTTGTTAGTAATGAGCAATAAATCTTACTATCTGTCTTCTTATGCTGAGTCTGGTTTGCCCGTTACACTAATTATTGCGTGATTTTCTCGTCCTTATCTCAATCCTTGAGCCCCTTTCACATATTTTCTCCCCATTCCTCTTTGAGGAGGGGGAGTGAGAGAGCGGCTGTGGTGGAGCTCGGCTGCCCACTCGAGCGGAACCACGACAACATCTTATTAGAGCTTTTTGAGCATTTTTGGCACAAGGGAACTCAAGAGGTGCTGGTGAGAGATCATTGTCCTCCTGGAACAGTGGGATGCTCTTTGCAGGCAGTCAAGGCTGCCCTCACTGCTCCTGTGCCTGCTTCACATAGCCAGAAGGTACTGGCTGGTAGAGCTGGCCTTAATTCTACAGTACATGTATAGCAATATTGAGAGTTTGCAATTTTCTCAGTTTTTCCTCTGTAGATAACATAGGTTTTATTTTTTAATTATTTATATGTTTATTTTTCTCTACATTTGCAAAAGGAGGGGTAGGACCTACCTCAAATAGCCCTTCTTCTAAGTCCAGCCTCAAAACTTCTGTCTGCCTGCTCAGGGTGGGCTTTTCATTCGTTGCCTTATCTAAGGAAAATATGTAATTGCTTTAGTCAGCTGCTATCAATTGGGTAAATGAGGCAAAGAGTCATTTGATTATAAATATCTGGTGAACTAGAGGAATTTTTCATTTTATTTTATTTTTTTAATGTCTAGTCCATCTTCCAGTCACCTTTCCTAAGGTCATTTGCAGGTGTTCTGCAGGAACTCACAAAACCTTTCTTTGGCTGGCATATTTCATCAACATCTGTAGTGAATAGCCAGCAAAACCAGGGTGAAGAGTCGTTTAGACATTGATCAATAGGTTCAGTGATACATTTAAAGCCAAGCACAAGTTTAAGTGATTTACCACACCAGGCCTTCAAATCTTTGCCAAATGTCATCCAGAAAATTGATGGTAGCACCTGTAGATCCTATAGCTTTGCCAGGCTCAGGCTTTAATTATTATAGGAAACTACTGTTTAATTTAGTATGAAATTCAGATAAATCAGGAAGAAAATGAGCTGGTTTTGTGGCAGACTGCTACACAAGGAAAGCTTCTGGGACAACATTACAGGATGACACTCAGTCTCGCTCACTCCTATGAAGGAAGGATCCTATAGACTGAGTGTGTTTGAGGGGATTCTGTGAAGCAGGGGGGATGGATGTCTTCTGGGTAAATCCTCTATTGTCAAGCTGTACAATTTTTAAATTAACAGGTGAATTTTGCCTGGTTTTCTAAAAGGTGATGAATAGTAACATATCTCTTGATTCTGTTGCCTGCCCCTAATGAATGTAGTAGCAAATGTAGCAAATCCCTTTTAGACATGGTACAGCCTGTTTTAAAATCAATATTTAGTTCAATTAAAGTCTATGTTTAATGCAAGATAGTTCTACGGTAGTTTGGTAGGAAAAAAAAAAAACACACGTAAGTGGTAATGAGAAGGGCCAATGAAGCAAATGTTCTTGGCAAGTTTTGTTGTCTGTGGCAGCCAAGGCTCTGCCCTACAAAGTGCAATGCCCACCTCCCAGTCACTGCGTGAGCACCCCTAAAAACAACAGCTTCTCCATCAAATTCAAGAGCTGCAGTGTTGTGCCTTTTTATCTCATTATGTTATGAACCACACTAAACCAGACCAAGGTGGTTTCTGGTGCTCCACGGCATCTGTGGTGTGTGCCAGGCACCCTCTGATGTCACCAAATTGTAGGTGCAGAACTTCCCCAGGTATCTGAGATGTTCATACAAGGGTGGTGTATGTGCCAAGGCATGAGACCAAGCCCTTCTGAACTGGCAGCTGGAGACGATGGCCCTGAGCAGTCAGCACCTATGAGTAACTGCCTGAACAAATCCCTTCCTCTCTGGGTTTGTTTTCTCAGGCAGAACTCTCCTTTAAACAAAAGATGTTTGAAAAAGTGTCTGATTCTTCTCTCCCCCTCCAGTTTTACACCACTGTGACTCCTTGGATGTGCCATCCCTTGCTGAGGAGAAGAGCATGGTGTCATCCCTCACCCATTACCCGTGGCTCGAGGAGCTCAGAGCCCAGCATCTGGTCAGAGTGTTGCAGGAGTCAGCTCCAGATGGGTTTGTGTAGCCTATTACATGGTCTACAATCTTTTTTTATTTCTCTCTCTCTGTGCTTGAAAAGTGAGCAATATTCTTGGCTTTTTTTGCCCAGTTTCACAGCCATATGTTCATCCAGTGTTTTCACCCTGGCTTGTGTGATTACAAAGGAAATAGTGCAGTAGCCCCTCAAATTGAGGGGAAAAAAGCAAATCAAAACACACATCAGTCTCTTTAGCCAGAGTGCCAACTACCACAGAGCTGAGGAAAATGCAGCGCACATGATTTTGCTGCATGTGAAAATGAAGGGAAAGGAAATGAAAAAATATACCACCATGTCATTTAAAAATGTGTACCTACAGAGTTGAAGCAACCACGAGTGATGCTGTGCAGATGGTTTTTCTCTTGCCAGGGAGAAGTGTAGTGGGGCCAGAGTCTTTTAATCTGTCATATATATAACCTAAGATTTACAGTTGGAATCAGACTTGAAA
Organism: Anas platyrhynchos; assembly: GCF_047663525.1. NCBI lineage: Eukaryota > Metazoa > Chordata > Aves > Anseriformes > Anatidae > Anas > Anas platyrhynchos. Next base: position 54,077,840 of record NC_092588.1, on the reverse strand, counting down.
ATGTAAATGGATTTTCAATTGCAGAGTCTGCTCCATCATAATGGCTTTCATTCAGAGCATTGTCTGGATAGAACAACAGCTGTTCTGCCTGTGTGTTTGTTTTTTTTTTTTTCTTTTCTTGTTTTATTTTATTTTTAGACTTCTCATATGTAAAATGCCAGGAGATAAATGCAAACTGGGAAATCTCGTGGTGATGTCTGCAAAATAAATAAAGCGCTCCCAGTGATACTTGAGTGGAACAATGTTTAAAATGTTTTCTCCCTGATTTAACATTGCGCAACACACAGAAAGAAAGAGTTGATTTCAGCTGGTCAACAGCTCTGATCAGGACTTTTGACCAACTTTCCACTCCTAACATGGCTAAGCTAGATAAAATGCAATACACAGGTCTTAGCTGCATTTGGCATTAGCTTTTTGCTTGATATCACCAGCTGGTGACTGCTGAGACTCGCCTGAGGTCTCCAAGTTTTGCTCCTTGAAATTAGAAAGTGGGAAAAGCTGGTGGTCGCTCATTTAAAAATGACACACTTAAAATCCTTACCCAAGAAAAGCTTTCGGATATTTCAAGTTGAACTGTCCCTGCTTTTCCATTCAACAATCATCTATCTGTTTTTCAAAGCCAAATTACCTTCTTTATGTTTCAGTAATTCCCCTTTTTCAACATCTGTGCATTTATACTGCTGTTTATTACCATTATTAAAGACGCATGTTTGACTGTTCATTAAGTGCACCTGTTCAAATGCAGATACCAATGAGAGTTTGGTACTAAAATAGGAGTTATGGGTCCAAATACCATTGTGGACCTATTTCCCACTGCACACATTGTTTTGTTGCTTGGAGACCTGCTGTATATTCTTGCTTTAATCTTTCTTCCAAAGCCTAGCTCTGTACTTCTAATACAGCTGGAAAACTAGAAAATAGTCTGTGTTTCAAAACTTGTGTAGGAGGAAAAAGGACGCGTAGGAAAAAACCAACCAACCACCAAAACAAAAGTCCCAACCCAGCTTCTTGGGGACTTGGAGCCAACAGGAATTTTTGTTTGTGCTGGGAAAGTAGTGCATGACTTCGGGCACCAACTGAATGACATGCTTCTCTTGCAAGGCAAGGGTGTTTTCTTTTCCCAGCCGAGAATGGGAATTATGAGAACCATGACAATGCCCAGTTATATTGTTTCTGAGAAGAGAGCTCCTCTGTGGTTGATCTTACTAGAAACCACTATGAGAACATTTGGGTTTGTTTTACGCCTCAGTCATTCTCCAGCTATTTCTCTTTTCTGTCTCTTTCTGTTTTCCTCTGTTCTGTTTCTTTCTTTAACTCTTCTCTCTTTAACATTTTTCCCTCATCTCTGGCAGTTTTATTTTTGCAATAAGGCTGTACCTGGAGTTAAGTTTGCTTCCATGAGCAGACAGTACTAAGCTGTCTGCTGTTCAGATGTTCCCTGCTGTTCGTGCTGTTCTCACAGGCATTAATCCAGGAACGTTATTTGCTTGCTGCAGTGGGACACTGCAATGCCAAAGATGTTTTGTCCAATTTCCACCTCCAGGCTTTTATTCTGACACGAAAAAAAAAAAAAAAAAAAAGGACAGAAATACATTGTTACTATTCAGAACAATAATTCATCATCTGTTTTATATGAATGTGGGTAATAGAGCTGGAATTAAGGAAATGTCATCTGCAATATGCCCAGACTTCTGAATGAGAGGGATTCCCGAACAAACTTCTTCCAAAGTCGCATTTCAGATGTGCAGCTTCCACCAGTAGGACCTCTGGCAAGGCTGGCAAGAGCATGACTGCAAACGCAGGGCGTTTGGAAGCAACTCTCGCTGCCTGGAACCATGCAGATGTCTGAGCCTCGGATTTGTGCCTCGGCAAGACAGATAGATCAGAGAAGCTAACCAGGAGAATCCTGTTAAACTCTGAACTGGAGATTTTAATCCCTTTAACATCAAGGGCCAAAGTATGACCTAAACCTGAATTCTGCTCTGGTGTATAACCAGAGTAAGTGCTCTGAAGCTCAGACTGACAAATTTTTCAAACGCTTTATAAAATGTCATTATCTTGTTAAAAAAAACAAAACAAAACAAAACAAAACAAAACATGGGTACTTCTAACCTACTCCAATTCATCAGGAGACCATCCCCTGCTCCCATTTTGCTGCTCTCTATCCTCTAGCATTACCAACAAGACAAGAGCACGAAAACTTCCACCACTCAGCGAGAAGCGTGACATGTCCTCAGATAATCCCTCTTGGGGCTGGGTGGTAGAATCAGCTCCAGGTTCTGTCATCAGGGCTCCCGGGTTGGTCAGGAGGACGTGTTCATTCCCAACCACCCCTTGCTGCGTCCCAAGATAAATGGCTCCAGACTGACCACTACAATTGCATGGTAGTCCCAGGAGAGAAGCTATTTAAGCTAAAGGACAACGCTGGAACAAGAACAAATGTGTCTAAACTGGACATAATTGCATTCACGCTGGTTATTAAAAGAAGGTTCCTAATCAAGTTTTTGAAGAGCAGCCAAAAGTATTAGAGGGGCAAAGTAAAAACCTCACCCCCCAATTATTTTTAAAATAGGACTTGTCACATTTTCTGGATGAGTTATTGATGTTGGTCTGCAGAGGAGTCAGTAGTCTCAGCAGTCCCTTGACCTGCTTTCCTGTGATCAAGGGGTCTCTTGGTAATTTAGAGCCATCTTATCCCTGCAAGGCATTGCTCTCTGCTGGGCTGATGCTGCTCTGCTGGGATCGCACTGAGGTCTGCTCTCCAAAACAAGAGCAGAAACGACAGCCTCCCATATGCATGGTGATGTGGGAGCGATGCCTCTTTGACTAATTTAGCATTGAACCCCTTCCTCTCAAATTGAGGTATGTGAAAATTAATGTGCTCTATGCCCATATTGGTTTCATTGGAGAAATTGCCTTTAGAAATCACCTCCCCAGCATACGGAAACAGACTCCCCAAACCAAGATATCAAAATGAATCGACTGCTTGAAAATCTTCTTCCCTTGGTCACAGAACAAGGGTGGCAATACTTACATGCCTCTGGGAAGCCCTTTGGATAAGAAAATCCTATCCACATGCAAAATATTCTCCAGAAAGAGCATTATTTGCCTAGTGATTCATCCTTATTGTTCTGATATTAAAAAAGAAAAAAAAGTCTTGACACAAATTTTGGAGCACTACACAGAGTTTATTTTGAAAAAGAAATCAAAGAATGTTTTTTTTTTCATCTCTGAGCCAGATGGAAAGAACAAACAAATGTATTCCATCCTAAGAAAGGAAACACATGAGAACTTTCAAAAAAATTTAGCCAAGTATTTTATTTATTTATTTATTTATTTATTAAACAACATGGAAAAAAAGGAGGTGGAGATGATAAATGAACAAATAGACTCTGGCTTTAGGAAGGCCTAGTTTCTAGGGAACAAGGGTCCTGTCCATCAGGCACAACACTTTTTGGCCTGTAAACACCCAAATGACCTTTGAGTGAACATTGGGTACACACCAGGAGCTGTATGGCTGCCTCCTTGTCTCACTCCTAGCTGGGCCATGGGTGAAGCGAGTTGTCCCACTGTTATTCTCTTTCTGTGAAGGCTCAGCAGTGACCCCACCATGGTTTTCCAGTACTCAAAGAGTGGCTAGAAAGGGGATGGAGGCCCTTTCCTCTCAAGGAGCCACATGAAGAGTACAAGTTGGGGAGGTTTCTTGATATAAAAAAGATTTTTTTCCCAGAGAGAACAATCAATCACTGGAACAACCTCTCCAGGGATGTGGTAGAGTCCCCATCACTGGAGGTTTTCAAGATGTGGTTGGACAGGTCCCTTCCAGCCTGGGCTGTTGTATGTCCCGGCCTTGAGGCAGTGCCAGGTGAAGGTGGCTGTGTCCCACTGCTGCTCCTTACCAGCAGATTAGGAGTGAGCTTGGATGCTGACACATCCTGCTCCTGGTGCAGCCTGGTGTCCACAGAGGAGCAAACATCCCCAGGTGCACGGAGACCTCAGCAGAATGGGGGTGGGAAGAAAAGCAAAGAAAATCTGGAGGCTGGGGCTGGTGACATTTTGTTCCCTTTGGATCCTGCATCTGCCTGAGATGCTGTGCTTCTAACCAAGGAAGCTGCTCTGGGGAAAAGTGGTTTTGTTTTCTCACAAGAGGATCAGCTCAGCCTCCTCAGCAGCCTTTCCCCTACTGGCTGCGTAGCTGTTTCCTTTGACAGCCAGCATCCGCGCTCCAACCAGCTCCACTCCTTGCCAGTGAGCAGAAACCAATTCCTGCTACTTGCTAAAAACAGAGGAGCCATCTGCCAAGAACAGAAAATTAAAAGAGGAGGTCAGCCGCTTGAGAGAGAGGGAAGTAGCTGGATCAGATTAGCTGTTACAAACAGCCTGTTTAAAGCAGACCCGATAATGGCTCATCTACGGTCTGATCCTGCTCGATCAAGGTCAAGGGGCCCTTCTTGTTGCCTTCTTCCATCAGGACAGGGAACTGTCAGGGGGAGCTTAGATGCATTTTGCCTTGTTCAGCTTCAAAACCAAGTCTTTAGCATCTAATGTACTGCAGGAGCAATGCACTAAAAGTGCAACTAAGGGATAGAATAGCCACAGTCATGCTTGGAACCAAGAAGGTGTAAGTGAGAAGAAAGGCTTTAATTCAAATAATGGTCACCAATTTGATTTTTAATGCCTATGAATGCTTCTGGCTGTTTGTAGACACAGCTCTCCATGTGTCTCTTGGTTACAAAAGCACGCGCAGGAGTAAACAACATTCGGTTCTACATTTCCACTCAGTGCTTTCTTTATTGGAACAACTGCAGGTGTTATTTATAGACATCGAAGAGGACGAAAGTTTCGAGATGTGTAAGCTCCAATCAGCTGAAGGTGATTCAAAATAAATTAATGAAATGAGTCAGGAATGGACTTAAGAGATCCAGCACTGGATGTAAATCACAAATGATTTTGCACCCCCTCTGCCTTCCTCTCCCTTTCCTGCAACACTCAGAGTGCTTGCCAGGGGATATGAACTTGCATTTAGTTCGATGTAAAATGAGAAAAAGAACGATGGAAATGTGTACTCAGTATGCCAAGTTACAGTACTCGCGCCTAAGAAGGAAAGCCAAAACTCTAGCTGGGACAAAATGATTTCCTATCACTTAAAACTTTCCATACAACCTGCGCTATCACTCAGACCATACAGAAAGCAGATTTAACAGGGATGTTTTCCAGACCCCATGTGGCAGCTCTGACTTCCATGACAATTTCTTGGCCCTTTCTAGTGTCCTGCTTGCATCCTTGCCAATCTCTTCTGTCTGTGACAGGTTCTTGAGCTGCCTTAACGCTCTCCCAGTTCTCCCAGTGATTTCAGCCTTCATTGCCATTTGACACCTCCATTTCCCCCTTGCAGGATCACCGGGTCAGAAGGATGGTCTGTCTCAGCCCTCCTGGCTGCTCAAGCCAGATTTTAAGGATGACTGAATACACTAGGCATGCAAATGTGGCATCCATCTCCAGCCAGTTTTGACTAACAGCTACAGTCTTTGCTTCAAATACACAGAGAGTTTATAGCAGGCACATTTTGTTTCTCAGTTAGAGGTGGGTAATTAGAGCATTATTACAGATAATTACAACCCAGCATTGAAATTCACTTTGAAGTAAGTATTCAATTTATAAACATGTTGCATCTTTAAATTGTCCTAGTTCAATGGGTACTTCCATGCTAAGACCACCCAACTGCGGTGATTTAGCTTAGCTGCTGTGCTAGATTTCAACTAGCTAAGCAGCTCTGGCTGATGAACAGCCATTCCTGTAACCTTACAGTGTTGATCGTCACTGCATGGAAAACCTCTTTAGAGGGAGTGGAGGGCACAAGGTGACTCTTGGATTACCCTACCTTGAAATGTACCATCACCCCTATTGCTCAAGGAAGAGAAGGATGGTATCAGGGCGAGAAAACAGCGTATCTGGGACTTACACAGAGGTTTGTTGTGAACTTCTTGGGTGGATATAGGTTCATCACATCAGCAAAAAGCATAAAGAGCTTCTAATCTAATGTGGTAGATGCTCAGATGGGCTTATTTTACCTAAATACACTGACATCCATAATGAAGATGGAGGTGCTCCTCTAATCCAGTGTTGCTCTGGAAAGCTTCATTCCCCATGGTTTGTGAAGCTATCTGAGCATGCAAAGCAATAGTTTTGTACCTTGTTATCCAAAAATAGCAGCTTAACATAATCTCCATAGACAATGTACAATATATAGGTAAACACTACAGCATGCATCTACACACAGCTCCTAGGGCCAACATGACAGGGCGTTTGGCATGAAATGTGATGAGAAAGCCAACAGAAAAGCCTCAGGAAAAGCAGTGCATCTCAGGAAAGGCTTTGCCTCCAAGATGGAGACACATGGGCTGTGTAGCTGCAATACACAGACCTTTTGCTTTTAATTAAATATGTGCAATTTTCGTTTTTTTCCTGTCTCACATCTAGTATATGCCACAGGACGGATTCCCAAATGTAATATTTTGTGCATTTTCTTTAAGTAAATTGTACTTTAAAAGTCATTCTCTCCCCACCCTCACCCAAAAAATGAACACTGGAGGGAGTGTGGGATTTCAGAAAGCAGCAACCTTTAATTGGATCTTCTTAGGAGCAATATTTGAAAATCTGAAGTACAAAACCTTGTCTCTTTCCAACAGAGCTGGAGTATTTCAACAACCTCATCTGCATTCAGCCAAGGTAAATGGCAGGTCAGGAGGCAAAGGAAAAACAACTCTCCAGCAGAAGAAGCCAAAACAACTTCCCTTGTGGTATAGAGTGTGGCCATATGAAGAGTATAAAAACTGTGAACCAAAACCAGGGTTTCTGCTAATGAACTTCAACAGGTCGCTAATTTGTTTAATTCCTGATAAGCAGCACTGCTGCCTAGACAACGGCTCATGGGACTGTGGAGGAAACTGTCTGGTTGATGATATCATCTCATTTAGCCACACTGCTTTCTGTTTGTAGCATATTTTATTTTCCAGTTTGTTTGGGAGAGAAGTACTGGTCCAAGAAAATAGAGAGATCACTTTACAAAGTATTTTGGAGAAATGCAAGACTTCTCTGAGTATGGCATGTTTTTATTACCAAATTTTGAAATCTGTCTTGAAAAGAAACATATTTGATTTAGTATGTGCAGCTCTTTTGTTTCTGTTTCCATAGAATCTGTCCCCTGGGCTTGACTTACAATGCGGGTAGCACCTATGAGGGCAGGATTCCTCACAAACAGGAAGAAGGAATGAAAACATTTCAACTTCTGTGGCATTTCCTCATGAGTGGAAGAAGGCTGAAAGCTAGGCAGGAAGGCAAGAAAGAAGGAAGGAAAAACTTTTATTAACATGGTCTTTGCGGAGAATCCTGATGGAACACTGGCTGAAATCAGAGCTACAATGAGTATCTAGTCCTTAGTCAACTCAATTGTTACACACGCAGACTAGATTGCATAAAATAAGAAAAACACTACCTAAAATCTGTTTAAAAAGTTATTTATCCAGAACAAGTCATCTGGGAAAGTACAAATATTTCTAACTGGAAAAATATTTCTCTATAGCTGAACTAGGCCTGGTAGCAAACCTTAATGATTTATTAGTACCTTATTTTTTTTTTCTTTGGCCCCTGTGCACTATATTTATTAAAAAAAAAAAAAGTCAGTAAAAAAGAGAACAATTGTAAAAAGCAAATATTTTGTACAAAAATACAAAGTTTTAAAAGCTCTTAAAAGTATATTCCATATTATTGATAAGAGTTGGACTATATATATATATTTATATAAATCTATATATTCGTGTATCTGTATAATTTTCCTACATTTGGGATTTTAGCAAATGAAACACACTGTGTACACAGTTGTTTTATGTTTTTTTCTATAGATGAGTGGCCAACAGTCTTACTCAGATTGACAGAATGTCTTCTTCCAGAAGACAAAAGTTGCTTATGTATGTGGTTACTGGTTGGGAAGAAAATCTATAACAGTATTAGTCCAACAGTATTTCCTGATGCTGTGGGTAGAAAGGCCTCAAACAATTGTAGGATGCTGAAGAAGAGTTGCTGCTGAATTCCTTTATGCATTTAAACCAGTTTTCAGTGCTTGCTTTTGTTTTGTTTTGTTTTGAATTTTTTAGGCAATGTTGCTCTCTCCCAGGATTTTCTTTTTCTTGAAGTAAATTTCCATAATATGTAGGTATCTGTAAAGTCACAGCCTGTTACACTCCAACTATTTGCCCTACAGGACGAGAGAAAAAAGAAAAACAAACAGAAAAAGAAAATCATCACATAAAAGGCTTGTGAAGATTAAACACATTTCCAAAAAGAAAGCTTACTGAGATCAAGGTATGTTAAAAATTTAAGTGGATTCATATGCAGTATATGTAAATCCTGGTGGATAAATATTTGTAAACTATGAAGCTTTGCTAAAATAACAAATGTATGTAGGATGACGAGGGCACATTATGTTGTTACTTACATACAGTCCTTCACTGTAGAACCCTAGAACAGGGTTATACACAGACAAAGCTTGTTCAGCACTTTGTTTTGTTTTGCTTTGCTTTAGGGGGATGTTTTTGTGGATGGGATGTATTTTTGGCAGTAGCTGACATTTCCATCTACCTTCACTGAAATTCAGCCTACACGTTTGCAACCAGAGCAGCCAGGCACTCTTGGCAAAGCAATGCTACACCGGGCTGTATGTAGGTGATAACATCTAAGCAGAGCACCACCATGAACACAGCTACCACCTTGCTCTATGATGGCAGGGCTGTGCTCTAAGAAGCCATGTGAACCACCTGCACTCTGCCGTTTGCAGAAATGCCTGCACACCCAGAAAGAGAACCCCTGTGGAAACCACCTGGGTGACTGCTTGGACATGTTGGCCGTTTATGAGCCCTCCACTTCAATTGCCATTATTTGCAACAGAGCAGTTGCATGGCAAATGGACCCAGCCTCCTTGCACTATAGGACATCTCTTGGCAGCATTGCTAGTGGGAATTTTAAGACCTCCTTAGCAGTCACCAAGTGCCTTGTATGGCACAAACTCTCAAAACAGAGTCTATTTGTTTTTTGAAGGCTGGTTTCTGGGCCACCCTAATGGCCAGCTTTCCCCCCTGCTTAGCCGCTGAGTTTATAAAAACAGCTCCCATTGTGGCCAGGGTCTGGAACACATGTGCCAAATCATGCCTGAAATTTTAGGCACATTTCAAGTCTGCAGGAGATGGCCAAGATATAGAACATGTCATGCCTGCACTCAGTCTGGCGGCTGCTTTTCCAGAGTGTGATCAATCCATCATCCATTTTACACAGAGTATTAGCACTGCCATTGCAACTAGCTTTATGGCTGGATCATGTCCCCACTACCTGTGCAAAATTGACTTGAATTTGGCTGTCAGTAGGGTGAAATAACCAAACCAAGTGCCTGACTTACCTTTGTCCATGTCTTTTTCACAAATGAAATTGTTAACATCTTCACAGTAGAAGTCATTCCAGAGCCCAGCATAGATTAACCCGGCACAATCTTCCCCTGGCCCATGCCCATGGCTCCAGTTATCAGGTTGACCGTTTTTCCAGTTTCTTTCAACAAAAAAAGCAATAGATATTATTGCACAACGCAGCACACATGACAGTTTTTCAACCACAAGAAATTAACAAAAACATCATGAGATCTGTTCCGAACGGGAAATACACATAGAGACAAACAATACATGACTCTCATTGGAAATGGAAAACAGATGTATAACAGAGAAGGGAATCTATTCGGCCTCGGGCTGCCAAAACTCAAAGACCTAAAATTAGACCGATGAACTTTATTTTAGTTTCTGAATGTACATGCACATACAGTGGGAGTGTGCTCTGTGCTCCGTGTGCATCGTTCCAAACCTGCAAAGTCTGTGCACTTCATTCCTGCCAGCAGACGGTACTGCGACGAGCCGGCAGCTTGCTAGCACTGCAAACCATGGCAGCACGGTGCCTTCTTCAATGTCTACACTGAGACGGGCCTCTCAGAAGGCACAGCTAGGATTTATTTGTTTTACAGATTGGTGTTTCAACAGGAAGTGAACTTTTGAGCCTATAAAGAATGTACAAAATATGTATCTACATGTCTTTCGAGATTATTAGCCTTGATGGTGAAACTTAACTCAGCATGTAAAGAGCTTACAGCAAGTGTTTCCTCATCCTGTTTTTGTTTGACACGTGAGAAACACTTCCAGCCTTGGGACTTAAAAGCTCCATTTTCCTGAAGGAACAGGTTATTGACTGGAGCTTGTGATTGCTGGCTGATATGGTCCATGCTCAGCTAGAAAACACGCCTGCCTGACACACAGCGTCTTACCAGGCACCTGGGAGGACACATGGCTTTCCAGAAATAATGAAATACTTTGAAAATCAGTAACTGACAGCTCTGAGTTTATTACAGGGCACCTAAAACCATGGGGTGGTGGAAATCTGTTGAAAGCAGTGGCTGAAGTGGAAATTGGGCACAGTGCTGCCATAAAGAGGAAGAAAAATGAAAACAGGGAGGGAGAAAAAGGGAAAAATATTATGTCTCACTTGAAATGCATCTGACTTTTTCCATGTTTCTCATCAAAATGAACACCAATGAAATCACAGCTAATCATTTCGTAACATCTGACTGACTGAGCCTGTTTTTCTGCTGCACAGCATGCTCAGATCTGTAAACTCTTCAGTCCACTCCTCGGTATTAAAAATTTGGGTGGTTGCAATCTGTTCCATTTAGGACAAATTAGGTGTAGCCCTAGGATTCCTGGAGAGCTGCCAATTCAGTTCTCAGCTGGCCAAAGCTTAGACACCCTAATTTCATGCATTTTCCTTATGTTTAATGCTTTCCACTTGGATTTGGGCTTTATCTGAAAGCTGGTCATTTTTTATCAGAACGAGCACTCTATTTATAGCCAGTTATAATGCAAATAAGGAAAAATCAAACCAAGACAGAAAAAAGTCTGTGCTTTCCATCTCAACTTTGTAATAAAAGTCAGGAGCAAATGTTTTGGCAAGAAACACTGTGTGTGTAGTTATGTGATTCTTTCATTCAGTGTTCAGTTTTCCTCCTGGCAAGGAAATAAAGCTGTGTGCATGAAGAAGGCAGAGAGAAAAAAAACAGTTCAGCAGCACCCTCAGTGAAGAATTATTTCATTGGCATCTACAAAACTCTGGATCCGTTGGATAATTTCTAGATGCTGTTTTCAGAAGTGTCAGCAAGAGTGGTAGCATCTGCAGAAAATAAACACTATTGTTTTTATTTACGTACGTGTAATCTGGTAAGGATCCGTCCACCCATCTCCATTCATTTTCCTTCTCTGAATCTGTAAGTCCAATCCAGAAGCTGCCTTTCCCTGCAATCTGCCTTTTTATCCATTGCTGTGGAAGGAAGATCTTAGTCCATAACATGCAAACACAACAGTCTTTGGAGCTAATAAGATACTCTGACTTCATGAGCATCTTTGCTGTCAGAGAAGGAATGGCCAGAGGAATTTTTATAAGCTGAAGATAAGTTTTAGGAGTTTGCCTTGTGACCCCCTGCCTAGAATCCATACTGCTACCTGCAGGTGCGGTAGAGAGGACTAGTCATCAAAATTAGATTGACATAAAGTCACAGCCAACTTCTTATAGCTATAAATTGAAAAAACAAAACAAACAAAAACACCAAAAAACCCAGACAGTAAGCAATTGTATCTTGACATTCCCACTGCCACATAGCCACTGAATAATTATGTTGAACAGTACTAAAAGTACAGCTAGATTTATATAGTTATGTTAAAAACACTTATGTCACAGAAGTCTTAGGCTGCATATATTTAAAGGAAATTTAAAAATAAATTATTTTCAACACTGCAGACCTTGCCCCCCAATTTTGGATAATATGCAAGCCAAACTGGACTGCATCTCCAAAGGTTCAAAACTCCAATTCTCGCCAGCCTTTCTATGTGCTCTGTGCCCACAACCATCAGGGTGAGTTGCTCTGCTCATGCTGTCCTGCACATGGAATAACTGCTGAGCAGGCAGAAGGTGGACAAAAAGCTAACTGGAGTCAACCACCACGTCTCCTTCACTATATGAATTCATGACGCTTTCAGCTTCCCACTTGCCCTGTGGCTTCCACCTGCTAAATTTCAGACTCTCCTCGAGAAACAAAAACAAAACCTAGTTACCTGTTCTTCTTTATTGTTTATAATAACCAAGTGTGATGCCCTCTCTTCACAGAATAACTTTGCCTCTTCGAAGATTTCTCTTTCATTTGAAATGTAGTAGCACTTTTCTGTGTAGTTCTTCCAATGAGGAGAACAACCTACGATGTGATTTTTTCTGCGTTAAACCAGTTACTGAAATCAATGAGCCAGTGGTAATTTTCTGCATTTGGCTGATAATAAATGGAGGATCCCACACCCATCTACAATGTGCTGCCATATAAAATACTTAGATATCATTTGAGAATTTATTTACCAAGGTCCTGACACTGTGAAATCAAGGTTAAACTGTGTGGCCAAGGCAATTATTTATTACTCACACAACTGATTTTTCTTTAGCTGTAAATATTAACTTAGATTCAGATCACGCCTATGAAGATCAACAAGCATAGCTTCATTTGACAGGGCTCCTTATGATGAATCTCAAAGATTAAGTCTAATGTAGCAGAGGTTATTTGAACCACTAACTCTGGTGTCCACCCTCTGCTAAATATATTTGGATCTCAGTAAAATATGCATGCAGTGTTTCGATAGCTTACCATTAGCCTCAGGCACCGACGTAGGTTCACTCTGTAGTGCCATTGGCATCCCGGGACCTGGTGGCCCTGGTGGGCCAGGTGGGCCCTTTGGACCAGGCAGCCCAGGGACTCCAGGTAGCCCAGGTAGTCCTCGAGGTCCTGGTACTCCTGGCTCTCCCACAGTTCCTTGGAGGCCTTGAAATCCTGGTGGGCCTTGTGGCCCAGGTGGACCATCTTTGCCTTGTGGTCCTGGTGGTCCTGGGTCCCCGCTTGGTCCAGGCAGACCCGTCTTGCCAGGAGAACCTCTCTGACCTTTGGAGCCCGGTGATCCTCTTGAACCTTTCCCTCCTTTTTCTCCTGGTGGCCCAATTGGCCCGGGTGGACCCTTTTCACCTGCAGGTCCTGGTGGTCCAGGCTCTCCTTTTTCTCCTTTTTGTCCTTTTAGGCCAGCAGGGCCAAGAGGACCTTGTGGGCCTCTGTCACCTTTAGGTCCCCTTGGACCAGGAGGGCCTGAAATAATGTAAGCAGTCAAAGTGGGGATACAAACAGACAACAAAACAAAAACACCATTCGGGGGCCTTGTTTGATATAATACCTCAGACCAGCAACACTGGACATGCAGCACTGTGAAAACTATGCTAACATCTACTTTGAACAGTAGTTGTAAAAATACATCTGCTTCTCAGGCATTATACGCAATTTCTCTTTCCTAAGCCTACATGAAATACAAGATTCAGAAGAAAATCATCTGATGCACCTTGTCCTGTGAACTGGACAGTGCCATGATGCCCCAGGTGACCAGCTGAGGTACCAATCCCTACAACACATGCTCTGTGCTGGTTATTCATGCAGTACTGTGTGTTGATGCTCCCATTCTCCCATTCCTCTACACTCCTTTCTCCTCGTTCTTCTCTTAGACTACAGGACTACAACATCACTCCTGTAACGCCTTCTTTCTTACTCTGTCAATAACGGGTTGTCAAAAAGAGACAAAAAAGGTGGAAAGTGTGCAATAGGACATCTATGGGAAAGGCCAGTACAATTCATTAGTTGTTAGGTTATAACAGGAAACAGAACAATACACATGGTAGGAAATAGTAATATTGTGGCAGATTTTCATTTATAAACAATAATTCTGGATTCTATTCATGGATGAGTAAATACTTTGCATATATATACATATTTTCAACATCATTTAAAAAGATACGAAATTCTTCAACTAGAGTCATTTAGACCTGGTTTAAATGAAAAAGCTTAAGGTTACTGACTTGCAATCTTGGCTCTAATTCAGGCATAGTCTATTTGGAACAACAAATTTTTGTTTATGATTAGAATTTTAAGCCTGGCTGGTTCCCAATAGGTTGGCAATATGAGCAATCTTTTCATTTAGCTGGGAGAAACCTCCTAAACTTGATGCTGTTTCTTTCTGAAGAAAATAAAGTATCCCAGGATTAAAAACTAAGCAAAGTAGGATGTTTTCTGGCAGACTAACAACTGGCTTAAAGTAAAATAGCAACTTGTTTTTCAGTAAGGGTGGACCTTTCTGGGAATAGTCCAATATATATTTTTAAGCCATTTCCTCCTTAGCAGGGATTGGTTTTTTGAGGTTCCACACCTTCACTAGCTTATTTTAGAAACTAAATGAAAAGCAGATCCATGTAGTCAGTCAGAAAAAAATTTTGCTAAGTCAGAACCTTCTTTCATAACATCCCCATTCTAGGCATGTAAAGAAGTCATAGGAAAATTAGTAAGGAAAATTCAGGCTACATATACATTTCCAAAATTTAGTATTAGACAATGGAAAACCCCAGGACTGTGTACCAACATGCACTAACTTCCTCAGAACTACCATATTGCAAATAGGAATTCATCAAAGACTGTTATGGGCATCACTAGAGAACCTGCATACCTTGTAGGATAGTGAAGTTCTTGATGAGCTGGCCGTGTTTGGAATCTACCAGCTTCATTTCTTCCATGATTACTGACAAATTGGCAACTTCAACATCTAACCTTGACCTCATCAAATCCTGTTGCATCTTCAGAGATGCAGAGTCTAAACGAATATTGGCTAGTGTGCTGTTCATAAAAATCAGCTCATCTGAATGTTTACTTAAGGTGTCTGTACAAGTTGTCCTGACCTCATTGAGATTGCTAGTCAGTGTCCGTAGATGGTGAGCAGTGTAGCTGATGTTACTAATGATGTTAACTATGTCAGTCTCAAAGACCTGGAGCCTCTCTTCTAGCTGGTTGAATTTGGCAGCAGTTCTGTTTTCATATTCTTTATGCTGTTCCTGGAGATCCTTCAGATTTTGTTCGTTGGCTTGGGCAATTGTGGTGATGTTCTCCATTTGTCCACTGAAAGAGCTGAGCTGATTGTTCATGTCTTCAAGTGTATCATTGTTAGCTTTTGCCAATGCTGAGTTGTTGGCAGCCAAAGTCTGTAAATTTTGTATTTTTTCCTTAAGCCAGTCATTGTCCTTCCGGGCCTGAAGGACAACCTGCTGTAGATTTTGAAAGTCATTCTTTATTCTTAGAATAGCCAAACTCGTATCTTCCATTGACTTCTGAAGGACACTGATAAGATTTCTTTGCTGTATTTGTGTCAGGTTTAAGTTGTTGAGGTTCATGATGACCACATTATGAGAATGCACTTGGTTTTGCAAATTTGTTTGGATATCGCTTGTGTCTTGTTGAAGATTGTTGATATAGCCAGTATATGCCTGAAGAGTCTTATTGACACTGATGATCATGAAAGAGTTACTATCTAAGGCACTTCTCATTTGGCTCTGTCTATCATCTAGAACATTTCCAGACTCTTGCAGCTTCTCCAGTGTATCTTTGTTTCTGGTAGTTTTCTCTGCAATGTCATGCAGCTGCTGACGAAGAGCCAGAATGTCAGATCTGAAGCTAGACAGTTCAGTGTTAGTATTCATGGCTTTTTGTCCAGCTTGGTCATCTGTTGTACAGGGAGAAAAAAAAAAAAAAAAAAAAATCTTTAGGATGATTTTTTTACAACACAGTATTAAGAATTACAATATATTTTAAGTACAGTAGGGATATCCATTCTGTCAATAGAACTTCTACAATACATTTTCCAGACAAGAAAAAACACTAAACAAAGTTTTGTCATTAGACAGAGTAGAAGTCAAATAGACAAAGACCTTGTATCTTGCTGAGGAGAGCAAAATGGCAATTTGATTGTCATATATGGGAAAACCTACTGTTAGAAACTATGATGAATATATACAGTCAAACAGTGCTTGCATTTTGAATGAAAACTGAATGGTAAACAGAATTCAAAATACTAAAGAGGGATCAGAAGGTTTATATTTTGAAGTTACAGATGGCTTTTGCTGAAACCTCAGAAGTAAATTCAAGCACTTCATATTTTCTTCCTCCTTTTTCTGCCAGGTGAAGTATCTTCATAGTGATTTAGTACATATATATATATATATATATATTTTTTTTTTTAATTTATTTTTTTTTAATTTTGGGTTTAGTTTTAAAATAGTTTTAATACCTATTTTAAAACAGTCTGGCTAGAAACAAAAGCTTTGCCAGCAGGGTACTCCAGACATGACAGGATATGATAGATTTCCTTTTTTTTTTTTTTTTTTTTTTTCTCTCAAACATACCACTATTGCTTCTAATAACATTTCTTTTGCTGTTATTGTTTCCTCATGTTCTGTGTTTCAGGAAGGCAAAACTCTAATCACTGAGGAACATCTCAGCTCTTGCTTGCAGTGCTCTACAGTATTCTTCTGGGAGCTTTTCTGAGTGTGATTAAGCTTTTGAGGTTGCACAGCTCATCATCCAGGACACAGAAACCAAAGAAATAAGCAGTCAACACTCACTTTGAGGGAAGATTCCCTTTCTTGACCTCAATCACTTCCCTCTGCTACACACAGACCATATATTTTTGTCCCATCTAAGTATAGCTATATTTATGAATTACAGTCTGAAGTTTGTCATTTCTGATGTCTCCAAGAGAGGGTAGGATGGTTTTCATAAACTATGAATATGGCTCTGTATGGAGCTTTCTTCTGTGTTTGTGAGAGTCCTGATGGCTAACAGCAAATGGTGACTTGTGAGAGAGACTTCAGTCTGAAGTGTTTATGGAGCCTTTCATGGATGGACATGTTCCCAAGCACAGTTCCTCTCCCTGCCGTTTGTCTCGCTCCAGGATCTTCTCAGCTCTGACTCTATGTTTACCTCTCAGCTGCAGCTCAGATTATATTGTGTTCCTCACACAGATCTGACAACTGCCAGGTCCACATACAGCTAATCCCTGAAGGCCTGTCTCTCATTTACCACATGCTGGTATCCCTCTAACCCTACTACAGTTCTCTTACCTTTATGCCACCCACAAAACTGCCCTGTAACTTTTTTAATTTCCTCAATAGCAAGTCCACTTATTTGGGAACTGACTGTCCTGAACATCTCACTGGCCATCCATCCAGCAGTGTGTAAAAATGTCTGGGATGATCTGAATCAAAGGTGCTCCAAGTTGAGATTAATTTAATCAGAAGAAAAAACACAAAAGGTTGCATGTGCTTTAAGGTGTAACATTTACTTCTAGGTATCAGCAAAACTACATGCCACTGAATTATCCCATGTCTTTGAAGTAAATGCAGTGTGAATACAGCACTTCAGAATACAGGCTTTTTTTTTTTATTTTATTTTTTGAGAAAAAAAGCTGTAAAAAATATAATCAAGCTGCAAGTTAGTCAATTTTAGAAGAGCTACATATCTCAATATATGGTTTATGAAGCTAAACAAAATTTATTTCCATAAGCACACACGTGTGTGCATATCAATATTTATATAAAAACTAGTTTTATAAACTCTATGTACCTATAAGTTGTTAATAAACAGCTCTGCTGCTTTTCCAGACAAGTAAGAAAGGTAGAAATGTAAATATATTGAGTAGAATCCTTACTCATGATCTTTTTCCATCTTCCTGAAATTTGAGAACTGTAATAACACTTGAGAGACATGAACTCATAACAACTTTGTGTTTTGAATTCCCTGAGATGTTTAAGACACACTTTATGGAAGTTATCAACTTGCCTCAGACATAAGATTTTTGAATAGCTGACTATTTGTGCACCCCTTACAATGGCCATGAGTTTTGAATCTTAAGGGCTAAAACAGCATCAAGATAATTAGGTAACATACTCATTTTATGCAGAATGTCTTGTTTTGTGGAACAGCTTCTGTTAGATTTTGCATTTCTAACTCAGAGAAGACTCTCTCCTGAGGACAACTTTTAAGTGTGTGTTTAAGTATAGATGATTTCAGAGTGATTTCAGTGGAAACTGTAAATATTAAAGTATTCTTAAAATGATGTCCTGGATAGAGGTGGTCTTAATTTTATTAAGTGTTTTCCTAAGTACTTGAGAAATTGGAATAGAAGTGCTGTATCTTGTCATAGCCAGAGTTTTTTTCTGACAAATTTCTGGCCACAATCTTCCAGCAGACCACCTCAAAGACAGAATACAAAGGGGCTTTGATAGCATGTAGATTACCTAATTTCTTCAGACCACTCTCCACCTCTGTGAGCTTTTCTGTATATCTTCTGTGGGATGTTTCCAGGCCACCTGTCACATTGTCCATTTTTTCTACAACTAGGGAAAAGAGAACAGTATGTTAAGGAAAGAAGTACAATTATGAAAAAAGTCTAGTAAACTATAAAGCAAGCCAGAAGAACACCACTAACATCAAACACAATAAAAGCCTCAAAATTGATTGCTTGCCGCTACACTTCTGCTGTTCTGTGAAATGCTGAAAGATGAACTCCTGTCTGCTGCTGGAACCCAGCAGTCCTCCAGTTCTTCACTCTGACGACAGTCACCACACATTTGTTTGCTCAGGAGCAATCTTCCTTATGAATGAGAAAATCCCTCATCATGAGTTTTCCTCATGAACCAAGTCTTTTTATGGTATTTCCATGTTCACAAGCACAGTGTTGTGTGGTAAACATAGACTGGTTGCTAAAGGCTTAGACATGCGAGAAGACTTCTGTTTATTTTGCTATGAGCCATCTCTCTATGAAGAGACTTTTTTTTTTTTTTTTTTCCTGAGCCTTTTAATCATTAAGAATTGCCTCCTGGCTAGCAAACTCTGGTCTGAGATAGCAGTTGGAAGACATAATTATTAAATACTGCTGGGACAAACTTTTAAACATCTTGATAATGGTACGGATCACTCAAAATGGTCTTGAAACCATTCTGACTCATTAAGATTGAAATGGTGGCCAGTCAGCAAGTCCAGATTCATGGCTTCCGCCGATGAGCTCTTTATTTTGTAATGTCTGAGTCATTTTCTTGTCACTGAGACAATCTGATGATTTGATGGAATTGATATAGAAATGGGAAAAGAACAACAAATAAAGAGAAAATACAACAAATAAAAATGGAGTGGCTTCTAGTGATGAAAAGTATGTAGTGAAGTGTTTGCAAGGCTAGGAGCTCCCTTCAGCTTCCACACCAAACCTATGCTAACATGCTTTTGCATTCAAACCACAACCAGGGGCAGAAACTTCTCATCCCCTGATTATTTGGTGCTTTGGTTACACTGGGAGCAGAACGAATCTGTACCAAACCTGGGAGAGGCTGCATGCAGTATTGTGCCAGCCCTCCCTTCAGACAGAAGAAGGAAGGTGTCTCCCACATTTTTATTTAGCAAAACCAATTCTGTAGGCCTGTGTGGGGTGGAGGATTCCACTAACTCTTTCTGTTTGTGAGGTAATCTGCAGCCATGAAATAGGATCATTTCAATAGGCTCCTTCTTCATTAACTTTTGCCCTTGTTTTTCTGACTATGGGTACCACAGATACACAGCAGGCTTCTAATGCTTCCCCAAACCAATACGACAAACAGCAGACCAAGATTATCTCTGGTGTAACTCTACCGAGGTAATTGGAGTTGTGATTGAGAAAAAGTCTCAAGATTTTCAGAGTGACCAAACATCCTACAGTGAATTACCTTCGTTCTCCTTTCTGTACTGCTAACAACACCCAGTAAAAGAGCAGCTCTATGTGTGCACTAACATACAGTCAAGGTGAAGATTTCAGTCTTTGAGATGATGGCAGCTGTCCTGCTAATCACCAAGCCATAGTTGGTCCTCTCTTTGTCCTTCCTGACTGTCTTACAGGCTGGAGCTCAGGTAGCTGAGGTCCTCCTCCTACTCCACTGGTGCACATACCATATACAGTGGTCGTGTGGACCATACTTAGTGTTTCTTTCTGGCCAGCTCTAGGCAACTCCTTTTTAAGTCTGTGATGTTCTGCTTTGTTTATAGATAGTCACTGTGAAGGACGTGGCTCACTCTGGGCACTTACAAAGAACCCAATGAAAGCATCTGGATTTAGAAAGCAGTGCCACGCCAAATGTTTTTGCTCAATTTTTGCCTTGACTACTGATGTCAGACTGCCTATGTTAATTAAATTCAGTGTAATACTCACCTGTTTGCTCCAGTTATGCAGTACACTTGGAGATGGCAAATGAATATATGTAACAGCAATGACAGGAAAATGTAGTTACTTCCTTTTGCAGTTCAAGTGAGTGACAGCGTGTATTTCAGATCTAAAGTTTGTAAACCAGAGGCTTTATGCCGTCCTATAACAACAAGAATGTTGTCATGGCTGAATGAAATCTAACACTGGAAACTTACATTAAAGTATTCCCCTGAAGAGCCCAAAGTAAATGAGAGTAGTAGAAATCCTATCAATATGTAGTAGCCTGCACTGGCAGGTGGTGAGAGTGGATGGAATTGCAGATACAACAGCATATGGTATTTGCATTGCCAAAAGAAAAAAAAAGAAAAAAAGCCCACACTAAAAAGACTGAAGGTGTTCTGTAGCATGAATGTTCTTTGTGTAAAGCAGCCCCAAATTTTGTTGAAGCAGCAATTCAATCAGACGCCTTACTGATATTGTTGACAACTGGCTGTAGCATGTGTGGAAGTCTGCGCCTGGACTTTGTCTAAGATCACAAAGGATCACTGTTAAAGGGTTTTTCAGTCCCCAGCACCTTGCAGAAGGTAGGGGCTTTTAATTCTGCTGTGTATCTGGCGACCAGGCAGCAGGAGGGGCTGACATGATGCTTAGCAGGAAGATGTTAGTTTAGAGAGGCTGCAAAGAGAAGGCTGCTCACAAGGTGGTGATTTTTTGTCTACATGACGTGAGGCTGCTGATGTCTTACCCAGATTAACTGATATCGAGTACAGAATTAGCTTTTATCAGGCAAACCATTTCATTTATTTTAATTGTTTCCCCTCAGAGGGCAAGTCTGTATGTATTTGCTTTGCACAGGGGCAGGATCTTAGCTTCCACTGTCAAGCAAATTGTGGTCCTGGGGGTCTTGACCTGTCTCCTGCCCAAACTCTCTCCCCAAGCATAAGCTGTGGCTTATTTACCTTTTTGCATCCCTTCCTGCTACTGCCATGTGGGGAGAATGAGTACAGGCCCATGGTCAAATCTGCTTTTGGTGTTCTTGCATTCAAAAGCAGTAGCATAGACGGGCATCCTATTATCGGTAATGCCTTACCTGCCTGGCATTACCTCCAACCACCAAGCTGACCAGTGACTGAAAGCTACCAGACATTCAAACTGAGAGCATGGTAGCTTCCCTTAATGGAGTGAGTCACAGAAAAACCGTTCACCTTAACCTGACACTGCCTGATGCCAGAAAAATTATAGCTTTGTATTTTCACATTTAATTTAAGAAAGTATGTTAAAAAATTACAGATTCCTTTATTCATGTTTTAAAACAATAATTTAATATTTCTTCCAAAGCAAACGAATAGTAAACTCATTTTTTTATTCCTTCATGACCTGAGTATTTAATTCATGTTTTGGTTTCAGGTTTCTCCAACCTACTATGTAATTTTTACCACCAATTTGGAGGTTTGTTCTATGTTGACTTTGCCTCCCATTGAGTTATTTTTTGTCTGCCATATTTAATCCACTGATTAGTAGTTTTAACATTTTAAATCACAAAGGATATCTAAATACTATGTAGGAAATGAAAGTTTTAAAAGTAGTTTGGGGCTTTATAAACATAAGTGTGGGAGGCAAATTTAATGGAAACTTAGCTAAGAGACTGCAAGAATCCCTGATGCCAGCAGAATTCCTTCTCTCAGTGTAATACTGCAATAAAAAAGACAAGCCAAACTCTGATGCAGAGGGGAGAGTTCAAGAGCTTTATAAAATTTTATTTTGAGTTTTGTTCTTCCTTTAAGGCCTAATTCCTTTCCAACTAAGAAAAATATTGCAGCAATTCCTTTGAATACATACCATCAGCTGGGGCTTTGTCTAACTCATGTTTTCCCTGCAAATTAGCGCTTTAGGCACTGTGGCCACAAAGCTCTTAAACTGCAAGGTACAAAGGATGAAATTAATACCTGACATACATCCGCTTGCTGCTTTGGAGGTTCTGAAGGGATTCTTTGGACCAAAAAGGACTTTTTTTCAATGCATGCCTTTCTCTTGGAATTCAGGTGGAGCAGTTACCAAGGTGTCTTAGGGTCAGTGTAGATGTGCATTATCCATGTTCCTATACTATGGGCAAGGAAATCATTTTGTCCTTACCCTGAATAAATGTGGCTGCAACAGAAAGACTAGTCCCTGGTCAGGCACAAATAACTAGTCAGAACAAGAAGCAAGTCCAGAACTGAGTGTAGCAAAGAAGGGGCCTCAAAACGAGAGCAAGGCTTGTGGAAAAGACTGTGCTGCAGGCCCATGGAGAAAGAAGCTGGAAAGCCGTCGACTGAAATGAGGAAGAGAAACTCCCAAAGAGATTTTTTTTGGACAGTTTCTTTATTGCTATTGCTTCCTACACATATAGGAGCAAATGCTTGCCAAAGCAAGATGCAGAGCAATGGTCCCTGCAACCTGATGTGCTGTTTCTGATGCCAAGTGAGGTCTGATTCTCCTAGTAAGCCCCAGAACTGACAACCGTGTAATAAAACGCTCTTGAGGAAAATTCCACTAAATCCCAGGCGTTTAGTGTCTGGGTTATAGCCTGGAAAGATCACATCCTTACTCACTGGAAGCAGAGCTCTGCAGATTTATACCTGCAAAAGGCCTAAGTTTGTCCTCCCCTAGTCAGTATACCAATCTCATCCTCACAGATCAAGAACAATTTCTCGAATCCTGAAGAATCTTTATCCTCAGAATCTTACTTTCAGAAACCACTTACACATTCTTCAGGAGAATACCTGAGCAACTATACTGCTTTTCTTTACATTTTATTTTAATTTACCACATTCTGTCTGCTTTATAGTAAAAAAAGAATATATATATTCTGTTAGAATATTTGTCCTTCACATTCTCTGATCTCCCTTGTTAAATTTTCCACCTAAAGCAAGCAGTTTTCATTTTCTTCCCACTCAAAACTCCAGTGAATCCTCTCAAATAAGTATTTATCCCTTTCTATTTCTACAATTTCCTTTTCTTTTGCTGGCAAAGGACCAGAGATGATGTCAGTTATGCTACGAGCACAGCTGTTGGCGGCACAGGACACACTGCATGCTAATCACATGAATATTTGACCCAGCTTCTTGGAGGGGTTTTGAAACTACAACTGAGAGTTGTATTGAAGCAGCTAGCTTAGAGCTAGCCTAGTTTTCTCCACAACATGCTGCAGTGTCCTACTATAATGCTCAAAATCATGTTTTTCACTTTCTTTTTCTTTCAAGGACTTCACATCTAATTTATTTAACTTATTATAGCTGTGACTGCACAAGAAGCAAACATTTACATTGATTCATTCATAAGAATGTCTACATTGCTACAATTCACTAGTCCCCTTTAGGTATGGGAATTTTAAGCTGTACTTTCCAATGTGCCCTACTGTGGACTTGTAAAAATGAACTTTCCTTC